>NW_025763437.1:0-518938 GCF_003444635.1 Morchella importuna | reverse complement strand
TAAGAAGCACATTAATCTCATACAAGATACCCTTTGCCATATAGTCTTTGGTAGCATAAATGAAAGTCTGATCTCATCTCAGTTGTGAAGGTACAATTTGAACCTGGTCACATAAGCAAAGACTCCCTGAGCCTTATGGAAGGCTTTAAACCTACTCATGGCTGTTCTAGTACGTTTACTCAGATTTAAAATTGTATTAAAATGCTTGTTTCCTGCTGCTCAAAATCTTCGAATATTAACGATCAGAGAGTCAGGGTGTGGCTAAGGTTCCTCGAGCAGTATATAATGCTCGGGAAGCTCTCCGGTGTGTTTAAACATTAGTTTGGATTCTGGCAATTTGCTATCTGACCCGCCAAATGACTCCGGTACAGGTGTTAGGTATTCGGTGGAGCCCTTGGGTGATGTCCTTGGAGAACATCCAGAGAGAACTGGGCAACTACAGAGGTGAAAGGGAGTAAGCGAGACATGAGAATGCAGGGGAGATTTGAGGAGAGAATGGGCTTAGCAGCGGTCTCTGGAGACACACGGTAGCTTGCTGATGTAACACGATACGTTAAACTAAAATTTCCGGTTCCTGTCGATGAGATATGTTTTCAGTTGTAATCATACTTATATAATTGCATTGATTTGTGCCCTTTAAACTATTATACAGAGCGTACGCTAGTTGCTCACCTGTTTATCCTGACTACTCCTGTATTACTCCTGACTGCCGCGGCTGGCCCTGCGATAGATTAATTGCCCCGAAGCCTCCTGACTTTGCCGGATCAGGTGCTTTGCAACCTGGCTCACGCTCGATGTACTACTTCCTATATCTCGGTGCCTCATTCTCTCCTGACATACACCTATTCACGGTATCAACATATGGTATTCACAATTCCCCCATGAGATTATCAAAACATCATTTGGAAAACGATCTCTACTATCTCCATTGCACCCACGACTGCATCTTTTGAATTGGTATTCCCAACACCATGATACTCCACCTAATACTCAAATTATATGCTATTTCAATATCCCTAACTCACCTTAATACTGTATACTGAAAATAATAAAATTTCCACTATCTGCCTAACACTCACGATTGTTCTACACATCCTGCTCACTCCTCTTTTCCTAATCCCTCCCAACAGGGAATCCCCGGCTGCTCTCTTACTCTTCGCTCTCCTCCTCAGTGTCAATACCCGTGAGGTTGGTAATTGATCACCTTGTAATCGGTACTGTCGGAACCAACCTGACCTGCTGAATCACTGGTGGGTGTTCTCTAACATCTCGGAATGTGGCAAGATCCGCAGCCAATGCTTCATCGTCCTCGTTAAAACCCTTCTCCGGTAATACCTCAATAGTTACCCCCTTTTGATCTTGTATCTATTAAGGTAATCATTTAGAATACCACTCGCAATAACGCCATTTAGAAGTATCATTTCTTTGTCAAAGGTTATCTTTGATTACCTCCAAGCTGGCGTCCTGGTTCAGTTTATTTCTCACCTTCTAATTGTTGCTCATACTGTTCAACGGCTCTACTTGAGTTTGGATATCATTGGGCAATCTCGTAGAACCCTAATAGCTTCCGGCATTACTCCTAAGGCACCCGCCATACCAATGAGGCATCGGGCCATACTTACTCACAACACTCTCATTCTTGACTGAAAATTATCAGGCTTCAAGGAACTCCCTGTGGACTACGCCCGGTTGCCGTGCTAGACCGCTGCCGATATCAAGCAACAAGGGTAGGATTTACTCGCTCTAGGAATTCTGGATCCCTGACCCCTAGCATTCTTACCCCATCGAGGTATTTAAAATACAATATATAGATAATTTCCGGAACGACTGCTCGCAAAGTGCTTGTCTATTACCTCGCTAAGCGCTAAAGAACAATATTTCCGGTACGTGGGAGACGGCCTTCCGTTTCGAGAGTGCATGAAGGAGAAATTGATATAGTGCATAGAAGAGGTATACTAATGTAGATAAATAAGTGCAGAGGGCCTACACTGTGAGGGTGTTGGGGGTGCTCTCTGGGATGACCGGGGTGCTCCCTAACATGCATTCTGACTGGGCGCGAGAGTGGGCGTTGCTCTCCTTTGTTTAAGTATTACTTTCGCGCCTTGACAGGTTTATCTCTGATACGTTAACCACTAATACTGGATTGTTAAAAAGAATCGATTGCCAAAGTAGAGTCGAACCTGTACCATGTCTACCGAGACATCGGAAGAATTAATTACCTCTGTTACAATGGCAGTTGGTTTCCTTTGAGCATTGCGCAGTGTTCTGGCGGTGGTTTGTTGAACTGTATTATGTTTTTTTCCAACAGTCTGAGACCTCTGGATGGAAGATTAAGGGGAGGGCTTCAGGTTCATCCTACGGTTCATCCTCATTCTTCTAAAAGCTCTCGTGGTTGTTCCCCAGAGAATCATAATTGTCGGAGTGGCTAGTATCAATGATTTCTTCCACTTCAGGTACCTAAATTGCCTCAGGCTTCTCTTGTGCTTCAAAATTGTTGGTATGATCCCCGGGGAAATGAAATTCTACCCTCCGAGGACTGCTCCTCCCAGTGGAGATTTCGGAAGGACCGAGAAAACCTTTCCAAGTTATTTGGGTAACAGTTGTCAATTGACTAGTCCGAGTACGGGCTGGCAGTGGGGTTAATAGTCAAGAAGATACCACACACTCATCCATTTTTCCTTATTCTTCAACTCGTGTTGGGAATCATATGCGCTTTGGTACACAAGGTGCCGTACTGGAGGAATGCTTGCAGGGAGCCATTTTTATAACTGGTAGGAATATCTGCAGTGCTTCAGAAGCACTCGCGCTATCTTCAATATGAAATCAATTCTTGGCGGGAATATTTGCGCCGGTGTATTCATATGAAAGGGACCATCCGGTGTTATCATTATTCTGCACTCACCCAAATCATTTATCATCACTAATTTTACTGCACTTTCTGAAGAGGTACCGGGTTCTTTGAGAGCAATCTAGGGGTTTGATTCCACTTTGGAATAATAGTCATACAATTGCTACCTGCACTAATCTAACCATAACATATTTTTCAGGTCGATTCTGGCGTTTGATTCCTAGAGGAGAACCCTTGAGTATATGGAGTAGTATTAGGGTGTGTATTCTTCATTGTATGTGGTATGTTGTTCGAAGATTAAGAATGATTCATTTTTTAGTTGGATTTGTTCGATGATAGTAGATTAAGTTGATTGAACTTGTGGTTTTCGGCGAAATGTGGGGGGGCAAAGATTCCTGTAGGTAGGATCCTCACAAAGCATATATTCAGGATGACTTGTTGGGACATTACAGATATACGGGTCGGTTGTGGCAGGGGAGACTTGTGAAAGTCTTCATTTCCTGCCTGCAGTGCTCGGCGGGGTAGAGAGGAGGGAAAGGGGTTGTGTATTCCAGGTTATAAGTGTTTTATTACAGTTACGAATATTGTTTTCCTTTGTTCAACAAGTGGTTTGGGAGGGATAAGAGTTCACAATTCAGGTACCAGACTGTCAATAACTTGTCGCACAAATAGATATTCGATAAGATTTTAGTTTATTCTGCGGTCTACCGACACACAGGATTGTGTTTGCAAAAATTTTTATCGGTGTTGTTAAAATTGTAAGTTGTTGGGGTTATATATCAGAGTTTAGTTTATGGGTATATTTGAAAATTTCCTTTGGGTTTCGGGGTTAGCGGCTCTCAGATAAAACTAAGATATTTCAAAAGAATTCAGTTAGTGGGTCGGAAAGTATAATCCAGTAAGTTGCCAGAAGTAATCCATTGGCTTGAAATTTTGAGCAACGCTAACAAGGGGATATGTAAAACCAGATTGCAACAATACGCGATATGGAATGTCGGTCATGGATCGTCACTCAGATATTGGGTTTCAAGTATTGTGAATATCGTGATCCAAGATTGAAATCCGAATTACTGTTAGAAAACAAACCTGGGCGGTAAGCTGAAGATCAGAATCAGACTCGGTCCAATAAAACACACCGGAGTCAATGACTCGGATTCGCCGAATGTGGTAACCCGGAGGTCAGAATCGGAAATTCATGTATTCCATCTAAGCGGAGGATGGGGAAACTCGGTATCGTCAAATAGCGAGCCCCCTCATGATCGTTGGCTTGTGACGGTGTGTTCGGTACCATTCACGTATCGATCTTGGTACCCGACCGGTGAATGACGGCGCCGGAAGTGCTACAAGACAGGATGCCAAAACTCACAGGAAGTTACCCTACCCAATAGCCTCCAACCACCACCTTCGCCCCTGATATCACGACCATCACCCGCCCCTGATATCACGACCACCACCCCCGGTACCTACATATTTGACGATGGCGATTGACTCGGGGCGGACTAGTTAATCTGTAGGCACCGGATCGGGAATTGTGCAGCGACGGTTCCTGGGCAACCTCAAAATCCTGTCCGACATTCTCCTACTAGAGTGCAACAATACAGAATATGGAATGTCGGTCATGGATTGTCACTCACATATTGGGTTTCAAGTATTGCGAATATCATGATCCGAGATTGAAATCCAAATTACTGTTAGAAAACACACAGGGCGGTAGGCTGGAGATCGGAATCCGAGTCGGTATAATAAAACACAGCGCAGTCGAGGAGTGGGATTCGCCCAATGCGGTAACCCGGAGGTCAGAATCCGAAATTCATTTATTCCATCGAAGCGGAGGATGGGGAAACTCGGCATCGTTAAATTTCGAGCGCCGTCATGATCGTGAGGTTGAGACGGTGCGTTCGGTACCATGCAGGCATCGATCGTGGTACCCTACCGGTGAGCGACGGCGCCGGAAGTGCTGCAGGACAGGCCGCCAAGACTCACAGGGAGTTACCCTACCCAACAGCCCCCAACCACCACCTACGCCCTGCCATCACGACCACCACCCCCGGTACCTACATATTTGACGATGGCGATGGACTCGGGGCGGCCTATTTAATCGGTAAGCACGGAATTGGGAATTGTGGGGCGACGGTTCCCAGGCAACCTCAAAATCCTGTCCGACATTCTCCTACTAGATGTTCTAGAACTTTTAGTCAGATTTGAAGTTGTATTAAAATGATTGTTTGCTTCTGGCCAAAATTTTCGAATATTAACTATAAGACAGTCTAGTTGTGGCCAAGGCTCCTCAAGCAGTATATAACACTTGAAACGCTCTCCGGTGTTTTTAATCATTATTTTGTATTCTGACGACGTTTTATCTGACCCGACAACTGACTCTGGTACAGGTGTTCAGTGTTCAATAAAGCTCGTGGGTGATGTCCCTGTAGAGCACCCAGAGAAAACAGTGCAGCTCCAGAGGTTCAAGGGAGTAAGCGAGACACGAGGATACACGGGGGATTTGAGGAGACAATTCACCTTAGCAGCTGTCTCTAGAGACAAGTTGAAATTTCTGGAGACATACGGTAGCTTTCTGATTTAATCTGATTTGTTGATAAACTAAAATTTCAAGTTCCTCTTGATAATTTAGAGTTTCAGTTGTAATCATGCTTAGATAATTGGATTGATTTCCGCCCTTTAGACTAATATCCAGAGGGTACACCACTTGCTCACTTTTTTATCCTTACTCCTCCTGTATTACTCCCGACTGCCCTGGTTGTCCCGAGGATAGATTAAGTGGCCTGACACCTCCCGACTTTGCCAGATCAGGTGCTTTGCAAGCTGCCTCACGCCCGATGTATAACTTCCTATGTGTCGGTGCCTCATCCTCGCCTGATACAGACCTCTTCACTTAACCAGCCTCTGGTATTCACGATTCTCCCATGAGATTACCAAAACATCATTTGGAAGACTATCTCTACTGCCTACATAGCATACTCGACTGCACCTTTAGCATTGGTCTATTCAAGACCTTGATACTCCACCTAATACTCAAATGATATGCTATTTAAATATCCTAACTTACCCTAATACCATATATGGAGAAAAACAAATACTCCACCATCTGCCTTAGCACTCGCAATTGTTTTACACATCCTGCTCCACCTCCTTTCAAAATTCCTCGTTACAAGTAATCCCAGCTACTCTACTTCCTCCTCCCTCTCCTCTTCGGTATCAATACCGTGAAGTTGGGCATTAATCACTTTGTATTGTTTGCTGTTGGAACCATCCCGATCTCCTGAATCACTTGTGGGTGTTCTCTGAACATCTCGGAATTTGTCAAGATCCGCAGCCAACGCTTCATCGTCCTTGTTAAAACCGTTATCCAATAATACCTCAATAGTTACTCCTTTTTATCTCCTATCCATTAGGGTCATCATTTAGAATACAACTCGCAATACCCGAATCTAGAAGTATCATTCCTTTTCTCAAATGTTATCTTTAATTACCTCCAAGGTTGCTTCCCGGTTCTGTTTATTTCTCACCTTCGAACCCTTCTTCATACTTTTGAATGTTTCTACTCGAGTTTGGATATCAGTTGGGCAATCCCGTATAACCCTAATAGCTTCCGGAATTGCTCCCAAGGCACTCGCCATATCAATCAGGGCATCGGGGCATAATTACTCACAACACTCTCATTCTTTTACTGAAAATTTTCAGGCTTCAAGTAACTCCCTGTAGACTACGCCCAGTGGCCTTACTAGATCACTGTCAATATCAGCCAAATGACGACAGGGGTTATACGCTCCAGGAATTCCGGATCACTAGCCGCTAGCATTCTTACCCCATTGAAGTATTTAAAATACAATATATGATATTTCCTGTAATGACTGCTCACAAAGAGCTTTCCAATTACTTTGCTACTCGGTTAAGAATAATATATCCAGTAGCTGGGAGACGACTTTCCGTTTTTAGAGTGCATGAAGAAAAAATTGATATAGCAAATAGAAGAGGTATACTAATGTAGATAAATAAGTGCTGAGGGCCTAGACTGTGAGAGTATTGGGAGTGCCCCCTGGGATGCCATGGTGCTCCCTAGTATGCATTCTGACTGTTTACTAGAGTGGGTACTGCTCTCATTTGTTTACGTTACGTACTACTTTTGTTCCCCGACAAGTTCCTCTCTGAATTGTTAACCACTAATACTGACTTATTAAAAAACCTTGATTGGAGAAATAGAGTCCAACCAGTACCACGTCCACCGATACGTCGGAAAAAGTAATTACCTCCCCTACCATGGCAGTTGGTTTCCATTCAGTGTTGCCCAATGCTATGGCAGTGGTTGGTTGGACTGTATTAGGTCTCTTTCCGACAATCTGAGACCTCTGGATGCAACATTAAGGCGAGGGCTTGAGGTTCATCATACGGTTCATCCTCATACTCTTAAGAGCTCTCGTGGTCGTTCTCCGGAGCATCATATTAGTCTGAGTGGCAAGTATCGATTATTTCTTCCGCCTCATATACCTAAATTGCCTCAGGCTTCTTTTGTGCTTCAAAATTGTCAGTATGATACTCGAGGAAATGAAATTCTACCAACCGAGGACTGCTCCTCCCAGTGGAGATTTCGGGAGAACCGAGGACGCCTTTCCAGGCTACTTAGGTAACAGTTGTCAATTGACTAGTCCGAGTTCGCGGTGGCAGTGGTGTTAATAGTAAGGAAGATATCTTACACTCATCAGTCTCTCCATCTTCTTCAAATTATGTTGGAATTCATAGGCGCTTTAGTACAGGCGGTGCTGTACTGGAAGGGTACTTGTAGGAAGTCATTCTGATTACTGTTAGGAATATCCAAAGTGCTCTAGAAGCACTCGTGATATCTTCAATTAGAAATCAATTCTTGACGAGAAAATTTGCGCCGCTGTATTCATATGACTGGGATCATCTGGTGTTACCATTATTTCCGAACTCAACCGAATCATTCATCATCACTCGTTTTACTGCACTTTCTGAAGCGGTACCGGGTTCTCTTAGAGCAATCTAGGAGTTTGATTCCACGTTGAAATAAGAGTAATACAATGACTACCTGCACTAATCTAACCAAAACATATAGTTCAGGTCTATTCCGGCGTTTGATTCCTGGAGGACAAACCTTGAGTAGATGTAGTAATATTGGGGTGTTTATGGTTCATTGTATGGCGTTTGTATTCTGCGAAGATGAAGAATGGTTGATTGTTCAGTTGGGTTTGTTCGATTATAGTATATTAAGTTGATTGAGCTTGTTGGGTTTCAGCGAAGTGTGGGGGGGCAAGAATTCCTGTTGTTAGGATTCTCCAAAAGCAGATGTTCAGGACGCTTTATTACGAGATGATGGATATACCGGGCCGGTTGGAGACAGGGGAGACTCATAAAAGTCTTCTTTTCCTGCCTGCAGTGCTTGGTGGGGTAGAGGGGCGTAAGGGGGTTGTGTATGACAGGTTATATGTGTTTTGCTATGGTTACAAATATTGTTTTCCTTTGTTAAACAAGGAATTTGAGAGAGATAAGAGTTCACTATTCAGGGACAATAGTGTCAACAACGTGCCATACAAATAAATATGCGATAAGATTTTAGTATATTCGGCGGTCTACTGACATCCAAGATTTTAAGTTGTTAATATTATATATCACAATTTAGTTATGAGTATATTTGAAAATTTTCTTTAGGTTTCGGGGTTAGTGGCTCTCAGACCTAACTAAAATATTTCAAAAGAATTCAGTTTATGTGTCGGAAAAAATAATCCAGTAAGTTACCAGAAGTAATCAATTCTCCTAAAATTTTGAGAAACCCTAACAAGGTGATATGTAAAACCATACTGCAACAATACAGAATATGGAATGTCGGTTATGGATTGTCACTCACATATTGGGTTTCAAGTATTGCGAATATCATGATATGAGATTGAAATCCGAATTACCGTTAAAAAACACACCCGGGCGGTAACCTGTACGTCAGAATCCAAGTCGCTGTAAGAAAACATACCAGAAGCAAGGAGTGAGATTCGCTCAATGAGGTCGCCAAGACTCACAGGGAGTTACCCTACCCAACAGCCCCCAACCACTACCTACGCCCCTGCAAATACGACCACCACCCCCGGTACCTACAAATTTGACAATGGCGATGGACTCGGGGCGGCCTATTTAATCCGTAGGCACGGAATTGGGAATTGTGGGGCGACGGTTCCCGGGCAACCTCAAAATCTTGTCTGACATTCTACTACTAGAACCCTAACTAACCCTAACGGAAAGCTCCGATCAGATACGGATACAACATTCAGCATGACACTACCCTAACAGAACCAACAAACTACCAACAAGCGATAAACAGTCCTGACTCCGAAAAATGGCAGAATGGTATGGAGGTTGAACTCGACTCACTCGCCAGGAATAACATATGGAATCTTGTCAATACACCGGGTCACCACAAACTGGTAGACTGCAAATGGGTATACAAAATTAAACTCGGGCCCGATGGCAACCCCATACGGTACACAGCCCGACTAGTCGCAAAAGGTTTCTCACATGTCCCTGGTCAAGATTTCGATCAAACCTATCCTCCTGTCACCGGATACGGATCCATCAGACTACTCCTCGCTCGTTGTCTTCAAACCGGTGGCCAATTCGATCAGATGGACGTCACTAGCGAATTCCTATACGGCGAACTCAAGGAAGAGATATACATGAAATCTCCTCCAGGCTACCCCACTCCCGGCAAAGCATGCAAACTAATCAAATGCATCTATGGCCTCAAATAATCATCAAGGGAATGGTATGTCCGCCTCTCAAAAGCGCCAATCAAAATAGGATTCAGAAAAGCAGACTTCGACCCTTGTGACTTCATACACAAAACAGGGGAAGTTGTCATCGCAATATAGGTGGACGATATCCTTATCTTTCACTCGTCCGTTGAACTCAAAAACCGCGTCAGCCTCCTCCTCCACTCTGAATTCGAAATGACGGAAACTGGCACCGCCAACTGGGCACTCGGAATCCACTTGATCCACACTAAGACTGGCATCATCCTATCACAGGAAGCCTATCTCAAGCGTGTACTTATCAAATACGGTTTCAACGAATCCAGGCCTGTGGCAACACCTATCGACAACAACGGTCACCTACAAAAGGGAAAGGAAGCTGAGAAAATCGACGATCCAACAATTTATCAGTCGATAATCGGTTCACTCATGTACGCAGTAATCGGCACTAGACCCGACCTCGCCTACACCGTCACCATGCTCTCGCAATTTTCCTCCTGTCCCACCAAGGCCCACCTAGCTGCAGTCCATCGCGTCCCCCGTTACCTCAAAGGTACCCTCGATTGGTCACTCTCTTACGCCAAAACGCGACCAACTGCACTCATAGGCTACAGCGACGCAAGCTATGCCTCTGACATCGACGACCGCCGCTCATTCACCGGCCACTGCTTCATGCTAGGGGAAGCTCTAATCTCCTGGCGCTTTTATAAGCAACGATCTGTCGCCACTTCTACAACTGAAGCGGAATACATGGCCCTCTCGGACACCAGTCGACAACTGATCTGGTTAAGGAATGCAATCCATGAGCTGGGACGAAAACCGAATCTCTCTTTTATTCTTTGAGGCGACAACAACGACTCTCTCTCTTTGGTTAAAAATCCTGTCTTTCATAAAAGGTCTAAACACATTGACGTACATTTTCATTTTGTTCGAGAACGGTTTGAGGATGAATTATTTGAGCTGGAATATATTTCCACGAACGAAAACGTGGCGGATTTACCTACAAAGGGATTGGATAAAGGCAAACATGTTTTATTTTCTTCTACTATTCACTGTAGCTCATGAGGGGAAGTCTTGAAATAGGGTGCTCGGCACGTTTCATAGTATTGGAGGATTGTCATTAGTTCATAGCAGTATTTGTCATCGGCGTAAAACTCACTTTCCTATTAGTCATTCTATTACTCATACGTCCATGACTCATTGTATCTTGTTTGTACTACTTTTCATTGGTATAAATACGGGGCATTCCCCTTAGCTAGAACAATAACACGATCAATCACTTTACTTCTCCTATATACTTTCTCTAATGGGGACGAGCAGGCTCGGATCGTGGAGTTAAACACTCGAGCTGTTCGAGCCTTGCAGTTAGCCTCGAGCCTGGGCCGGAGCTCTTACGATCCTACCTAAAAAGGAATCTCACAGTACGTTGGTATATAAAGATATATCTCTTAGTGGAGGATATACTTTTATATATGTCACCCAGCTATAATGTTCTACTACCATTATGAATAGTTTACCAGGCTCAAGCCTTCTGGATATGGGCCCGAGCGGGCTCGGGTTCATTGGTAATCGAGCTAGAGCTTTTCGAGCCTGTTCGGCCCGTGCCCATCGGTAGCTGCCGTCGCCGCATCACCACACACCCACAATTCCCAGCTGGTGACCGGCCTACATGAGCTCTTGAGGCGTATGGTGGGTTTTGTGTCCTTCAAAGGGTTCTTGGGCACCTATATGAAGAAGACCGGTGAAGGGGCGGTGCGGAGATGGTGGGGGGGGATTCGGTATGGGCTGGGGGGAGGAGGGTAATATCGAGACTGGAGGGTAGTACTTGGGCTTACAGGATGACGATTGACATGACGAAAATAGGGGACAATCAGGATGTCTTTCGCCACTTATGGTATAGTAAGGAAGGGCATGGTCTGATATCACATAGCGTCATTGCGAGTATGGCAACTGACAGGCTCGATTTTTCGAGGTTTTTGCTGGCGGGATGGAATGTCGAGGTGGCAACTTGTAAAGTATAACTAGCTATATGTATGAAACCCAAGTGTAAGGTCAATCAGCCAGATTAGAGTACTCTAGAAATGGTCCTCTGACATATTTGGGCTCTGAGGGGAGCCTAAACCTAACTAACCTAACTACAGAAAGCCTCCTTTCCGGTGCAGAACCCCCGCCCTGTGGTACAACTGGCCCACCAAGGGTGTTTAAGTTAAACACTTCTCTTGTTTAATCGGACTATAATGTGTTTTAAATTATACAAGGCTGCTTTTTTAAACCATTGAGTATGTTTATTATAAACAATAGAAGTGACAGTTTAGCTTAAACATGTCAATGTGTGGTTTAATTTAAACAACCAAACACGTTTAACTCAAACACAATAAAGCTATGTTAAATTTAAACAATTCAATAGGTTGTCTAGTTTAATTTAGACAAGGATTGAAGCATCGAAAATGAGTGTATGTTTAATTTAAACTACAGACCGTGTCGTTTAAATTAAGCGGAATTATTTTTATGTTTATATTAAATATAATAAACAACCATTGTTTTCTGTGATAAAATAGCTTTATGTTTAGATACCTCAGTATTAATCGAGGCTTCTCGATCATATATTGGTTTAGGATAGCCCATCTGGACATTAGAATTTTATTTATTTTTCACTGTTGGAATTGTGTTCCGAGCCTAGGAGCTAAGTACTAATTCTCATATGAGTATCAGTATATATGTCAATATGTAGTCATATATGGACTGTTCTAGGCACAATATTGTTGTATAAATATGGGCTTAAAATGCCCCTTGTATTATATTCAGGCAAGTCAATTGAGAAAGTCACAGTTTTCCGCATTTGTTATTATTTATTTTTTTTCACTACTATTTATTTCCAACATTCAGGTTGCATGCAATTAATGAATTAAAGAAAAAAAAAAGGAATTTCCAACATTCACTTTGAATCGAGGATCGAGTGATCGTTCGTGACTCCCGTTTGTCACGTGTCCGCTGCTGCTAGAAGACACCACCCCTAACTCAATCTTTACTGCATGCAAATTCATTCAACTTTACTCTCTTTGATTTGATACAAAACGTCTCCCAACCAGAACGTTTCATCTTTTGCACAACATGTCCGCCACCGCTTACGCTCGAGATTGTAATAAGTCAACGTTCCATCGGCAATTCGATTGTTCTATGTTTGATTGCCTCCCGGATAGAATCAAAACCATACCGCTAATATAATGTTCACTTCATTCCGGTACCACAATCACACTGTAAAATATACAGAGACCCAATCTGACAAATTCAACCAGCTAGGTCTCGGGTAATGGCTTCACTATGCGTCGACTCTAGAAGGTAAGCTTGGGTGTATCTGCTGAAGTGGTCTTGGATATGATAGATACATTTGAAGCTTCTATCAGGGTGGGTGGACATATTAATCAAGTCGACCTGTAAGCGTTCGAAAAGCCGTGTTGTGATAATGAGTTTCAAAGGTTCTGTTTTAATCTGTACCTTATTCACCGCACAGGTAGAGCAATGACACAGGATCTATTCAACCTCCTGTCGTTTAATACCATAATAGTCTCTTTCCAATTCTGGAAATGTCTTTCTTCTCCCCGCATACCCCAAACCAATCTGAACCTTAATTACCAAATCAAGCACCTCCAGATCCGTCACCACCAATCCGCTTGTCCCATTTCTCCTATATGCTTGTATTTGTAATGGGGGTAGCTTCAAGAGAATGATAGAGTTCAAAGAATAGCGAAGGCCGTGCACAATAGAAAATCATTTCAGATTTGAAAGTAAATATCCTATCGCTAGAACTCGATAACTTATAAGAACTCAACTCGTCTCGATGCTCGCTAGAAGCTAATGGAGAAGTGAGACAGTTGGGCGGGAAAGAGACTGAGTACTTATACGCCCAAGTCCTCGCTTCCGATGCTCCCACTTCTCTTACTAAGTTTATCGTTACCTGTCGGGGATAGGCTTGCAACTAACTCCGCTATCTCAATTTTGTCTAACCACCAGCGTGGTATTACTTCAACCGGTATATGTATGAACATGGTTTCACCGAAGGATCGAAGGTTCTCAAAAAGGATTTCTTTCCAATAAGTGCTTCTTATGGAGTTATAGTCGGGAGTGATTTGTGCGGGAGATGGTTTTTTACGTATACCGTAGTGTTGACCGCTTCTGCCCATAAATTCTTTGGAAGGTTGTGGTCGAGCAAGGCGGATCGTACCATTGTTGCTATAGTCATGTTAAAGCGTTCGGCTGTTCCATTTGACTTATCGGAGTAAGGAATAGTGAATTCATACTTTATGCCTTTGGAGGCAAAAATTTTTTAGAGGTCATTGGAGATGTACTTGCCACTGTTGTCGCTTCGAAACCGTTTAACCGTTTTATTCAGTTGATTTTCCATATATGCGATGTATCGTTTTGTGGCAGTTGCTGCATCTGACTTCTTTTGAAGGAAGTAGAGGTGAGGTACCTGGAGTAATCGTCGATGAAAGTGATATAGTAACTGAAACCGACCAATGAAAGATTGGAGAACCTGCCGCTCAGATCTGAGTATATTAGTTCCAGTCATAGAAGCTGGTGGTGGTAGAGAGGTGTGTGCAGGGTTCCTTGGTTTCAAAAATGTAAAGACCAGTACTATTTGCGTTAGCGATCCCGATGATTTCCTTGCTGTGTGGTTTGTAGATGATAAAGCCTTCTTCCGTCCCAGTTGTTGTGAATCCCTTTTTAGCGATACAAGACCAAGACATCAGGTTGGTGTTGCCTAGTTCGGGGATCAAGAATACGTTCTGCAGAGTGATCAAGCCATGTGATCCATTGATGCTGAAATTGACAATTCCGGTTATCTGTAGTTTGTTACCGGCTCCAACAGTAACTGTTCCAGTGTGGGGAGTGGCGTCGGTAACCAGTGTTCTGGTAATCTGGTTGGTTGCACCAGAGTCGAAGATCCATGCCTTCTTATCAGAAGTGGAAGGTCCTGCGATAAAGCCAAAGTAGTTTTCAATAGTAATATCCTAGGTGTCATCTGGGAAGTTGTTGAGGTCGAAGTCAACCGGCATTGTGAATACATTGGTTTCTTCGAGTTCGGGAAGGCTAGAAAGATTGAGGATTCAAAATAGGACCAGTTTTGTATGGAATGCAGTACCGGATGCAACGTTGAGATTGCCAGAGGCAGCGGACTTCTTCTTGTCTCTGAATACTTTGAGTTTTCGGCAGCTTTTGTGCGTACGGTCTTTTGAATATTGTCCCTTCTTGGTTCAACAGGTACATGTTGTATCCCGATTTCCTATTTCGTTATTACATGGCTTCCCAACTTTGTCTTTGTTTCCGTTTCCTGGATTTCTTCACCTGATTGTTTAGGCTTCTCCAGCTACCTGCCTATCGTTGTTGCCCTGTGAGTCCAAACCTAACAGATTTTCGTAAACATTATCGAATGTGACATTGGACTTGTTTTGCAAGTTGTCTACGACTGCATCAGCAAGCTCAACAATTTCTGTAAAGTGTCTCCTGTCTCTCCAGAGAATCAAAATCCGTTTTGATGTCTCAGGAGAGCCTTAGGAGACCCGTGAGACTATTCGGAGTCTCATGAATATATACAATCTTGCTGATGTGATTCGAAGGATTCGTGCCGGACTGAGCGGGGTGGGAAGTATGTTTTCACTTCTGAGACAATTGCGAGTTGAGGAAGCTAGTAACCGAGTGGGTCTTTGCTGTTGTCCGTAGAGTTGCTAGCTCTGGTGAGGAGAGATTACCACAGTATTAAACTGGGTCAGATGTTCCTCGATACCCTTGTAGGGTGTGTACTGTACGGCGACGACATTAGTGAGGAGCGAGTGGAGGGATGCGACAGTTTTCCGATCGAATCTATCTCTAAGTTGCGAACAGAGGTGGTGAGCGGTGTCGGTTGGGGTCAGCATTAGAATAACTTCGGATTCTATTTTAGATTGTAGGAACACAACCGCAACTTGAAGGTTGTCCTTTTTGTGTAACGGAGCCATTTCAACTGTCTGGTGTATGAGTACACACAGGGCCTGGTTACATGCTGAAAGTTATTGTTAGAAGCCAGTTGCACAGTGACATGCAACTACCGGCAGTGTGGTTAGCTATCAACTGTCAGAGTAACTACATTCTGAGCGCTAGGAAGAGGATCTATTCATGAGAGTAATGACTGACGAGTTTATACCTCGCCAATTTCTAGAATGCCAGCCAGAGTGAAGCTCTGAGAGTTCGGCGATCCTCTATATCCTCTGAGTATTGGGAGTCCAACAGTATCAGCAGGAAACATGCTTGGGAAACTCTACAATAATCGAAGAGCTCTACAGCAATGATTATACTTACACTTGAGCGGTAGCTCATTCATGCAGGCCTCGGTTGTGCGACAACCAAAAGTGCAGATGTTACAAAGGCTTTGCCTAAAGCTAGTTGCCTTCGGAACCGGAAACACCCGCTAACGCTTAAAGAGAAGCGGGGTAGCGATGGTATTTGATTCCCTTCCGCTAGAAGGCAGCACCGGAAATTAGTCTGGAAGTAGGAGCAGAGAATATAGTTCTTTGAAGTATAAGTACTCAGGATCCTTCCCGCACAACTATCTGAATTTCCTCAGTTTTCATCAGAGTTATTAAGTATTTTCTACTCGGTAGCAGAGCACTTAAAGATTATTGAGTTTAAAGTGAAAGGAATCTTTGAACAATCTAAACCTGATTTCTATCTTGCACGACCACATCCTTCTATTGAATTCTAGTGAAACATGGAACGACTATCCCGGTTACAGATAATCTTTGGTGGAAAGACTGTCTCCATTACATTTTGTCCCAATTTCTGATTTCTTCAGCATTTTGGTAGGTTTCTTCTTCGTCTTCTTCAACCTCAGCAACACTTCTTGATCTTTGTTTTGTAGTGATAGGTACAGTAGTGGTAGTGATTGTCAAAACAGGATGCTTGTTCGTACCATTGACCAAGTTCCACAGATCGTTTCACGGATCGGTTGGTGAAGTCGTTAGGTTACGCGGAGTTGGATTAGTCAGGAGGATTCTATCGTGTTCTTTGGATTTCCGTTCGGTTGCGCGGTATGAGTCATTGGGATTAGTCATCGCAGGATTTTCTTGGGTATAATAAGGGGGCTCTCCCTCGCTTCGTTTCTGTTTTCCTTTCTCTCTTTTCTTTCCTTAAGCAACGTCTTCTGTACTCCTCGCAACACCAAAACTTTCGAACAAACAACAACTTTTGGCCTGCATCCCGATAAAACTTTTACTCGAACACGATCCTGTATGTCAATAGACCGCGTAATCTATTGGTATCTTATCGCACATCTGTTCGTACGCGAAGTTATTCACGCTCTAGTCCCTGAGTTGTGATCTCCTCACCCCTCAACCCTCGCTTAAGCCTCGCGACCGTAGCGGAAAACAACAACAACCTGGCCTCACCAAACCCACCTAACCCACCAAACATTGCGGGCCGAAAGAGGACTCTATCAGAAGTCTTTCCTAACCCAATCCGATCCGGAACATCAGTGATGTCCCAGCAAGCCTCGCTGAGCTCCTGGTTCGCAGGGGCCCCCCCTCCAGGAACCCCAGCACCCCCCCGCTTTCCCGACACTCAATCGACCCAACAAACACAATCCACCACGATTAAACAAACCCAACTCGGTAACGAACCTTTCTCCATCTTCGCCGAACATACTCAATACAACGAACCATATGCCCCAAAATACGATTACATCCACCCCAGCATCGTTCCTGAGGAAACCCACGCCAGAATGGACTTGAACTACATCTCTTGGGCGGTTAGAAACGCCCTCACCGTAGCACTCGAACCCCTCAACCAAACGACCGAACAAACCAACAGGGACCTAAAAGCCATCATTGAGGTCCTATCTACCCAAAATGACTCCCTCAAACACACCGTCGACGTCCTGGCCAAACAAATGTTTGAAATGACAAAGAACCAGGACAAAACATCCGAAAAACTCCACCGCCTCCAACAACAGCTCACCAACCTCTCTGTCAACAGGCCCAGCAACCAAGCAATCACTGAAGGAAGAACCTCCGCGATTGCCGCCGTCGCTGCCGCCACCACCACCGGCCCCACCACACCCGCCAACAACACCAATCACCCCAACCATGCCCAACAGCCAAAAGGAAAAGCTAAAGAAGTACTGGCTCCACCGGCACCAAAATCCTACGCGTCCGCCGCGGCAGGAAACACAAACCCCGAATTCACGACTGTCACGAACAAGAGGAAAACCAAACCCAAAGCAGACCCTCTGTTCAAACCGGAAATCACCAAACTTAACCGGGAAATCGTGATCGAAACCAATAAGGAACTCCTAATCACCCCATCAGATATCAGAGCCAAGATCAATGCAAAAATCCAGGACCCCGATTGCCAACTAATCGCCGCCAGGAAAACAACCAAGAACAACATAATCCTGGAATCAAAGTTTGCAACCCCAGCAACAAAGGTCCTTGAATATAAAAAGGAAATCGAAACTGCCTTAAACGAACTAAAGATACCCTTCGTCGACATCCGAATTAACTCCAGATGGTCAAAATTCATCCTTCATGGCATCCCCACCTCCATAGGCGAAGCTTTCGATGCAGGACAATGTCTAGCATCGGAAATTAGAAACAACTACGGCAACACGTTTGAACTGGCACAAATCCCGAGATGGCTATCAAAACCAGAAGCCAGAATCGGAAAGTCACACTCCTCCATGATCATTGCCCTCCCTGGACAATTCACTAAAGAAAACCTCGGCCTCCGATACCTCACCCTCTTCGACAGGAACTGCAAAATCGACAGTTACCTCCCAGCAAACCCAGAGACCCAGTGCGCCAAATGCCTTGAATACGGCCATAGACAGGAACGTTGCTCCAACAGCGGAAGATGCGGACACTGTGCCGAGGAACACCAAACCAAAGACCACCCATGCACAGAATGCGCCGGAGGCCTCAGATGCTCACACACACCTATCCGATGCTATCACTGCAAAGCCCCCCACAAAGCAACAGACGCCAACTGCCCGGAACGAACCAAAGTCCGAATCACAAACAGACTCGGACCAGACACAAACCCAAGCCCGCTACCAATTCCCGTAGTTATCCCGGCCCAAGAACCCCCACAAGAAGACGCAGCCATGGACAACACCCAATGAGTCACATCAAAAGAACCACGGCTATCGCACAGCAACTGAACTGCGCGAAAAACGAGCTAACAACAAAGTCAGTAGTGGAGGAAGCAGAACAGGACCACAACATACTATTTCTTTTGTTACAGGAACCATGGAACAATAAGGACGGCCACCCACCGGAATCTCCTCTTTTTTATCTATTTACAGCCAGCAACAAAGGCACCAAAGCCGCCACATACATCAGAAAACATGCCAACCTAAAACCAAAACACCATTACACGCACAACAACTTCATCGTCTCCGTCACGGTGGAAATTCAGAACCAAAAAACACAAATACTCAACATATACTCACCAGGGCGAAGCGGACCTTTCGCAGAAATCTCCCACCAAACAATCACCATCCAAAACTGCCTCGTAATGGGAGACTTTAATAGCCACCACCAACTCTGGTATGGACACAGATCCCACGACTACACCAACACGATTAGAGCAGACAAATCGGGATCCAAGAAGCTTAAAAGATGGATAGACCGACAAAAGTTATCCCTACTCAACGAACCAGGCGAATTTACACATTTCCCTAGGAACAACAATAGACCGACCATCATCGATCTGACACTCGTAAAAGGACCAATACTGGACCATGACGTCCGCTGGAACATCGACCGATATGGAGCAGGTTCTGATCATGGGAAAACGATCCTGCAACTACGAATAGAAAACCCCCCCATATCCCCAGAAGACTATGGCACCGAACGAACTGGGAGAAACTGGAAGAAAATATCTCAGGCCTCCACCTCCCCCCCGAAGCATGGGAAAGCCAGAACCACACAAAGCAATCGGTCGACTTCATACTCGATCATATAGACAACCTGATAAACCAAGTAACCCCATGGAGCCAAGGACACCTTGAAATCCAAAAAATGGTGGACCCCAGAGCTGAAGGAAATTAAAACAACCCTCAACACACTAGAAAGGAAAGCCAGGAACACCCAAAAGGACGAAGATAGGGAATCTTTCAGAAAGACCAGCAGGAAATGGACGGCAGCAATCCGAAAAGCCAAGACAGAACAAAGGGAAAAAGAACTCATGGAAGCCAAGGGAAGCACCATTTGGAAACTAGTCAACACGGGGAAAAGAAGGGACTCTACAATCCCAACTATACAAGGTGAAGAAACGTTTGCGGGGAAGTGCCAAGCTCTAAGAGCCCAACTCTTCCCCACAAATTGGACGTCCCCCAGCAACCCTCCACTCCAAATCAGACCCCCCTCTTTTGACCTTAGTGACGATTTTCAGGAAGTAACCACAGAAGAAATTACATCCGCAATCAGATCATGCCCGACACACTCGGCCACCGGACCCGATAACATCCCATACCCGTTTATACAGGCAACAATCAAGGCAAACACCCAACTCTTCCAAGACATGTTCTCGGCCATGCTCCGACATGGAGTCCAGCCAGATCGATGGAAAGCGGCAAAATGCATACCGATCCCGAAACCAGGAAAATCCGACTACTCGTCAGCCAAAGCCTACCGACCCATCTCCCTATTACAATGCTTCAGCAAAGTACTGGAAAAGATAGTGGCAACAAGACTATGCACCGCCGGATCCATCCTGGAGACCCTCAGCAAAGACCAGTTTGGAGGAAGACCAACAATCTCAGCGATTGATGCCCTACTACGGACTCTTACGCCCATACAACAAAACCTCCTAATCAAACGAACCACAGGAACCACCCCAGACAGACCAGCCCTCCTCACAAATGATATACAGGGAGCCTTCAACTGTGTCAACCACCTCCTACTCGCAGAAATCATGACCCAACAAAAATTCCCAACATACCTAACCAACTGGTGCAAGGAATTCAACACCAACCGAACACTCCAATTCCAATTCAACCACGAACTGGAACCACCACAACCATATGCCTCAGGACTACCCCAAGGCTCCCCCCTCTCCCCAGTATTATTCATGATATATGCCGGGGTGATAACAGACCCCACCAACTCCCCCAAAGAAACTAACACCACCTATATCGACGATGATGCACTCGTACAACTCGCAAAGTCCCCCCTCTTCATTACCAAAAGACTCAATGAAAGAATGGCGGAGAGGGTCAAGAAAGCAGCACCCCTCAATATAAAATACGAACCTCAGAAATCCGACCTGGTCTTCTTCAAACCCACATCATCGAACACTCCAACTCCCAGAAACTCGGTAACAATCGCAAAAGAAGAAATCCAACCTAAAGATAGACTCAAATACGTTGGAGTATGGCTGGACTCAAACCTCTCCTTCCGACCCCACATCGAAGAAATCACGCCAAAGGCCTGAAAGCCCTAAGCAGAATCAGAAACATCGCACACCTTCCTGGGACAACGGTGAAATCCATCCACCACCTCATCGTCCAAGGCTTCCTCCCCACCATCCTATGGGGATCAGAGGCATGGTGGACGGGAGCCGACCACATCCTCCGATCACTATCCCCACTCTATAACGAAGCTGCCAGAATAGTAACAGGCCTACCCCGCTGGACAAAAACCGAAAGACTGCTGAAAGAGGCAGCACTCCCCCCACTCGAATACCTCCTCAACCACAAATCACGAAAATACGGGACGCGCATCCTTTGCCACCCTGCCGACCACCCACTCAACGAAGGACTTATACAGCTCCTCCCCACCAAGATAAAAAACATAAAAGGCACAGGCCTACACCGAATAGCATCACTCATGCTACCCTTCCAAGAACCAGGCAACCGTAGAGAGCGATGGATCCAAAACGACACCCTCACCAAACGCATGCTGGAAGAATGGAACTCCATCCCATGCACCAACTACCATGAGCCAGGAACCCTTAAAATTCACCCCAAACGAGCAAAACTCCCCCGATCCAAAGCAAAACTCATACACCGCATACGATGCCAAGCCACCAGATTAGACAGACACGCAGCATACACGGAACCTGAACCCTGCCAATGTGGCTCGGAACAATCCTCCAAACACACCATGATCGACTGCCCGCGATGGACCCAAATACGAAGGCCACTTATGGATAAAATCCCAGGACCGCACACCTGGGAAACTGGTTATTTACCAACCTCAATGTAGAACTGATTCTACAATTCGCATCAAAAACCAACCTACTCGACTGGTACGAAATGGACGAGGAGGACCCGGAGGAATGACGATAGGTTTCTTTGATTTCTCTTTCCTTTTCTGTACCTTCTCGTGATCTTCGTTGCTTTCCGTTTTCTTTTCCTTTGTTTTCTTCGGTTTTCTTTGTTTTTCCTATGTTTATGGCGGAGGGTCCGGCGTGCGATAAGTCCTGTACTTCAAAGCAATATAAAAATCTATCTATCTATCTTCTGTACTCCTCGCAACACCAAAACTTTCGAACAACAATAACTTTTGGCCTGCATTCCGATAAAACTTTTACTCGAACACGATCCTGTATGTCAATAGACCGCGTAATCTATTGGTATCTTATATCACATCTGTTCGTACGCGAAGTCATTCACGCTCTAGTCCCTGAGTTGTGAACTCTCACCCCTCAACCCTCGCTTAAGCCTCGCGACCGTAGCAAAAACTACAACCTGGCCTCACCAACCCCACCAACCCACCAAACTTCGCGGGAAGAAAGAGAACTTTATCAGAAGTCTTTCCCAACCCAACCCGAACGGAACATCAGTGATGTCCCAGCAAGCCTCGTTGAGCTCCTGGTTCGCAGGGGCCCCCCCCCAGGAACCCCGGCACCCCCCCGCTTCCCCGACACCCAATCGACCCAACAGACACAATCCACCACAGTAGAACATACCCAACTCGGAAACGAACCTTTCTCCATCTTCGCCGAACATACCCAATATAACGAACCATACGCCCCAAAATACGACTACATCCACCCCAGCATTGTTCCCGAAGAAACCACGCCAGAATGGACTTGAACTACATTTCTTGGGTGGTTAGAAACGCCCTCACCATAGCACTCGAACCCCTCAACCAAACGACCGAACAAATCAACAGGGACCTAAAAGCCACCATTGAAGTCCTATCCACCCAAAACGATTCCCTCAAACACACCGTCGACGTCCTGGCCAAACAAATGTTTGAGATGACAAAAAACCAGGACAAAACATCGGAAAAACTCCACCGCCTCCAACAACAGCTCACCAACCTCTCTGTCAACAGGCCCAGCAACCAAGCAATCACTGAAGGAAGAACCTCCGCAACTGCCGCCGTCGCTGCTGCCACCATCACCGCCCCCGCCCCCACCACACCCGCCATCAACCCCAACCACCCCAACCATGCCCAGCAGCCAAAAGGGAAAGCTAAGGAAACACTGGCTCCACCGGCACCAAATCCTACGCGTCCGCTGCGGCAGGAAACACAAACCCCGAATTCACGACTGTCACGAACAAGAGGAAAACCAAACTAAAGCAGACCCCCTGTTCAAACCGGAAATCACCAAACTCAACCGGGAAATCGTTATCGAAACCAACAAGGAACTCCTAGTCACCCCATCGGACATCAGAGCCAAGATCAATGCAAAAATCCAGGACCCCGATTGCCAACTAATCGCCGCCCGGAAAACAACCAAGAACAACATAATCCTGGAATCAAAGTTCGCAACCCCAGCAACAAAGGTCCTTGAATACAAAAAGGAAATCGAAACTGCCTTGAACGAACTAAAGGTACCCTTCGTCGACATCCGAATTAACTCCAGATGGTCAAAATTCATCCTCCATGGCATCCCCACCTCCATAGGCGAAGCCTTCGACGCAGGACAATGTCTAGCATCGGAAATTAGAAACAACTACGGCAACACTTTTGAACTGGCACAAATCCCGAGATGGCTATCAAAACCAGAAGCCCGAATCGGAAAGTCACACTCTTCCATGATCATCGCCCTCCCTGGACAATTCACCAAAGAAAACCTCGGCCTCCGATACCTTACCCTCTTCGACAGGAACTGCAAAATCGACAGTTACCTCCCAGCAAACCCAGAGACCCAGTGTGCCAAATGTCTTGAATACGGCCATAGACAGGAACGCTGCTCCAACAGCGGAAGATGCGGACACTGTGCCGAGGAACACCAAACCAAAGACCACCCATGTACAGAATGCGCCGGAGGCCTCAATGCTCACACACACCTATCCGATGCTATCACTGCAAGGCCCCCCACAAAGCAACAGACGCCAACTGCCCGGAACGCACTGAAGTCCGCATCACAAACAAACTCGGACCAGATACAAACCCAAGCCCGCTACCAATTCCCGTAGTCATCCCGGCCAAGACCCCCACAAGAAGACGCAGCCATGGACAACACCCAATGAGTCACATCAAAAGAACCACGGCTATCGCACAGCAACTGAACTGCGCGAAAAATGAGCTACAACAAAGTCAGTAGTGGAGGAAGCAGAACAGGACTACAACATACTCTTTCTTTTGTTACAAGAACCATGGAACAATAAAGCGGCCACCCACCGGAATCCCCCTCTTTTATCTATTCACAGCCAGCAATAAAGGCACGAAAGCCGCCACTTACATCAGAAAACACGCCAACTTAAAACCAAGACACCATTATACCCATAATAACTTCATTGTCTCCGTCACAGTGGAAATCCAAAACCAAAAAACACAAATCCTCAACATATACTCACCAGGGCGGAGCGGACCCTTCGCAGAAATATCCCGACAAATAACCACCATCCAAAACTGCCTCGTCATGGGAGACTTCAACAGCCACCACCAATTATTGTATGGGCATAGATCCCATGACTACACCAATACAATCAGAGCAGATAAACCCGGATCCAAGAAACTAAAAAGATGGATTGATCGACAAAAGCTATCCTTACTCAATGAACCAGGCGAATTCACACACTTCCCCAGAAATAATAACAGACCAACCATCATCGATCTGACACAAGTCAAAGGACCAATCCTGGACCATGACGTCCGCTGGAACATCGACCGACATGGAGCAGGATCCGACCACGGGAAAACCATCCTACAATTACGAATAGAGAAACCCCCTCACATCCCCAGGAGACTATGGCACCGAACGAATTGGGAAAAATTGGAAGAAAACATCTCAGGCCTCCACTTTCCCCCAGAAGCATGGGAAAGCCAGAACCACACAAAGCAATCGGTTGACTTCATACTCGAACATATAGACAACTTGATAGACCAAATAACCCCATGGAGCCAAGGACACCTTAAATCTAAGAAATGGTGGACTCCAGAGCTGAAGGAAATTAAATCAACCCTCCACATACTAGAAAGGAAAGCCAGAAACACCCAAAAGGACGAAGACAGGGAATCTTTCAGGAAGAACAGCAGGAAATGGACGGCAGCAATCCGAAAAGCCAAGGCAGAACAAAGGGAAAAAGAACTCATGGAAGCCAAGGGAAGCGCCATTTGGAAACTAATCAACACGGGGAAAAGAAGGGACTCTACAATCCCAACTATACAAGGTGAAGAAACGTTTGCGGGGAAGTGCCAAGCTCTAAGAGCCCAACTCTTCCCCACAAATTGGACGTCCCCCGACAACCCCCCACTCCAAATCAGACCCCCCTCTTTTGACCTTAGTGACCATTTCCAGGAAGTAACAACAGAAGAAATTACATCCGCAATCAGATCATGCCCGACACACTCGGCCACCGGACACAATAACATCCCATACCCGTTTATACAGGCAACAATCAAGGCAAACACCCAACTCTTCCAAGACATGTTCTCGGCCATGCTCCGACATGGAGTCCAGCCGGATCGATGGAAAGTGGCAAAATGCATTCCGATCCCAAAACCAGGAAAATCCGATTATTCGTCAGCCAAAGCCTACCGACCCATCTCCCTACTACAATGCTTCAGCAAAGTACTGGAAAAGATAGTGGCAACAAGACTATGCAACGCCGGATCCATCCTGGAAACCCTCAGCAAAGACCAATTCGGAGGAAGACCAACAATTTCAGCGATCGATGCCCTACTACGGACCCTCACGCCCATACAACAAAACCTCCTAATCAAACGAACCACAGGAACCACCTCAGACAGACCAGCCCTTCTCACAAACGATATACAGGGAGCCTTCAACTGCGTCAACCACCTCCTACTCGCAGAAATCATGACCCAACAAAAATTCCCGACCTACCTAACCAACTGGTGCAAGGAATTCAACACCAACCGAACACTCCAATTCCAATTTAACCACGAACTGGAACCACCACAACCATATGCCTCAGGACTACCTCAAGGCTCCCCCCTCTCCCCAGTATTATTTATGATATACGCCGGGGTGATAACAGACCCCACCAACTCTCCCAAAGAAACCAACACCACCTATATCGACGACGATGCACTCGTACAACTCGCAAAGTCCCCCCTCTATATCACCAAAAGACTCAACGAAAGAATGGCAGAAAGGGTCAAGAAAGCAGCACCCCTCAACATCAAATACGAACCCCAGAAATCTGACCTGGTCTTCTTCAAACCCACATCATCGAAAACTCCAACTCCCAGAAACTCGGTAACAATCGAAAAGAAGAAATCCAACCTAAAGATAGACTCAAATACGTTGGAGTCTGGCTGGACTCAAACCTCTCCTTCCGACCCCATATCGAAGAAACCATCGCCAAAAGCCATAAAGCCCTAAGCAGAATCAGGAACATCGCACACCTCCCCGGGACGACAGTAAAATCCATCCACCACCTCATCGTCCAAGGCTTCCTCCCTACCATCCTATGGGGATCAGAGGCATGGTGGACGGGAGCCGACCATATCCTCCGATCACTATCCCCACTCTATAACGAAGCTGCCAGGATAGTAACAGGCCTACCCCGCTGGACAAAAACCAAAAGACTGCTGAAAGAGGCAGCACTCCCCCCACTCGAACACCTCCTCAACCACAAATCACGAAAATACGGGAGGCGCATCCTTTGCCACCCTGCCGACCACCCACTCAACGAAGACTTATACAGCTCCTCCCCACCACAATAAAAAACATAAAAGGCACAGGCCTACACCGGATAGCATCACTCATGCTACCCTTCCAAGAACCAGGCAACCGCAGAGAGCGATGGATCCAAAACGACACCCTCACCAAACGCATGCTGGACGAATGGAACTCCATCCCATGCACCAATTACCACGAGCCAGGGATCCTTAAGATTCACCCCAAACGAGCAAAACTCCCCCGATCCAAAGCGAAACTCATACATCGCATACGATGCCAAGTCACCAGAATAGACAGACACGCAGCATTCACGGAACCCGAACCCTGCCAATGTGGCTCGGAACAATCCTCCAAACACACCATGATCGACTGCCCGCGATGGGCCCAAATACGAAGGCCACTTATGGATAAAATCCCAGGACCGCACACCTGGGAAAACTGGTTATTTACCAACCTCAACGTAGAACTGATTCTACAATTCGCATCAAAAACCAACCTACTCGACTGATACGAAATGGACGAGGAGGACCCGGAGGAATGACGATAGGTTTCTTTGATTTCTCTTTCCTTTTCTGTACCTTCTTGTGATCTCCGTTGCTTTCCGTTTTCTTTTCCTTTGTTTTCTTTGGTTTTCTTTGTTTTTCCTTTTCCTATGTTTATGGCGGAGGATCCGGCGTGCGATAAGTCCTGTACTTCAAAGCAATATAAAACTATCTATCTATCTATCTTCTGTATCAATCTACTCTACATTTGTTCATACCTGGCATACCATACCAGGTAGAACCACTTCTATATTTACGCTGGTTACCAATATACACGCTATTCCTTCTCTTCTCCGCGAAGACCTCTGCACCTCGCTTGACCTCGCTTGACTAATTTGACAGCTTCTACTGTCGCATATCGTACCCTGCGGAATACTCGCTATCGCCGCCCCTTGAGAGATCGTAACCTTTCAACATGCGGGTAGCAAGGTCTCTCCATCGAGTGTAATGGCCTTGATCATCCAGGTTTCATGGGAGTTCGAGAATTTTGATGCTCCTCTCAGACATTATTGAAAGTGAAACGGAAAAGTGTGTTTGGTAGTAGAAATAGTGAAGAGTGTATAAGTGTAAGTGCACTCCGGGCTCATAACCTAGAGAAAGTATTTAGGAGAAGGAAAGTAATTGATCGTGTTGATTTTTCTAGGGGCAAAGAAGCAAAGCTCATAGATAGAATATTATGCAATTAGAAGCAGTGGATTAAAGTGAGAAAAATCGGGAGTAGCAAGCAAAACAAAATGGCTAAAATGCTTCCCATTTTGGAGGATGAGGGTAACAGGATAGCTATTCAATATTGTATAGCAAGTGTCAGTTGAGGTCAGTAATTCCTACTACTGAAATGTAATGAATTGAGGTTGATATTCCAACAGGTATTAGGGCAGAAATGCTATGCAAAGCTGTGTCTCAATATTGGCAGTCTCAAATGCCTTCTACGGATATGCAACAAGAAATCGAATTATTATCCTACTCCCTACAGGAGCTTGATACTACAGATGATACCACAACCACCACTCATAAAAAGCTCAATATCTACGCAATTACAGCAAGGGAATTGCTAAATAAATTAGGGTATAGCTGGAAAGATTTCAAAAAGGTGTATGTAAAGATTGTCATGAGAGGGAAGATGTGGTTGAGTACAGGCTGAATGTTTTGCTTAAAACATGAGAGGAACTAAAACCGAGAATACTATACCCTTTAAAAGGCACCAATGGAGATATTGAGGAGGTAGATATACAATTCCTACCAGTTGGAGCAACTCTTTGCATACCTGTCACTCACGATGAAACTATCTGCAATGCCACTTATGGACCCCACCAACAATATATCAAAAGTGATAGGAACCTAATCAAAAAAAAATCAACAGCTCACGGCCTTCACATTTTCGAGTGTATTATACCCTATTGCAGACTGAGTATACTTGAGTTTGCATTATTAGATAATGAGTTAATTCAGTATGGTGGATATGTAACGGCAATATTATATTTTGGCTAAGGTTATGGGTTCGATAGTGAAGAGGAGGTATTGCGCAATTGAACTATGATTTCTAACGAGTTGTCTGTTTTGTTCTTTCGGTTTCCGTTACGCGGGGTTTTAGTCACCAACGGAATGGAGTTGGATATATAAGGGGGCGTTTTTTCGTACCTTTTAATGTTTTCCTTCCTTTCCTCTTATCTTCACGCAACATTTGTATTTAGTCAACGAATACTACGTTTGGTTTCCCGACTCGTAATAGGGTTCAACTGGTTTATCGTACCAGGTAGAGCCGCCCCATCGTGCATAGCCAAGAATACCTATCGCTACCTCTTCGCCTGGTTTTATTCCTTGTCACTATAGTTCCTACACCCATAGACCCCCGTTACAGGATATATATGTTGCCACCAAAACTATTTTGTACAACAGAATCTAGCTGCTGTGAATATTTTCAAGGAAGCATATACATGATATCAGGCATTATTCCTTTTTGATAATGCAACTAGTTATAGTGCTTTTGCTGAAGATACATTGAGGCCAAAAAGGATGACGAAGGGGCATGGTTGAGAGTAGGCAATTATGAGAGATGTATATTGGTTTGGAAAAAACGGAGAGAAGGTAGTTCATACTATGGATTATAATAGGGAGGATAAATGTGTGCCTATGTATTTCAGGGGGGAATCTAAGGGCTTGCAGGCTGTTTTAAGAGAGAGGTGATTTTGGTATAAAAGTGATTTATATATTGACTACTCCAGTAGGAGGATTCCCACGGGAGTGAAAATACAATACCAGAAACCAGATTTTTGTGGCAGAATGCTGCTCTCTCAACAGCCCGATTTTTTGGAACAAAAAGTTAGAGTGCAAGAAGTTTTTGAAGCTAAAGGAGATTTGATATTGTTCTATCACAGGTTTCATTGCGAGTTAAATTGGATAGAGTACTTTTGGGAACGAGTAACACTTTATACAAGGACTAACTGTTGCTATATTATTAAGTTTTTGGGGAAGAATGTCTCTCTAGCTTTGGAATATGCCTCCTTATTATTACCGAAATGGTGGTGAAACTCTTTGAGAATTATAGATGTTTATTGAAATATAACAGTTTATGATACGGAGAAGTTTAAAGCGAAGGCTTAGAAGAGTAATATTTATTCTACACAACCAAAAATCGAGAATTTAACCATTTGTTATACATATCAAATGAGACTTTTAAAAGGAAACCCTACTGAGGAAGTTACTATGAAAAGGATTTGTTAATATATTAAAAAATCATGGAGTTATGTGATACATTTTGGGGTGGGTTCGGGCAAGTATTTAGTAGGCAGGGTTACAATGATGACTGATACATTACGTAATCATTCTAAACTAATATCAGAGCTATTAAAATGATCGGTCAATGGGGTCCAACCTATACTTGTCACCTATACGCTATGGGAAGAGCATGTTTCAATCTTGAAATCTCATGTTGTATAGGGTTACTATAATGCCTGACATACTTACATAATCATTGTTCAGAACCGTTAGAGTTAGCAATAGAACGAGAGTATCAGGTTACACCTATGCTATCCAGCTAGATACTGTGAAAAGAACTTGTCTTAATCTCGAAAATTCATATAGTTATTATGTATAAAGTAAGGGGACAATGATGTTGCATCCCTATCATTTCCAATCTTATAGTAGTGACCCCCAACAAATAATTTTGAGTACAACAAACACACAATATATTATTTTCCCCTTTGGGAATATATTAAATAAGATTTAACTTAACAATATATAACCTTGAAAATAATCTGAAATTACATAGATAATGATTTCTAGCCTTTTTAACAATGAAAATGCAAATCGTATCCCTATTTGTGCATGTAAAAATTCTTTTTAAATTTTCTATATACTTTTAAGCTAATCGACTATTACCTCCCAAAATTACAAATTTAACTTTTGAAAACTGGTTGTGTTGTTCCCTACCAACTTTGGGTGCACAAAGGTTTAGTTGAAGTATGGTGAAGTTGCAGTTACCCTACTGCCAATCCTGTTCCATCCAGCAAACCTGACTTGTCACCTCTTGTCAACTTTATATGTTAGTGAACCATACTAGGGCTAATCCCACTAGTCACCCCTCCAACTCTTCGTAACTTCTCAGTTATTCAGACAGTGGAAGTGGGTATGGAGATGGCGGGCGACAGGAAGCACACCTGGCGGGTACATATTGATAAGTCAGAATCATAACAACCCGGTGGTGGGTCGTTGACAAAACAGTATCTTTATCGATCTTAATCCTGATGGCGTGATGTTGGTAAACGGTTATTGTAAACGCTTTGCTTGATGCATATTGGTGCAGAATAGAGGCTTTTATTACATACAGCCTCTGAATTAAACGTTACAAAACTTTCCCATTTGGGTCGGGGGAATGCTGAAAAAAAACCCGCTCGGAAAATGATTCTTATTGGTCTCTTTTGTTCATCTCTTTCTTTTTTTTTTTTCCCGTTTCATCTCTGATCTACATCTATTTCTATTTATTTATTTTCATGTTTTTATTAGGGTACACCGATCGGTAATAAGTCATCAGGCGGAACGCCACCAAAATCTGTGTTTGTAGGCAAAATTGTGGCTAGGTCCTCCGATGACTTATTGCTTGCAGCTGTACATAATCTAATTTTAAGATTACATACAAAATTCTGTACTTCGAGATAAAAACTACTTGATGGTTCTTTAAAAAAAGGTTACGTTTAATGTAGATAAATGTAGATAAATCTAAGGGGATATACCAGCTAGCCATGGTATGGGATATCTGTTTTATCTATACAAATGTTGGGTGGCTCTCTAGCTAGCGATACAATCATCTACAGTATATACCAAAAAGGGGGGATGTAATATGTACCATAGGAATGTAGCATCAAGAAACTATCTTATGCAGTTGCGCATTAGGGCAGAATAAATCACAGAATGAATCGTATTAAAAGAAAACAAAATGAATCTCGCGGAGTTGAGCCTTTTGATCGGCAACTTCACCTCCAATCTTTTACTAGCTAACCTGGCCAGAACTTCATTGCAACAGCAATGCGGAGAGCCTAGCCGTCATGATGGCAATCCTCGGTCTTGTGCCTCCGGGAGCAAGGGTTCTCACAACCAGCACCGTTCGCCGAGAACCTGAGACCAAGCTAGCTATAGAGAACGGACGGACGGACGGACAGCACCATTGGGTCACTCCGACTACGAATACTGCCCGGAGCTAGGGCCTGGCCCGAGACCTGAGGGAGATGCTCTCCGTCCCCTCTACATGTTTTGACGATCCATTCCGCCGACATCCCCGCTCTCGCCATATACCTCACTGAATGACTGTACCCTACGGAGTACACTTACCGGTTCCACTGCCGCTCGTGGGAATATATTTCGCGGCTGATGGAGGTAGGCACAGACCATGAAGGTTGCAGGCGCAGGCTGCTGGTGGGAGTGCGCATTCATCTTCACGGCGGTGATAAGTGCAATGTGGTGGTGGGGAGGGGGCGGGGAGTGGTGCTCAAGTTAGTAGGCGCAATTAAGGTGGTGATGGTGGTTGTGGATTATATTTGTTACAGGAATTACGGAACACTGTTCTAAAAGGCTTAGGGCAGCGAGGAATACGAGTGCCGAGTTGTGACGCGAGGACGGTATGGTAACGAAAGGACAAGCATAGAAAGGTATCCGGTAGTGTGGGGGCACGCGGTGTTACCACACTAGTACTATACTATTATGATGGCACGCTTACTATTGGGTGTCTCACCCGGAATAGAATAGGAAGCGGGGCTTACGGCTGTAGGCTGTTCTACTTAGGGAAGTAGGTCTAGGATAATAGTATGGCACAGCCGGATAACTGGCAATTGCAAGGTTCATGGTTACGTGTCGGAATTAGAATAGAGGACAGAACTATTCGGCGGCGCTTTTTCTATCCGGGGTATCTTCGGAAGCATTATCTTATTCTATTATCGTTGTGTTAGTTAGTATTAGAAAGCGGGCCTTGGCATAGGTTCCAACATGTATAAATAGGGCTTGATTCTGCGAAGACTTGAGGGTATCATCAACCACCAAGTCAAGGGAATCCGGTTTACAATATCATCAGTTTAAAACACTACAGAATTATCGCTTAGCACTGGCTATTTCCCCAAACACCATATTGTACCTTATCCCTAGCTTTTATTTCTTTACCTATCGCATACACTACCGAAGTCTCGATAAGACAACTACTCGCTTAAACCAATACTCTGAGTATTTTGCTTAGTGGCGGATAGTCACCGTGCTCTCAGTAGAAGAATAAGCGCTGAGTCTATTAGAAAGACCAAGGTACTATATGCACCCCTGAGTGGCAACAGCAGCCATCAACAACTACCTTTGCGCTACATCCTTCATCGTTCGAAGAGGAAGCGCCGAGTATCTATACTACGGATACCTCCACTACACAGGTTTCTTCGCAGAAGCAGGGACCACCGCTACCTTCGAGGAACACGACCCCGAAATCCTCAACTACCCAAAACTCTTCCCAATCAAGATCACTCTCTCCCAATGGTCTTTCGGACTCGCTCACCCAGCCCCGTGGTTCATCGCTCAACCCTGGTGCAGAAGGCAACCACAGCTCAAACTCGAGCAACTTAGCAATGTCAAGGGCTCATCAGCAATGGTCGGAGGAAGACTACAATATGGAGAGCTCAATCGCCTTGAGAGATCGAGGTATATTGGAAACCCAGGCGAACATGCGCCACAGGAAAGAGAGAGATGTGCCGATAGGCTCCCTCTTCACATCGACGAGGCAGGAAGAATCGTATGGGCAGACGAGGAGGCAGCAGGCAGACCCCAGGGAGTACTCCCCATACGTCACCCCCATCAGAGAGAGATCCTCTACTCAGAGGCCCTCGGTGCCTCGGGTAATGGACGACGACGAGGACACCAACATGGATGTGGAGGAACAACGAGTGGAGAACCCCTTCGGCGATCTCATCGGGCAAGAAGTCCAGCGACAAGGGGCCCCCGTGGTGCAGCAGCTCAGTCGCGGAGTCGAGGAGCTCAGCATGCACGTACGAGACATCCCCATACTCAGGGAACTCACCCGTCAGCAGCAGGAATATACCAACAAGATCGTCGAGGATCTCCACGCCAAGTTCGCTGGGGACAGGGCCGAACGAGACAATCAGCTCAACAAGGTCATGGCTCAGCTACGAGCGGAATCCACCGCCGCTACCAGCAACCTCGGTCAGGTCCTTGGGCAGATCGTCAAAGCAACTAGGGCGCATCAGGAAAGGCAGGAGCGACAGGATCAGCACATAAATGCACTAACCAACTTCGTCCAGCAACTCCCGAAAGACGGCCAAGTCCAGCTACCCGCAGATGTTACGGCTGCCCTCGAGAAGATGGAACGGGACAGACAAGCTGCGATGGAAGACCAGTTCGCAGGTACGAAAAAAAGACCTGGAGGAGATAATCGAGCAAATGAGGATAGAAGCGAATAGAACGGCAGCAGCCCCCGAAGGCTCAGGGGGCGGAGGCGTAATACCCCCTCAACCTCCACGGAACCCCCCCAGTAATCCTGGAGAGAGACCAGAAGAATCAGGGAGCCAACCCCCCGTACCCCCCCGCTCTAAGACAAGAACCCAGCGAAGCGAGCAAGGAGGAAATGGCAATAATGGCAATAATGGCAATGGCGGGAATCGTGGAAGGCCTCGAAACCCATCCCCCTCCGTCTCATCCAGCTCCTCATATTCAGAGGACGATCGCCGAGCACGCGAACGAAGGCAAAGGAGACGGGAGGAGCGAAGGCGCCGTAACAGGCAGCAAGAGGTAGACCTCATGCAACCCTCTCGCGCCACCCTGCGTGATACGTCAAAACAGTCAAAGATCCCCTTTTCCGGAAAAGCCGACGAAGACGTACGACACTGGATCGATCAAATGAAAGTCTTAATCAAACTTCAGAGAAAAGTCCGGTAGGACGACCTGGCCAAAATCCTGTGGGCATTCTTGGGACTTACCGGGAGTGCGGCAAAATTCTGGCGAAACTTCGTGGAACAACTATCGGTTGACCCCAGCATCAGGACATGGGAAAATTTCAAAAACGAATTACGGATTCAATACGGCAATCGAACTAGTCAAGAACAAGCCAAGCAGAAGATGGATAGGCTCCGTCAAACTGGCATGATTGATGACTACATCAACGAGATGCAGAATCTAGAATGGGACGCCAAGGTCGGGCCCATCGTAATGAAATCCATGATCCTAACAGGAATAAACTCCTCGCTGGAACAACGCCTCTCGAATGCGATCGAGGAACCAGAAGATTTCGCGGAATGGCTAGCCTGGGTTAGGAAGGTCGGACGTAAGGATCACGAGGTGAAGGCCCGAAAAGAAATCTTACGTGGCGAGGATGTTGTGAAACCTCGCGAGGAGAAGTCGGAACGACGAAAATCGCGCAACCCCGCACCTCGGAAAACTTTCCCCGCGCCAGCGCACAACTCCAAGCCCTCGGATGACTTAGGTGTCACCAAGGACGAGAAGGAGAAGTGGCAAAGGGAAGGAAAATGTTTTCGCTATGGTAGAGATAACCATTTCGCGAAAGATTGCGTGGCGACGAGTAAGGTCAGGTTAACTGACCTGAAGAGGAAACAGTATCCTTCCGGAGGAAAGGAGCACGGAAGGGAGGGTGAAAAGAAGCGGAAATTGGGCCCCCAGAATAAGGCATTTAGGGCAAGGATTACAACTTTGGAGGATCAAAATTGATTGGGTATTGCTATTTTTCGGTATCGCATGTTACATTACGGTATTCTATTTTGGGTTGTGGAGACAAGGGTTTTATGTATTACGGTTATTCTTATCGGTTGGCCACGGGCTTTTTTATATTTGTTTTGTTGCACGCGCGAAAATTCAATTCTCTTGACACACACTCTGAGGATGGGGTCACACCCCGAAACGCCTGGTGCGTAAGTGTTGTACCATGATCTTCATCAAACACTCGAACTCTCTATATAAACCCCCTCAGCCCGCGCTCAACAAGAAAAATCATCAAAAAAAACCAATAAGCAATCTTTTATCAAACCAACATACAAACATGTCTTCCAACACACAAGAAACTCGCCTCGAGATTGAAATCTCTTGGGACCACCCCGCAACCAGTACCAAACATGTCGCAATAGTCAATGCACTCCTAGACAGTGACACTGAAGACTGGATCATGTCCTGGGACTGTATCCACCGTGCGAGAATACCCACTCAACCTCGACCAAAGCCTCCCATCATCAGACAGGCTGATGGTACCCCTATGCCGAACTCCGGCGCTCACATCACTCAACCTCTTACCCTCCGCATCGGCAACCATCTAGACAGGGCTATCACCTGTGAGGTTGGCTCGTTTGCAGGAGAAGACCTCGTCATACCACATCGATGGCTCATGGAGCACCAACCAACCATCTAGTGGGGACGCAACAGTGTCAGCTTCCATAGCAACAACTGTATAGTCAATGGATGCTTCGTATCAGTCGAGGACATATACGATCAAGACCCAGAAGAGCTGGTCATCAGGCTGTTGAGGGCGTCACCCAAGAAGCAGATGACGATCGAGCAACACCCCTTTTGGGCAAGAGCATCGGTAAACGAGGCTCTCGTTAGTGCTATACCGGTGGAGTTTCAGGAATACGCCGACGTGTTCTGCGAGGAAGGAGCCGCTCGACTACCTGATCACTCTGAATGGGACCATACCATTCCTCTTATGGAAGGAAAGCAGCCTCCGTGGGGACCAATCTACTCGCTCTCCCCACCTGAAGATAAGGCACTCCGGGAATATTTGGACGAAAACTTGCCCTCTGGCAAAGTAGTCCCCTCCACTAGCTCAGCAGCGGCACCCGTCTTGTTCGTTCCGAAGGCTAATGGCAAGCTTCGGTTATGTGTCGACTTTCGCGGCTTGAATGGAATCACGATCAAGAACCGTTATCCACTGCCACTTATGAATGAGCTGGCCGACGCAACGAAAGGAGCACTCTACTTCACGAAGACAGACCTGAAAGATGGCTATAATCTGATTAGGACTGCTAAGGGCGAAGAATGGAAAACCGCTTTCCGAACGAAATACGGCCTCTTCGAATATAGGGTAATGCCTTTCGGCTTGACCAATGCTCCTGCGTCGTTTCAGGTCATGGTCAATACCATATTCAAGGATCTTCTAGATCAAGGCGTAGTAGTCTACTTGGATAACATCTTAATGTATTCAAAGACTAGAGAAGAGCATACGACTCTTGTACGAGAAGTTTTGGAGCGACTGCGACGACACCACCTATACGGAAACCTCGAGAAAACGGAATGGTATGCACAGGAGGTAGAATTCCTGGGATCTATACTATCAGGAAAAGGGAACCGAGTATCACCAAAGAAAGTCCAGGCGATCGAAGGTTGGTTAGCTCCAACCAAGATCAAGGAACTTCAGTGCTTCCTCGGGTTCGCCAATTTCCTAAAACGGTTTATCCACCGATACTCTGAGGTTTGCAGACCTGTGACCGACCTCCTGAAGAAAGGTTCCGTATGGAGATGGGGCAGGGAACAGCAAAACGCGTTCGACGTTCTCAAGAGGAGGTTTACGTCTGCTCCAATACTCCGACACTACGACGAACACCGCGAAGCAATCGTGGAGACTGATGCGAGTGACTGGGCTGACGCCGCAGTACTCTCTCAGGTGTTCGAGGACGGTATTCTACATCCGGTAGCTTACCACTCTCGCAAGTTCAATGAGGCAGAGGTAAACTATGAGATCTATGACAAAGAGATGCTCGCTATAGTTTCTGCCCTCTTGACTTGGAGACATTGGCTGGAAGGGACGTACATCCCTATCCAGAAACATTCGGATCACCAAAACCTGCAGTATTTCACAACGACCAAGAAGTTGTCGAGAGGACAAGCCAGATGGGCCGAGAAGATAGAACCTTTTCGCTTCAAGATCCATTACCGACCAGGCGAAAAGAACGGCAAGCCAGATGCACTCACAAGGTGTCCGGAGTTCGCAATGGAAGGGGAGTAATGCGTGAGCAGCCCGTAAAACAGCTACTCAGCGCAGAAAAATTTTTCAGAAAATCACGGACCAGCGTAGAAACTGAGTCCGAAGTGATTCGCAAACCCGAAGAGGAATGGAATCAGTTGAATCAGTGGTACGACATACCAAGCGAAGAGCTACCTCAGCCATTACAGGGTTGGTATGAACAGGAAAGACGCTGGGTTCGGAGGATAGTTCCGGATGAACACCTCCCTGACTCAAACTTGGAGATCTTTGGACCACCGGAGGCCGCTATCGTAAAGGTAGAGCCTGCCGCTGAATGGAGTCCCGATTCGAATGACCCCACCCACGATGGTCGATGAGTAGTACCGGGCTACGCGGTCAAGCAGGTCATTGAGGAACATTATGATCGACCTGTAGCGGGGCATCTAGGAAGGGATAAAACCCTTGAGTTGATCGATAGGAACTACTGGTGGCCAGGAATGTCCACGGATGTAGCCAACTTCGTCAAGACTTGTGATGTATGCCAGAGAGACAAGCAACGTCGGAGGCACTTGTCAGTCCCTCAACCCCTAGAGTTAGCCACCACACCTTGGACTGATATCTCGATGGATTTCGTAGTAGAAATGCCTAAAGAGAAATCAGGATTCCGTAACGTAGTGGTAGTCGTGGACCGTTTCACGAAGATGGCTCACTTCATTCCAATGACGGGAATCAATGCGGAACAGACCGCTAACGCATTTGTCAAAGACATCTGGCGTTTCCACGGACTTCCTAGGAGCATCGTCTCAGATAGAGGAACACAGTTCGTGTCAGCATTCTGGACGGCAATTACGGAAAGATTGGGGATTCGTAGGAGACTCTCCACCTCATTCCATCCGCACACCGATGGCCAGACAGAGCGGACCGACCAGCATATGGAAGATTATATCCGGGCATATACGGCAGGAACAGGCAAGAAATGGAAGAACCTGTTACCTATCTGCGAATATGCCTACAATAATGCGAAGCACACCTCGATGGGGCAATCACCGTTCTACTGCAATTATGGCTTCCACCCCCGAACGGACTGGCCTACGGATGCAGAGATCGAACGATTAGATGCCAACGGAAACAACTACTTGGACGAGATCATCACGGCTCATGAGTTAGCGAGAGATACGCTACAGAAGACTTTCGACAGGATGGCGTCAAAGCCAGGGCCAACAGTACAGCGGCTCACTATCGGTCAGAAAGTTTTGCTGGACACTCGGAACCTAGGAGGATACTCCAAGTGGTCAGACAAGTTTACAGGACCATTTACAGTTTCGGCAGTGGTGGGCAATCGGGCTTACCGTCTCGAACCTCCGGTAGAATAGAAGGTTCACAACGTCTTTCACGAGATGCTGTTGCGACCCTATTGCGAGGACCCAGATCCCACCAGAAAACAGAATACACGAAAGCGACTGGCAACACCCGAGCCACAGGAGGCGTTGGCAGATGAGAATTTCCAGCCAACTTCGAACATACGACCCCATAGTCGAAGTCAAGGCCCAGCGATCGCTAATGACCGGGCTCACAAACGACAACGGAACAGGCGGGACTAAGCTCGATACCTTTCCCTACTTTATGACTTTTCCCACAGGGTTTTATCATAGAAGGGTTTTAACGGTCGAGGGCGACGTCTAGGAAGGGGGAGTAGTGTTACAGGAATCACGGAACACTGTTCTAAAAGGCTTAGGGCAGCGAGGAATACGAGTGACGAGTTGTGACGCGAGGACGGTATGGTAACGAAAGGACAAGCATAGAAAGGTATCCGGTAGTGTGGGGGCACGCGGTGTTACCACACTAGTACTATACTATTATGATGGCACGCTTACTATTGGGTGTCTCACCTGGAATAAAATAGGAAGCGGGGCTTACCGCTGTAGGCTGTTCTACTTAGGGAAGTAGGTCTAGGATAATAGTATGGCACAGCCGGATAACTGGCAATTGCAAGGTTCATGGTTACGTGTCGGAATTAGAATAGAGGACGGAACTATGCGGCGGCGCTTTTTCTATCTGGGGTATCTTCGGAAGCATTATCTTATTCTATTATCGTTGTGTCAGTTAGTATTAGAAAGCGGGCCTTGGCATAGGTTCCAACATGTATAAATAGGGCAGGATCCTGCGAAGACTTGAGGGTATCATCAACCATCGAGTCAAGGGAATCCGGTTTACAATATCATCAGTTTAAAACACTACAGAATTATCGCTTAGCACTGGCTATTTCCCCAAACAATATTAGTCCATCAAGGTGGAAGTGCATGAAGGCCAGTAGCGGCAAAGAGGCGGGCGCGAGGTGGAGAGGCAGCCCGAAGCGGAGGTGCAGGTGGGCATGGGGTGAGGTAGGTGTGGTAGTGTGGGTGGAGGTGCAAGTGCAGGTAGCGCCGACGGTACAGGTTTTTCAGTCTTCTTCTGCTAGCGCTCTTCCGCGGTGATCTGCCGGAGGTTTAGGCCGGAGGGGGTGGTTCTTTGCTCTTTAGTGGTAATTTGACGGAAATATAAGATGTAGAGGTTGGTCTTTCCCTATCATGGGGTAAATAAGATTTAGCTTGCTCTTTGGGACTATCCCTTCGTTCGTCTTCGGGGTAGTTAACAACTACCTGTTAAGGTAATTCTTGCTAAGATTAAGTCAGTGAACCCAACCCTAACTCCATGGAGCATTCTTACCACCAATGTCACGGTTTATCACTTATCTTTCGCGAAATTTCCCTTTTCTGGTAGCGTTTCATTACATAGCATGGTTAACTCACCACTACGGCGCTATCTCGTGAAACTCGGGATGCGGATTTCTTCTTAAAGTATCCGGCCAGCCTTTGGGGGGTCACCAAGGGGAAGGGTGTACTACTACCCTTCCCCTGTGACTACCCTATATTATATACATTATTTGTCTATACTAAACGTGTCATTGTCACGTCAGTATGAGTGTCTTTTTTGTGACAGTCTTTTCAGACAGCAGAACACGTGTGGTTGTTTTACAGTTTGTTTCTACTATAAATAGTAGACTTAATCCTCCTAGGACTCGATAGATCAATACAATAAGAATCATTGTTTTACCTCCTACTTTTTCTCGAACCAAATCAACGATACTTATATAACACATACCTAATATCTTCCCCTAGCATAGATGGTATAGCTTCTATTCTACAACGATGCAGGTTCAACCCACTGTTATTCCTGCAATATATTCTTTTTAATGGAATACTTAGATTACATACCACCTTGATCAACTAGTTCATACAATCAGATCCATTATTGTTCCGGACATAAGTCACCGTCCTCGCGCCAAAACAAACCAAAAACGGCGAAATCAGCCCTTTTCAAATAGCCCCAGCACCCACAGTTTTAAAAAATAATAATACTTGTATAGTCCTGTACCCAAAAGATAGTCTGGTCTATACGCGCCCCGTACCAGCCGTGTGGCACTGAAAGGATAAGCGAGATTGTTGTTAGCCGAGGCTTTCTTATCGCTAGAATCGATATCCCAAAATTTCAGCAACGGAGTCGAAGCTTTCACCAAATTTCATTAAGTTTATGCATTGGGCCTCACCCACACTGGAATGATAGAGCGCAGCTATGATACAGAGCAAGGCGGAGGTGGTCCATCGTTCTCCTAGATTTTTAATGGAAAGGAGAAGGTAATAGTATTACATAACTAACGATCCGTAATGACAGCAGAACTAAGACATACATCGCATGCATTGCAGCCATGACAAAGAAACCAGCAACGAAGACAGTCCTAAATCAATAAGGAAAATCGTAAGAAATAAAAAAAAAACAGACTACTGACTAGAAAGATCTGAATAAGAAAAGGGGAGACGGGTTGGAAAAGATAAACAAATGGATGACCACAAGGCACAAGATGCGTGGTAAAGATTATTGGAAAAACCCCGGACACTTGTCTTTCGCCACTTCCGTCAAATCTCTTATGAGGCCCACTTCGTCGATGATATCCGCTGTTTTTGAGTACTTTACGACTGATCGGAGGGCATTCTTGCATACAATATAAACCTTCTGTTGCGGAAGGCCGACTTGGTGCAAAAGGGCTCGGAAATTATTGCGCGTATCAGCAATATACCTCTCAAAGGCTTCCAATAAACGATCCCTCTCCTTCTCCTCGCTGTCATCTTCGTCGTCGCTGTCACCGTCGTCGTCCTCCATGAGATTCCCGATATGTTGATCCGATTTTGATCGCACAACGAATGCAGGAATATCGAAGCGTAGGCAATGAAAGAGGAGCTCAACGTCTGTCTGGGTAAAGCGATCGCCAGCTATAACTATGATGGCATTAAAGATGTACAAGCCTTGGTCGTTGAAATATTGCCAGTTACGGAAATTTACAGTGCCAGCTCCAGGTACGTCGTACCAGGCCAGCCACTGTCGAGAGGGATCTGGATCGTCATATCGTTTGATCTCTGTAGTCGTTTCGCTGGTTCCGGTTTTGGCGATACCCCCCTTGGGGGAATTTGAATTCTTGAGACCACGAAGAGCATTGATCAATGAGGATTTTCCACATCCAGAACAGCCGGTGATAGCGACATGCAAGTAGCCTTCCTGATATCCAAGCTTTTTTCTCATAACCTGAAACTCCTCCCCAGTGGGGTATTTAACGGGCGGAATTCCTTCCTGCAGGTTTCTTTCGGCTTCTTCTCGTAGGTATATTTCTTTCTCCACCCTTTCCCTCGCTTCTTCCTCTGTTTTTCTCGCTAGTTCCTCCATCTTCTTTCTTTCTTCTTCGGATCTTATCTGCTCCTGGAGCGCGCGCAGTTCCTCCTGCATCCTATGGGCCTCCTCCAACCTCTGCAACTCCTCTTCCTTTTCTGCCTGAATCCTTCTCATCTCCCTCTTGTGATTCTCAGCCTGTAGCCTCTCCTTTTCGTCTTGCACTCTCTGCAACTCCTGCTGGTGTTCCCTCTGCTTCCTCGCTTGTTCTTCGCGCAATCTCAACTCGTTGGCATGTTTCTCGGCCATCGCTCTCTCCTTTTCCTGCTGCATCCTATCCCTCTCCTCCTGTGCTCTCTTCATGTCCTCCTCATGTTCCCTCTGCTTCCTTGCCTGTTCTTCGAGCAATCTCAACTCGGTGGCATGTTTCTCGGCCATCGCTCTCTCCTTTTCTTGCTGCATCCTATCCCTCTCCTCCTGTGCTCTCTTCATGTCCTCCTGGTGCTGCAAAGTCAGAGCCTTCTCCCTCTCTGCTTGTGCGTGCCGTTCCGCTTCTAGCTCTCTTTGACTCTCAGCCGCAATTCGGTCTCTTTCAGATTCGAGCCATCGCCTGTGGGCTTCGGCCCCCTCGTGCTGCCTTCGACTCCTTTCCCTCTCTTCATGAAGCTCATGCTCATAATGCTGCGTATTGTCAGTGAAGTGATTTCAGCAAATGGGAGGTCTAGGATGGGCCGTTATTACCGAGTTATTGTTACCCATCTCGTAGAACAGGGTGTGGTAGATATGGTGTTGAAAGGCAGATGTGGGGTCTGGGCCCCCGGATTAAGGTCAGATCGTTCCCCGGAAACTATCAGGCGAAAATGGTTACACCTGAAACTGGGTTCACCTTAGTCTCAATAAAACCCAGGACACCAAAAAGGAAGGTAATTCTGCATACACCTTGGCGTAGAAACTAGAATAACTAGATGCGTGATATAGCGGCAGCGACCCTGGTATTTGGGACAGAGAAAGTTGGCTGATATGCGATGTTGCTGTAAAGGCCTGTAGAGAAAGCACAGGACAACACCCCTTTAAACAGTGTCTGTAAACCGATCGACATATTCAGGCAAGCAGCCTAACACTAGCTACCACATCGTAGCTGCAATAGTTTCATCCTTGTATAGTTTGAGCACGGCTCGTGATCGTTGGAGGCCTAACGCGCTGCTTTAGGTATGGTGCGCACACTCTTAAAGGTGATATGGCGGCATACGGAAGTGGAACAATTGTGGCTGCAATAGGACTCATGGGCCAATGAGAGGGCCATTCTGCTGCATCACTGCCACGGATCAGTCAGGTTTGCTTTTCTGGGAGTATAAATGGGTATAATACTGTTCCACTTTGTTCAGTCTTGGCGCATTTTACATACAAAAATACGCAATTTCAACTTCCTAAGGCTTTACAACCCAGACAGATATTAAAATTCTGGAAAAATAAAACGAACGTTCATCACTATTACTATACTTCTATTTTTCCACTTTTTTGATATCATTTTTGGTGGTGAAGTTATAGGCGATTGACTTTCTGCCACTTTGGATTACCTTTAAAAATAAACGGACCATAGAGCCATCAGCTTACTTGCATCCATCTATTGCATAAGGTTGAGTTTCACTGGGCACCAGAAAATCTATTACAGTCACACCTCGTTAAGTCGTTAGCGTATTCTGGGAGCCAAACCCTACGAGATAGCATATATAAGAGACAGTAAATGGTTTTTGGTGGAGAAAGGCAATACCTGTCCCGTAAATCCGTAGGAGACAGCAAGAGATCCAAATTAATGCCGAAAACCACTCCCCTTAGAGTAAGTGATGATCAGAGTAGATCAACACAGGGTTTCCAAAGGTTCACCCGTTCTACCAAACAAACCGGTTTTGGTAAACCGGTTTAGTTAATATCTCGGTTCAGTTCTTGTCTTTGAGCTAATTCGGTTTGAACGGTTCATCACAATCAAAACCCGGTTCAGACCGGTTTACTAAACGGTTCTATCATGCGGGTACCCGTCACATAGAGGACGTATTTCCTGACTTTGGCTGGTTTTTGGGCGGGCTCAATTGCACCTAATAAACCAAGAAACGAACTCTAAAAAAAGATCTAGTTTATGAACCTGCAAACGAAACAAAACAACTGTTCCAGTTCTTAAACCGGTTTAGAGAACCAATATCCAGTTCAGTTCAGTTCAGCTCGGCTGGACATGTAATTCGATTCAGTTCGGTATGGTATGACCTCCGAATACAACCGGTTTCAACCGTTGGAATCACTGGGGCCCATCGATCAACAGAGATAGAGCCCGTTACATACCCACCCGGACAGTTTTATACCCATTCATACCCCGCTTCCAGCCATGAGAAATGTTCCTATTGGTTGAATAGCAACTGTAGGGACCATATTGGGTGCCACCTTTCCGACTGTGCGCCCTAGACTAGGCTCCCGCTGTGAGTGAGATGGACTACTGAGGGGAATGATAAATGAGTGGTTTTCTAGAGACCCTGATAATGGTGGCCATGGTGTACAGCAACCTTCCTCTCTAGAAACCGTTAGCTTGATCATTCCCCCCCATATATACTCCGATACCTGGGGCCAGTGACTCCATCCAAACCCAAATGAACCGATACCAGCCTGCCCACCCGTCCACGCTCATCATGGATATCAACCCCTCCCTATCGGGCCCGATGGACACGAGCCATCTTCTACTCGCTGTCAGCAATTCCCTCACCACCACAGCCCTCATGACCCGCGAACCCAGCACGTTCCGAGCTGCCCTGGCCCTAGCAATCACCGCCTTTAACCAATCCGAGGGTCACTGCTCTTTGCCCCCCTCCGCCTACCATCACTTCGCTCGCCTGCTCCTCGAGCAGTGCCGTAACACCGAGAGCCCCTACGTCCTCATCCAGGCCACCGCCCTGCTCAAAGCGCCTGCAGCCGCACCACTGCCCCCCGCTCTTGAAAGAAGGCTATCGGACTGCTACACTACTCTCTCCTGTATGAGAGGCGCCAAGGCCCCAGAGCTCCTCTTTCTTGCTATCGACCACGGATATCAAGCGCTGCGGTGCACAGCCCTAGAGCATCTAGGCTACAGGGGGCAACTGCGGATGCTGGCACTCCTCCACCATCATCGCTGGAATTGGTATGCCGGCACGGCAGTGGGTGAAGAGATGGATACCGAGCAGGATCTTAACCTCGCGATCAAGATTGCCGGCGCGGCGCTCAAGTTAAAAAAGAAGCCAGGAAAGAGTCGCCGTGAGGTGTTGGAAACTATCAGGGCGCACAAGGGCAAAGACGTGGCCGGGAGGCGGGTGGTCATCGCCGAAGAGGAGGAAGACGAGGAGGAAGAGGAGGAGGAGAAGGAGGAGGAGGAGGAGGAGAAGGAGAAGGAGGAACAGGAGGTGGAGGATGGGGATCCGCTCTGCGATATTCTCAGAATGGAGCTAGCAATCTATCACAGCCAGCGCTACGATCTCCGGAGGTCTCCCACCGACCTCGATATGGGTATTACTTATGCGGAGGAGGCGCTCGCCGATGATAACAAGAGCACCGCGGCCCTGACCCGCCATGTTCTCAGAAAGCTACTTACATATCGCTACCCACTACGCAAGGGCCTTAAGGACCTCACCGCGGCGATTGAGCTGATAACCCTTATGAAGGACTCCACCCCCAGCAGCGACCTCGCCGCCATCACATCATTCCAGTGGGACCTATCCAGATTGCACAGAGAGCGGTACACTCGGTTGAGATGTGAGGATGACCTGCACACTGCCCTCGAGTACACCACGGCCCTGACCACTACGGACCCTTTGGGGGGGGTGCCATGCATACGGTACAAGCTCCTTCTGCACACTGCGTGGCTATTGGGGAAGCGGTTCGAACTGGAGGGCGGACGGGGGGACATTGACACGGCGATAGAGAAGTGTAAAGATGGCCTGGAGCTGGCGTGGAAGGCAAGTAATGGGGTGGAGTACAGGAAGGGATGTTTGCTCAGGCAACTGCTTCACCAGCGCTTTCACAGATTTGGGGATATAGTGGATCTTGACGCTGCAATTCATGGTGCAGAGGCCGAGCTGTCGAGGCTTGTGCCGGGGGGCGAGGAGCACCGGCTCCTCCAGGTCGAGCTGCGGGAGTATGAGTGTGAAAAGAGGAATAGGTGGGAGGGTGTTGCGGGTCGAGGTCACCAATTGCAAGCTGGGGAGGATGATTACGGACAACTACAGCAGGAGGCCGCAGACTCCATTGGATGCCGACACCCTATCATACTCGGAGGACTGGCTGCTCGATTCTTTGTTCACTGGGAGAACACGGATGACCCTGAGGCACTCCGTATGGCGGTGAAGTTTAGCCGCTCAGCGGTCGAGGCCACCGACGATGAGGTAGAGGAGGAGGAGAAAGGGGGGGGCGGAGGTCATAGGTACCCCAAGGTTTTGCATACCCTGGGCCTCTACCTCGAGGCACAGTCCCAACACCTCCACTCCCTCGACGACCTTGAGGAAGCAATCGAGTTCAGCGCCAGGCAGATGAGTCTCACGCCGGACGATCCATATACACTGCTAGGACTGGCCACCAAGCTCCTCGGACGTTATGGTCACACCGACGAGATGTTCGACCTCGACGCAGCCATCGCCACCTGTACCCTCGCCGACGCCCGCGCCCCAGAAACTCACATAATCCGTCCCTCAGTCCTTCTAATGCTCAGTCGGGCCTGGGAGAGTCTCTACGACCGGACTGACCACTCGGCCAACCTCGAGAGCGCAATCACAGCGGCCGAGCAGGCACTTCACCTCACACCGCCGAACGAATTATTCCATACTACTCTCATTGCGAGACTCGGGAATCTCGTCGGACAACGCTATAACGACACAGATGCGCGGAGTGACCTTGATCTCTCGACGGAACTCACAGAGGCCGCGATGAAGGCCTGTCCCCCCGACCGCTCACTGTACACCAGGCTCCACCTAACCCAGGGCATCGACTATATCAAGCGCTACACCCGGTTTGGGGAACTCGACGACCTCAAAAAGGCAGAGGCGCTGATCGAGAAAGCACTCGCCCTGATGCAGATGCAGCCGGGCCACCCCTCGCGTTCGAGGGCGCTCTTGCACTTGAACTTTATCAATTTCCACATGCACCGAGAGACCCACGACCCTGCGCATCTAGTCAAGGCCATAGAGCTCAATGCGCTCTGCGCAGAGACACTACCCCCAGAACACTCGATGCACCGCAATCGCAATCTCACGCTCGCCAGAGCCCGTCTAGCGCTCTACATGGACCATACACATGACAATGGGGACCTGGCGCTCGCAATAGAAAGCGCCGAGATGGCGGCTGAGGCGTCAACGCCAGTGGGGCGCGCGGATGCCTACAAGACGCTAGGAATGTGCCTAGTGGCAGCCGACACGCCGGAGGGATACAACCGGGCAGCGCGGGCATTCATGCAAGGCTGGCAGAGCATCTTCTCAAACCCCAGAGAGCGGATGTACTGCGCCAGCGAGACAGCTAGTATGCTTGTAGGGGCCGGTATGTGGGAGCAGGCCAGCAGGATGGCCGACGAAGCGGTCATGCTCCTTCCAAGCATGAGTCCGCGGTCGTTGGAACGCCGCGACCAGCAGAGGGTGTTGGGGAGGGAGGCCCGCCTAGCGCCCATTGCGGCTATGGTGGCGCTGCGGGCGGGCAGAGGGGCCGGCCATGCGTTGAGGATGCTCGAGTTTGGCAGAGGCGTTATGCTCGGGTATATCATTGACAACCGCAGTGACATATCCAACTTGCGCAGAGGTCGCCCTGAATTGGCGGATAGGTTTGAGGGGCTGCGACGGGCTCTGGACTCGTCGGCAAAGGAAGGAGCTGAGCAGGAGGGGACACCCATCGCCGCTGCTGGCAGGCGTGTGCATTATTATGGCATACCAAGGAGGCAGAAGCTATTGAACGATATAGATGAATTATTGAGGGAGATCAGACGCATCGAGGGCTACGAGGGATTCCTACTACCACCAGGGGAGCAGGAGATGATGAAGCTGGCAGAGTCTGGGCCGGTGGTGGTAGTGCTCCCGCTCGTTAGCAGCTATGCTATAATCATCACCACCACGGAGATCAAATCAATCAGTCTCCCCAAGCTGGACGATGAGGGGCTGGACAGTGTAGTAAGCCGTCTCTGTGAGATGTGGAGGCTGGTCGAAGGTCCCATCCGGACATACGACGAGCGGAACAAGAAGATGGGGGCCTTGCTCCTCTGGCTCTGGGACGCCGTGGTGGAGCCGATCCTGGAGGAGCTGCAGATTCATGCCCCGCCCCCAGAGATTGAGTCCAATGCCTCACTTCTCCCGCACATATGGTGGATTGGTGTCAGCTTTCTGGGCGCAATGCCGTTCCATGCCGCCGGCGACCATTCCCCCGGATCGAACAGAAACACCATCAGTCGCGTGGTCTCATCGTATATCCCAACTCTGAAGGCACTTGCATACGCCCGTCAGAGGTCGCCCACTGCCACAAGCCTGATTGACAACGAGAGGGACGAGAAGAAGAACCTCGATTCACAGCACAGCATCCTGCTAGTCACAATGGACACCACTCCTGGTGAAGGCCAACTCAAAAAGGTGACGAACGAGGCGGCAAACCTCAAAGCCATCGCAGAAGGAGCGGGTGCAAAGGCCACGGTGCTTCCACAGCCGAGTGCATCACGCGTACTGGACGAGCTCCAGCGCTACGACGTGGTGCATTTCGCATGTCACGGGGTCACCGACAGCGCAGACCCGTCCAAGAGCGCTCTGTTGCTACTGAGCGAGGATGGTAAGAGCGTGAGTAGATTACTGGTGGAGAAGGTGGCTGATATCAATTCACTGAGGGCAAGGTTGGCGTATCTGTCGGCGTGCAAAACGGCGGACAGCGGCAAGGCAATAAGGCTAGCAGATGAGAACATACACCTGGCGGGGGCGTTTCAGTTGGCGGGTTTTGCGCATGTGGTGGCGACGATGTGGACGGGGGGCGACAGGGCATGCATGGAGGTGGCAGAAGACTTTTATAAAGGGTTGTATCGCGTAGGGGGGCATGGGAACGTGGGGAGGGAGGTTCATGCGGCGGTGAGGAAGTTGAGGGAGAAGAAACCGGGCAAGTACTTGCAGTGGGCGCCATTCATTCATACGGGTCCGTAGATTACACAAGGATTACAGGAAGGGTGAGCGGAGGACTCGAGATATTCCGACTTTGATCATCCTGTGCTTGTGATCTACCTGTTGATTATAATGACATAGCTCGAGAAGACCAATGATTTTTTAGTTGATTATGCTGGTATAGGTTTGGAAAACCAATGATCTAAATTTAGTTGATTGATCCTTCGCGATTAAATACCAGTTCTGTCCACCACACGTGGACTTCACTGGCACAGCTTGAAATCCACCTAGCTAGGGGTAAGCCAGCTCACGACCGCGAGGGAACCTATTCCGAGCTTTGGGTTGGTTCGATCGGATCTGCTCATGCCTATGCTTCGGGTCGAGCAATTGCAAGTAACTACAAAAATTCGGAATTTGGGATTGTATAGTAAAAGCCCAAAGTTAGAGATCCCTCAAGCGGACATAAATAGGCGAGATTGTCTAGTGTTGTCATTCAGTATACTGAAAGCTTGTACAATCACCCCCCTGCCACAGAGGTTCCTGCTCCTTCCCCCTATATGGCTCAGATAAGACCTACAAGCATGCCTATTAACGAGAATGTCAACAGTTATTAAAGAGAAGTCTAGCAGTAAGCCTCAGAACAAGCTTTAGGACCTCCGTCTCTGCTAACATTTTACTACACTACTGGTACTGCTACCCATCGTCGCCCCACAGTTAGCTCGTTGGTCAATCACATTACTCCTCGCTCCCATAGAATGATGCACTCACGTGATTTAAAGACTAATCTACAACCACGCTCTTATACCATCCATCACTCACGCATCCCTCCCGTTACCAGCTTACTGTGCCCAACAGCCAGATCGACTATATCATTATTGTCAGCTGAATAATATATCCCCACCTCCTCCTTCTCCCAGAATGGCCCAGGAACGCGACAAGTGCTGGCCCCATGGCATACTGCTCACCCTCCTTACCCTGCAGCTCATGCTGGCTGTGGTAAGCCCTGTTCTAAGCCCTGTCCTTGCAGCGTACTCCAAGAGCGCCGTCTCCCCCTTCACCTTACTGTCCCTCTTTCTCTCCAATTAACCTCCTTCTGCAGCACGTATCCCATGGACCGTAACTGGTTTTGCACGGGATTCCGTGCAAACCTGGTATGCTTTGATTAGTTTTACCTTAAGTAGAGCCGCAGTTAAATTGAAGACAGTTGTATGCTCATATCTAGAAGTCTCAAGGAATATAGAAATAATTTTCTAATTTAGATACGATTTCTTGATCTGTAGTTCTGACTGAATAAATTGAAAACTCTTGAAATAGGGCGCTCGGCACGTTTCATAGTATTGGAGGGTTCTCATTATTTCATTATATTTGTCATCGGCGCAGGACTCGCTTTCCTATTAGTCATCCTATTACTCATACGCTCATGACTCATTATATCTCTTTTTGTACTACCCTTCTTTAGTATAAATACGGGGCATTCCCCCTTAGCTAGAGCGATTAACGCGGTCAATACTTCACTCCTCTATACATACAGCCACTCAGCAAAAGTGTTCGTGATATAGTTTTAATGTCAGTGCGCAGTGCGGCGCACACGTAATACTGATGTTATTAAAGTTGAGATTCAAAACAACGAAAAATATATAATATGGTTCGTGACTATATATAAAAAGAAGATAAGTCATTGATCTTATTCTTCATTAATTGGGGCGCCATTGGTCACTGGGAAAGTCTTCTCTTGGGGAGCTCTTGATGGTCCGCCGCGGTAACAAATGGAGAAATGTCTCACTCCGAAATAGGAATCACGAACACTTTTGCAGAGTGGCTGTACCTTCTCTAAAAACCTCATAGGTTTACACTTGAAAATGCAAAAAGTGGGAATGTAGATACTTATCCACTTTATCTATATGAATTCTGATACATATTTTATTATTAGATAGCGCTTGATAACTGATCCCTATCTTGTTTGGATTTATTTCGATTTTATTGGTCCCAGTATAAAATAAAAGACATCGAAAATTGGTGAATTTGGGATCCTTTGCCATGTTCTGAAATATTTATCTCCGTGTAAATCTTGTCACCCTGTACATTTGAGGTCCATTTCTATGCATTTACCATGGTACAAATCAATGAATAAATACTACAAAAATGCAAACTCAAGTGCAATAGAGCCATTATTATCTGGCAATCATCTTCTGCAGGTTTCAGGGGGCATAAAGGAACCAATCTAGAGTTACAGCAGTTGGGTTAATTTATGTGGCAAATCTGCACCGGATTTCGTGCAGAATCGCTCAGTTACGGTTCATGGGATATCTTCGCCTACATTCTTACTCTCGGCTTGCTGACAGGCCTATACATCGTCCCCTGTCTGGTTTGCTACTGTTCCGGTAGATTGGACCCGTTCTCTGCTGCGTGGATGGATTTTGGTGCCATGTTTATGTGGGCATATGGCCTCGTCATCACGGTGGTTGGGCCTGATTTTCACGACCATAGAATGGGCCTCTGGTTGCGAATAATGCTGTCGATGCAGTTGGCCGAACTGTGAGTATTCCCTTTCCGGGCATGTGTGGGGGGTGGATGTGTGTGGCCAGGCGTGTCTGTTTGTGTCTGGGGCTGGTAGATGCTGATTGTATGGGCGTAGATTTCTCTTTGTAGAGACGACCGGCATTGCTCTGATGGTTATGGAGAGGGAGAAGCAGACGGCAAAGATGGCCGAGCCGGCGGGGGCCGGGGTGAAGCCCGCACCAGCGTCGGAGCCCACCGTACCTGGATTGTTAGAGGCGCCAGTGTGATCTCTATCAATGTGTCTAGTGGTGGGTGCTCTTTGACTACGCAGTGCCGGGAAAGATACTTTGTATGTAAAGTGATATCAGTCTTCCTTACCCGTATATGCTTGTATCGGCGGTATTCTTGATGTGCTCGAACGGTAGACGATCAGATGGATACATGCTCCTCCATATATGTATATGCCACTCATGCGCTTAAGAAAGGTGATAGAATATACATTATGTACTCCTGCATTTTGGATAAACACCGCACTGCCGAAACTTGTCGATGGCATCTCAAAATGCATCAGATAACACACATGCACTTGCTATACCATGTCTCATCATCCAATAGTAACGTGTTCTCTTCACCAGCCAGAAGCCAGCCCAAGCTCGTCTCGTACACCATGCCGTTGTTTGGTGCTCATGCTGACTATCCTCCACTAGGCCCAATTAAATCTCTCAATTCTTTTTTTTTTTTTTGTTTAATTCATTAATTGCATGCAAAAATCTCTTAATTCAATTCCTTCAAGGTTTTATGAAGGTTAGTTGGTGTATTTACCTCCGCCGACTATGGAACCCAGAGTTCAGGGCGATCACAGGATATCACTCGTCCAAGTTCCTCATGCATTCAATTCCTTTTTTTGTTTTTGTTTTGTTTTGTTTTGTTTAATTCATTAATTCATTCAATTCCTGTCGTTGATGTTAATTCGTAAATGGAATCCAACTTGGAAGCTATGAGGATTCTGTTCTCCATATGTTTACCAGTACAGGGTTTAACTAAATGGGTGGAGTACCCAACTGGTAATGCCCAGGCCAGAAGGTTCCCTGCCATATTCTAACTATGTGGCGAGGTCGGTCCGTGCCCAATAGTTCCCAGAAGGCCCCTGAGTAACCTGTGATAAAATACCTTCGGATATATTGAGGAGCATTATATCATTATTATGAAGATAAAAACTTGGAAATGTAGAGTCTTCCATTCATTAATAGTCGTTGCATATATACGCGAAGATTTCGGCGTTTCAAGAACATGAAACTTGGAGGTGCCTGAGTTATGTAGCTCCTCGACGAACAAGATTAGGCAATTGATCATTAATGCTTCTAGTATTTCTCCCGGTACCGGTAACATGCTCTGCCCCATTCGAGAATTGCGCTCATTCGCTAACCAACTCCCACGGTGCGAACAGTTGATGAACGGCATGTTTTTTGTTTAATATTGCTTTTGATGAACCATGTAAGTAATTCTCAGGTTATTTCTTCTAAATTCCAAACTCAAGCTGCCCGGCCTCGGTAATTACTGTTCAATTTTTCATTATTTAATTTAGACGCAGAAGTAGGTGTGTAATCAACGCGTTTCTCCCCGCACTCATACGGGGATCAAGTTCTGAGAATTCCCGTCGCAACTGCCTCACGAGACGTCTTAGGACTAGATTAACACGCGAGAAGTCGACCAGGTTAGTAATAATATAAGAACCTAAAGATATGCGGGCCTAGATATATGTTTATAGCGACGACGGAAATTACGCTCTTGGTGTTGAATGAGGAGAGGAAGAGGGCAAAGAGGATGGCGCGGGCGGGGGTGGGGATGCCTGTCGAGCTGATGCCAGGGGCCATATATCGTGCCAGGAATGGTGGAGGCGCCTGTGTGATTACGATTCGTGTCTTAATCTTCCCCATCCATATCCCATTTCTCTCCTTTCTAGAGAAAATATATGTAGAGAAGTAAAGGAATTGAGCGTGTTAATTATGCTAGCTAAGGTGGGAATGCCCCGTATTTATACTAAAGAAGGGTAGTACAGAAATATAATGATAGTCACGAACACGTGAGTGATAGTATGATAAATGAAATATTCCAAGACTTTCCTCTTCATCATCTCTTCTTGTCCTCTCCTTTCATACGCCATTTAGCGTATCACTTCTAGATTGCAACGCTGTATCAATACCCGTTACTATCTAGAGTAAGTTGAAAAAACAAATCTCAAGGAAAGAAAAGAGAAGAATAACCAGTCCGACCTGTCCATACGAATACCAGTTTCTTTCCCGTTGAGCTGAAGCTAAGATTCGGGGATTATAATTTGATTATTGAATGGTAGAAAGTAATAGGTACGATGCACTAGACAAAAACTCTCGAGACTCTGTTTTTTTAACCGATATGAGGGAAGTCAAGACCTTTAGGTTGGAAACACAACTAGCTTCGAAACACCGCAAAAGTTTGAAAATTGAGCATTTTCCAGGCAGAAGGTCTGATGCGTAGATTAATACAAGAATTCTATAAACTCTAACCCTAATTTTCATTTTAGTCCGGATCGAAATAAAAAACTTAACCGCATAAGGCAGTTGTGCTATGCTAAACGCCGTGAACATTTATTCTCCAATTGAGTTGATTGTCACACGCTAAAAGGATGTCCGAAGTCTATGACTGAACGAACAGTACCAGAGTTTAGCAGAGCATACTTACCAATTAAGGTTAACTTTGTCATTTCAATCCGGACTTACCGTGTAAGGGATAGTACTAGCAATCTCAGTAGTGGCGATAAACTCAGACCCCTCCGGATTCCCCGTTAATTGGTGTAATCCCCCCCCCCCCTCTCTGTCGATCCCAACCCTGCCCTTTCTGCAGCCTGGGGCGGGACTGCGGTCGCGACACCTTGCGCAACCCGCCCTGTTTTGTCTTGTGTGCATCACTCTAAGAGAGTTGTTGAAAAAACCAGGAGAAGGGTCACAGCAATGGCTAAATTCAACAAAAAAAGCGCTGATGGAAGAACCAAAACAATCTCAATATAAGCCTCACTCGCGACCACGTCATGGATCGTCACTCGTTCATGGGATGTCACTCGAGTCTCGGAACGTGAATATGAATCACAATCTGTCACTCGACTGACCAAAAACGACATGTTGAAACGGAGCACTCCGACATGGACAGCGCAGCGATATTGTACCCAGATAAAGCGTTGATATGCGCGCATATAGCATCCAGTATTGGTGGTCGTGGTGTGCTGGTAGTTTCACATCAATGAAACCATCATCCTCCACGCATCTCCATAATCCTCAAAGTTCCATCACGTGACATAAACTCTTTGGTTTCTGCATGTGCCCAATAGTAACTCATAATATATGCAAACTACAGCTCGTGGTCTCCAGATGCAAGGGTAGGCAGCTCCCCGGTTAACGGGAAACCCTAACCCCACATCACAATTACCCTAAATATCAAAATTACGGTCGCGATCGCTGCTAGTCTAAGAGGTCAATCCGTGCCTGCATATATCCATTGCACTATGTTTAGAAGGGTACATAAAGAGAATAACATATTGATACCGAGACTTGTAGCCAGACATGACTTTGGGAAGAGGGTGTGAATTGCGACGTAAATTCTTTTTCGCCATGAGACGCGGTCTATACTCTAAACGGAGTCTGCGTTCGAAATGAACACAGTCCGGGCATCGCGTAACGTTGCGCTGGGGCACAGTGTATGATACGGGCCATTCCAAGAACCAGATCCAGGTCTAGCAACCATGGAAATACAAAGAACCAGCTAATAAAACTACAAAACAGCCAAACGCTCTCCATCCTCCCCAACCCATACCTCACCTTCCCCTTCCCCTTCCCCTTCCCCTTCCCCTTCCCCTTCGCCCTCACTCTGCTCCTCCTCCAACACCACCTCGACACTATCCTCCTCATATTCCTTCCCTCTCCCAAAACAAACCCTCCACCGATTCTTCCCCAACACCCCCTTCTCCACCTTACTAGAAAACCACTTAAACCCTATCTTCCGATATTGCACCGCATACACCTGCTCTCCTTCAGCAAGCCACCCCCTCCGTTGAACCGTACCCCCCTTACGCCCCACCTCCACCCCCAACAGCTCTCCCTCCGTCGCGGACCCCCCCAATCCCCCACTATCCTTATCATTCACCGCCACCACCGCATCAACGACAGTATGAAAACCAACCACCAAATACACGCTGTCGCCATCTTCCACCGCCTCCTGCAGCCATTCTCTGACCGCCTCGTCACCGCACGCATCCCTAAACCATCTCGTGCTGTTATCCATAGAGTACGTGTATGCCTCTGTTGCAGAGAGGTCGATATTCGCCGTCTGGGTGCTGTTGTACCGAGCTGACAGGAGTTTGGTGAGACATGTCCGCAGCGTGGTGGTGCTCGTGGAGGAGATGATGTTGTAGTAGTTCTTTTGAGGGGTAACGAGAGGGTCCGGAGTGTTGGGAGGGTCGTGGTAGGACTCGTGGGGGTGGTGCGATTGAGGAGGAGACGACCGAGACGGATGGAGGTGAGGGGGAGGAGAGTGGGGGTGAAGTTTGTGGGCATCCTGGGTATGTGGGGAAATTGGTAATACGGCACGACGGGGGCAGGGTTTGATGCTCGATGGATGGATGCGCGTTCGGCTTAAGTACCTCCGCCATCTGCTGTGGAATCTACACCTCATGCAGCCAAGCAAGTTGTGTGCGTAATCCTGTGCAGCGTACATATTGTACATTGACGAACAAGGGGAGTTTGAGCCAATAGAAATCGACACTGACTGCGTCTTGACCGTTTCTTGTAATGAAAAAGCGGTATGCTATTTGTGATTTAAAATCAGACTTATGCAGTGCGCAGTCCGCGGGTACATGTATGGTGTGCCCACGCTTAAAGGTAGCGGATCGTGACGAAATGTCAATGGCTTACAACTTTTCAACGAAAAATCGTAAAAGAAAAGTGTAATAATAGAGCTCTAGTACTAGTGATGAAGTTTACTTCTATCATTGCAGAATTTTAATATCTGTCTGGGTTGTAAAGCCTTAGGAAGTTGAAATTGTGTATTTTTGTATGTAAAATACGCCAAGACTGAACAAAGTGGAACAGTATTATACCCATTTATACCCCCAAAAAAGCAAACCTAACTGATCCGTGGCAGTAATGCAGCAGAATGGCTAGAAATGGGCCCTCTTACTGGCCCATGAGGCCCTATTGCAGCCACAATTGTTCCACTTCCGTATGCCACCATATCACCTTTAAGAGTGTGCGCACCATGTACCATATGCATGCGCGATTTTTGTCCATCCGTGTTGGGCCTTAAGATATTTATTGTATGGGATTTCTCTAGAAGGGATATGCACAGCGGTAAAACGTGGTACCAACAAATAAACCTTACTGCTTTACCGCAGAATATATGTGTGACATATATTTTAATGTCATGCCTGTATATCATTCTTAGTGTCGGGACGCAGATCGATAAACTAGGCCTAACGGAGCTAACTCTAGCTCCTAACCCCCGAAACGACGTTCATATATGTCTTGAAATGCGTAAAATCACAGGATCTCACTCGGCCTTTATACTATGTAACTCCCCCCGATCTATACCGGACACCACAAAAGGCATATATTGTTTCAAACTTGACCTTCACAGTTTTCGGTGGCTTTGAATCTGATTTATGAGGAATTTCTAGAAGTAAAATGAATAACTGGGAAGAAAGGCTTGATGTGTGGGTGGGGCAGGATCGTTTGTTAATTAAAGGCTCTGACCGTATTAAGAAGCTCACAATCATTTGGTCGTCGTTTCTTCTCTGATCACATTTCCTCTTTGCCTTGCCCGGCGGTGGTATTACGGAAAAAAAGCGCCCAAGGACGCCGGCTCTTTTTTCTTCGAACCGGTACGCAGATAAGTCTAGCTTTAGAAATGCTCTCGGGCATCAAAAGGGTGGCAGTACGAGCTCGGGCATACCTCCCAAGCATGGAAAAAGAGTAGTCAGACAAGCTTTTGCGCGGTCCCGGCGTGAAACTAGTAGCCATACATTCTTGGATATGCAATTTCATTGAGGAAACCTCCCTAAAATCACCCTTCTAAATCTCCATAGACCTCCCTGCCTTGAAACAAAGGTTATGCTCAGTTGTTGAAAACTACAAAACCGCCAAACACTCTCCATCCTCCCCGAGCCACACCTCGCCTTCCACCTCACCTTCCCTTTCCCCTTCGCCCTCACCCTCCTTCTCCTCCAAGCCCGCCTCGATGCTATCCTCCACATCTTTCCTTCCTCTCTTTATATACATCCTCCACCGATTCTCCCCTAGTACCCCCTTCTTACTCGAAAACATCCTAAACTTCACCTTCCGGTATTGTACCGCATACACCTGTTCTCCCTCAGCATCCCACCCACTCCGCTGCACCGTATCCCCTTCATACCCCGCCTCCACCCCCAATATCGTCTCTCCATCCGTCGCCGACCCCCGTACTTCCCCGCCCCCACCCCCATTCACCGCCACAACCGCATCAACGACAGTATGATACCCAACCACCAAATATACGCTGTCCCCGTGCTCGACCGCCTCCTGTAGAAACGCCCTCACTTCGCTATCACCACATGCCTTTGAAAACCAGCTGTCGCTGTTGTCCATGTAGTACGTGTATGCCTGCGTGGCAGACAGGTCGATACTCTCTGTCTGGGTGCGGTGGTAGCGAGCCCCAAGCATCTTTGCGAGGCGTGTGCGCAGCGTGAGAGTGCTCGAGGAGGAGGCAAAAGCACGGTAGTTCTTTTGCGGGGAGATGAAGGGTTCGGGGATGTCTGGAGGGTCATGGTAGCGCTCGTGCGGGGAGCTGCGGTTAGTGAGGAGACGGCCGAGACGGATGGAGGGGAGGGGGAGGAGGGTGGGGGTGAAGCTGGTCAACATTGGGAGTACTAAGCTGGATTATCGTTATGGTGTGTACGGGGAGTATGGGGTGTGATGCTCGACAGGGGGACGATGCGGCTTAATTAATACCACCGCCGAGAACGCTATTCTGAGGTGTCATGTTGCTGTGGGATTTCCACTCTTGAAGCCAAGGCTGTACAGGTGTACACCACGCGCAGTCAAGTCAGTGTATTATGTACTGCCTCATTTCATGATAGGCCGATGGGAGCTATGCAATATGCAGCCTTAGTAAATTAAGGAAACCTCCACTTCGGGCCAAGGTCCTCAAAGATTGGTGGGTCATGTATGGTTGTGCATGGAGACCAATCGATAAGGGGTCAGACAATATCGAAACGCCCAATTGAAATACAGACATGTCACATTTAAGGTATGTACCATAAAGTTGCTTATCATTGACAGATATCGAGGAGCCACTCTAGGATACGCATCCTTTGGAATCCAACCGAGTACGATATTGTCACTCTAGGCGGCATTTCACTAATACCCAGTGAGATATTTTCCTCGAAATAGCAAGTTTACATGATATATTCCGTCCCCGCATTGTTTCACGCGTCATGCTGGGGCCTAGATGATCGACATCCACACTTCCTACCGTGGACGGCCTCTTCAGCCCCACCTACAGCTCTAGACCTGTGAGGAAGTCGTTACTGTCATTCACGGGGTATTGGTGGATACTGGGAGTTGGCGAATTGCTGGTAGTACCTAAATATCGTTTATCTCACTCTTCCCCACGTCGTGCACTAGACTGTCTCCATATTCCTATATTCTGCTCTACCATCATCACTAATACTCTTCTACTCTGACTTCTACCGATATGAACAATGGCGTCCACCGATGCGTGCCCCAGTCTCCACGACCAGCAGAATCACCCCTCTACAGCCGCAACTTCAACCTCGATGGAAATGCCACCCACAGATATGGATCCGCCGACGAACCACCCCACAATGCTGCCTACGGAACCCCCAGGAGCAATGGACCCCACCACAGACGACCTCATCTACATCAACCCTCACCTGGAAGGTGCTCGCCCGACCACTTACACCAGGATGTTGGAAGAATTCACGGAACAAAACCCCTCCCCCGAGGATCGTTGGTGTGACGAATTATATAAGATCCTCAAGATGGAGAGCGATAACATCCGGTCGGGTACCCACTGTATTTCAGACCTCCCAGAGCTCGCAATCCGTACTATCACGTATTCGTATCCCACCTTCATGGGCGGAATGAAACGTGTTGCTTCTTGTCGTACTGGTAGGAACTCAGAGTTAACAGTGCCAACTACGTGTGGTGTGGGGGCAGGCTGACAGCTGTAGACTATGACAAAGAGGAGAAGGGGGGGAGGATTGGAGAGGATTGGGATGACTTGAAGGGGGTTGAGTTTTACATTGTGCCGGATAATAGTGTGGAAGAAGAGGCAACCGACGATAGCAAGTATTACTCCACCCCACCAGCCGCTGTGACGGTCAATCAGGGTGAGGAACTTTGTCCATCAGCGCAGTCAAATACAATATGCACGTTCCCAAAGCCTACCACACCGACATCGAGCCCGCCAGTAGTCGAGATCGCTTCAGAGAGCGCACCCGCTGTTGAGGCCCAGCCTACAATGACATTACAAGTATCAGGTCCATCCCCACAACACGCCCAAGACGCCACCGTAGAGACTACGGAAGGCCTCACTTTCACCTACGATTTCTCCTTATTCCAAGACCGTTCCTGGCTAGCCCTGACCGTCGAAGAGGCCTCCAATGCTCTTTCCTCTACACCTCCTAGTCACCCGCACTACGCCGCTAACCTTTTCATACTCAGCCAACTTTTGCTTCTCCGCTACACCCACAAGGACTACACAAACCTCAACCAGGCACTGCAACATGCCGAATCTTCCCTCCGCCTCTTCCCCTCCTTTCTTCGCCTAATACCCCTCATGAGCATCTGCCGGATCTTGAGCCTGCAGGGTAACCAGGCCCGCGCGGACTTCGTCCAGTCTGAAGGTTTAGCCATACATACCGAGGGGAAGAGGGTCTTCACGTTGATGAGTTCAAGCCGTTTGCACGAAGAGCGCTCCTCCAGCACACAGGAGGCAGAACACCTGGAAACAGCAATAACCTATATGACTAACGAGCTGGCCACACAGAGTGGAAAAGAAAGGAGCTTGCTGTTACTGTTTCTAAGTTGTATGCACAATTACCGCTTCATAGCTACACAGGAGGCGGTGGATCTAGACATGGCCATTGAGTACCTGGCTGACATGACGGGTATAAACGCTGATCCAAAGCATCAGAGGATATTGGCAAGATACTACGTCGCCCGCTACGATATTAGTAAAGACTTGACCGACCTGGAAGCCGCTACGGCCGCTATAGAAGCTACACTGTCACATGCCAAAGAGAGCACCGTCTGTAGTGATGTTGCCCTCCGCGCGGAGGTGGCACATCAAAAGTGGCTGCATACTGACTGGAAGTATCATGTAAGGGCGGCAATCAATTGGTCAATGGCCGTCGTCGAGTACCTTGATAACGAAGAGGATATATTGTCGGTGTATGTAAAGCTCGGAGCTCAATTGCGTGGTTATTCGCGTATAACCGGTGACCGTAGAGGCCTGATGCACGCAAAGGACCTTGCTTCCAAGATGGTCCGTCGTCTGCCCGAGGGCCATGAGCTACAGGGGGTGATGGCAGAGGAGCTGGCCAGTTTGGAGTCTATGCTGGCTGGCGATTACGGGAAGGATCCAGTTGCTCATCTAGAGGCGGGACTGGAGGCTATCGATCCGGAGGAGGACCCGGAGTTGTATCTCGACCGCCTCATGGTTCTATCCGAAAACCTCATGAAGCGATTTGATCGCCATGGGAACCCGGCGGACATAACTGCTGCATTGGAAAAGCTTGAGATTGTTGTCGCTGCGACTGAGCACATAGGTTGGCGCCATGTGGTGAATCTGGATGCGTTATCATGCTACCTTCTTCGACGCTTCAATGCGCTAGGGGACCTGGCAGACCTCGACAATGCAGTGATGTATGGTGAGATGTGCTTGACTGCGGCGGCAGCTGCGCCAGAGAGTGATGGCATTCATCGTAACGTCATTCCCGTGTTACAGTTTCATCTCTGCAGCACCTACTTCGAGCGAACAAAATATAACACCGAACTCACGGACCTGGATAAAGCGCTGAAGTTGGCTACTGCGGCATCAAGGGGGATTGACGAGGGTCATCCACTATATATTTCCCGCCTGACACATATCGGCGGTCTGTATCTGCAGAGGTTTGCGAGGAGCTGTGTGAGGAAAGACATTGATACTGCAATTGCCATCGGCCAACAGGCTTTGCAGGCGGCGTTGAGGATCGACGGGGACGGGTGTGACACAAATCAGTTGGCAATGGTTAAGGGGAATATCTCCGAACTTTACAGGTCGCGGTACCTAGTGTTCAAGAGTGATGAGGAGGATATGACAGATGGGATCCACCACGGCGAAGAGGCGCTGAGATTGACACCAAGTGATCATCCGAGCTATGCAGGGCGTCTGATCCTCGTCGGTAATTGGCTACATGAACGGTATTTGCAAAATACGGGAAACAATATCGAGGATATAGATCGGGCGATTGAATACTTGAAGACTGCAATCCAGATGAGCTCGAACAGATATCAGGTGCAGATGGCAAAGTCGTTCCTGTTCGAAATGGAGACCCACCGGCGGGGCTCAGATCTCACTAACATCGCACCACTCAACGCCGAGATTGAAGCGCGCTTGAAGGCGGTGGCGGCGTTACCACCAGGCCAAAGTGTTGGAGCTGCGGCAATGAAGACCTGGCTAGCAGTACAGTATCGGGTGCGGTATGAGCGCATTGGGGACCTGGCTGATATTGAGAAAGCGGTCGAATACTCTTATGCCGCACTTTCAGATTTTCCAGGTCCTGAAGGCAGACGTGGAGCTATCCTCAGTGAGTTATCCGCCCACCTTATGAGTCGATATAAAAGGTTGGGCGCAATGGAGGATCTCGACATGAGTATTTCCATAGCTCGTGAGTCAGTCAAATGTACGCCCATCGAATCCCATCGCCGTCATGACCGCCTCATTGAGCTCTGCCAACACCTCATAGACCGCTTCCACCGCAACCCTGTGTCTTCATACGACGACCTCCTCGCCGCGATAACCCTTGGTCAACTCTGCGTGGACGCTACTGTGGGCCGTGATGGACCGGTCCATTTCCAGATCATTCTCGCCGACGCCCTACACCTCCGGCACCTCGCCATTCCAGTTTTCATCCAGGACCTTCATCGCGCAATAATATTGACCCTGAACGCCCTCATGGACCCGCGCGGCACAGGCCATATACCCACAAAGGACATCTCTTACCGCCTCGGACACCTTTATCACTCACGCTTCCGCTGCACCCAGCAGATCGACGATATTGATCTAGCCATTGAATACCTGGAACATACCCTCCGACGACTTCATAAAGACGAGCCCGCCCGTGGGAAGACTCTTGATCTTTTAGGACGCTGCTATCTTATGCGCTACCAGGCAAAGCAGAACACTGGGCCGGACGGGCAACGATCATTCCACTCCTTCCGCGAAGCATGGAATACCCTCTCTGCTCCACCAATATTACGCATCAATGGCGCACAAAGAGTGGGAGACGTCTATGCGCGCTCCGGGAGATGGGCCGATGCAGTGGTGATGTACGAGGGATGTGTAAATCTCATGCCACAGATCAGCAGACCGTTCCTCTCCCGTTCGGACCAGCAGCGACTATTAGCGACGCTCGCCGGTATTACCTCACGGGCGGCTACAGGCGCTTTGATAGCTGGAAAAGGCGCCACACACGCACTGAAGTTGCTTGAGCTAGGTCGTGGGATTATTGCGGGCTTCATCATTGATTGCCGCAGTGATATGACAAACTCACGGTCCGACCACCCAGAGCTGTGCCGTGAGTTTGCGGCATTGAGAAAGGAAATAGAGGATGGGCTTTCTACGCCAGTGCGCCCAACAGGGTGGGAGATACTCGGTCCTGAGAGTGTGATGGCGTGGAGGAAGAAGGTGATGGCCAGGATGGAGGAAGTACTAAGAACCATACGAGCTTTACCAGGATATGAAGAATTTTTAAGGCCGCCCAGTGGTAAGAGTCTCATGGAGCTCGCCGTCTCTGGGCCTCTGGTGGTGGTGAATGCAGATTTCTTTGGCTGCGACGCAATCATAATCACCAGTACTGCCATCAAGAGCATCACTCTCGAGAAATGCGACTGGGGAACAGCGCGTGAGTTGCTGGGTGGTATGAAGGATCTAGTGACAGGGGGTATCTCTACCTACGCCGACCGGACAAAGAAGACGCAGGCACTGCTTATCTGGCTATGGGACGTTATTGTCTCCCCCATTCTCACTGCACTCGGTATCACCGCCGCCCCGCCGCGGCCGCTGGGTGAGCTACCGCACATATGGTGGATGGGCACGGGTCCACTAGGCCTGGCCCCGTTTCACGCAGCGGGACACCACACGAATGGGTCTACCGAGAATACAATCAGCCGTGTCATATCCTCTTACACACCAAATCTCAAGGCGCTGCAGTACTCCCGGCAGAAGCCCGCCGAAACGATTCGAGATTTGTTACTTGTGGCCATGCCGACGACAGATGATGAGAGCGAGCTTGAGGGTGTGGAGGAGGAGCTGACAGAGATCATTGGGATTGTACAGCCCGATGTGACGACCAACATCATGGTGCAACCTGGTGTTCCGGAGGTTCTATCATCCCTCGGCAACTACCAGGCCGTCCACTTTGCCTGCCACGGTGTCACTGAGGCCGACGATCCCAGCAGCGGCGGACTTCTACTGCAGGGCGGACGACTGACCGTTGCTGATATAGCTGCAAAGAGCGGCTGCGCAATGATGGCCTATCTCTCAGCGTGCTCGACAGCTGAAACTGGAGACAGCAATCTAGTGGATGAAGGGATCACCCTAGCCAGCGCCTTCCAGATGGCGGGGTTCCGACATGTTGTTGCGACGATGTGGGAGGGGCGGGATGAGATGTGTACGGCGGTTGCAGAGAGCTTCTACGAGAGTGTGGTGAAGAAGGGGTGTGGGGTGGCGAAGGCGCTGCATGATGCTGTTGTGGAGGCCAGAGGTGAGGGAAGGCAGACGGGGAAGGTGCTGGACTGGGCGCCGTTTATACACAATGGAGCGTAGAACTTTGCTTGTGTTTCTTTTATGACTATTCTTTCTTTTCCGAGATTTTGTTTATTTTGTTTTTATTTTGGATTTAACGACGATGTATGGTTTAATGAACGATGGATTTTTTGATTTCGAGAGATTCATGCGAGTGCCCGTGGCCCTAGTTTTAGTTGTTGATCTAATGCAGTAGTCAAATAGAAGATATAACAAAAGAGTCCTAGCCAAGTAGCTCTTATAGTCTTAATGTCTGTTAAAAACGACTTCTTCGGAGAACAGCTATCTTAATCTCGTGAAGATATCATTGAATAGCATAGCTGGACAGCGAAGAGTATCGAGATATATTGCTTATCCCTTATGCTGGCATGCTGGCCGTACCCCGATATAATAGAGGAATTAAATTTGTATGCGAGATCTACTATTTGATAAGAGAGATAACAAGATCTATTAGTAAAGCCACATAAAAAGTTGCTTTTTTTTGAGAGGGTCAGCATTTGTTGCCAGCTTAAGGGATAGAAGAGTGCGATTGATACCGCAGAACGATTGCTGCATGATCCAGTCTCAACTTGACTGCTTCAAATTGGTTCCCACAAATGGGCACTCTTAGCATGCACTCAAACTTGCTCATGGTGCGCCCACTCTTAAAGGTGACCGAGAAATGAGGGAAACCCGACGGCTAATAACCTTTCAACAAAAAAAGTTAAAAGAAATCGGCTCGATAAAATTGTAGTGCTAGTGATAAAGTTCAATTATACCGAGCAGATTTTTGATATCTGTTCTAATTGTGAAGTTATTAGAGCTTGAAATTAGGTATTTTTGTATGTAAAAAGCGCCAAGACTGAACAAAGTGGAACAGTATTATACCCATTTATACCCCCAGAAAAGCAAACCTGACTGATCGTGGCAGTAATGCTAGAAATGGGCCCTCTTACTGGCCCATGAGGCCCTATTGCAGCCACAATTTTTCCACTTCCGTATGTCGCCGTGTCACCTTTAAGAGTGTGCGCACCATATGTATATTGCAAAGACTTTTGTACCTCTTGCAGTCTTCGTTCTTACATTGATGGCGCCGTGAATTGTGCAGAGTCTACGTCAAGTTGTTCAGCAAGTACTGGGGTTGACTTCAGCGGGGTACGTGCGTATGTACATGGCGGGGCGGCGGTGGCTGTTGCCGCGGGTGGGTGCATGATGCAGGTACAGTTCCTGCCAAGTAATCGTCGTCGGTTACTACTTATTGCCCCAGATCTCGTTATCTCCCTTATCAAATAACAGATCTCCCATATAAATTTAATTTCTCTATTATAGGGGGGGCAGCAATCGACAGACAAAGGGATAGGGGGCATGCAATATGCAGCGATTGACAGACGAAGGATAACTCGACAAAGTATTTTGTGAACGTGATAGAACAATAGTTCCCCTCGGCATGTAGTTAAGCGTGTCTACAACCTATTTTTTTTTTTTTTTTAATCATGTAGTTTTAATTGATTCTAGGTACAAAACTCTGCATGCAGTCATAGACTATGGCATAAAAATACCTCTCCCCGACTTAGAAACCAATTTTCACGGCCCCAGATGAACAAAAGAAAATAGGAAAGAGTTACTGCGCTAACGGACTGACTGGCTGACTGCAAGGAAACACGATAAGCTTTGGCGGCCCATATCCGACATAAGAGAGAATCCTGCTGGTTTCAAATAACCTGTTGCCCATGGAGGGTCTTTGTGGGTGCAGAGTACCCTGGTTTGGGGTGAATTTGCGGTGGCTAGGTAGAGGTGGGGGGGGAGCTGAGGGCGCTTGACATCTCAGAACCAGATAAGAGGGGGGAGATATGTTACTTTCTAGGAAAGTTCGTTTTGGTGGCGGTGATGAAGGCTCCTAGAGCTATTATGTTTGTGTGGTAACTCCAGATTTCTTCGAGGGTTTTGATTGCTGGGAGGAGTTGGGCGCGTTGGGTTGCTTATGCTTTTCAGAAGAGGATGGCATGTTCAGTGGATTCAGGTCCTTCGCCGCATCTGTCGCACTTATCAGAGAGATGGAGGTTGAGCCAGGATTTTTGGCCTTTGAGGTAGCTTTTTTGGGCTCTCATTTGGTGGATTCGAGTAGCCGTGAATTTGTGTTGGTCCATGAAGGGTTCAGGAATTGTGGTAAGGGGGGAGGTATAGTATGGGGGCGTCGGAAAGTGGTGTGCCCAGTTATCCAGCATTTGTTCTTTTGCTAGTTTTGGGAGGAGCTTGTGGTTTGTTCCTCTTGTGACAGGGTATTGGAGGAGGGAGCAGAGCTGTTCGATGGGGAGGTAGGCTACTCCTTTCATTGCCGTTGAGTTCCATTTCTTAGGTGAATTGGGACGGCCGCGTAGGAGGCGTGTGTGAGAGGGAAACCTGTCGGAAGTCAGGGTAGGGAAGGAGGGGTGGCAGCGTCCTGTCACTGGGTTGTTTAGAGGGTGGGCAAGTAGGACGCGGATGGCGAAATTTGTTTTAGATAGTGGATGTAGTTGATGAGGGGGGGGCAGTGGGCTTCAGCTCAGAGGACACGTTGGTTGGTTGGTTGCTCTGAAGTAACCGGTGGCCCATCTGAGTACCGAGTTCCAGAATTTATTGATGGCCTTGAGGGAGCTGGTGGGGGTTAGGACGGATGCCCCGTATGTGAGCATTGGGCGTATGTCGAGTAGGGTGATTTTCCTACAGTTAACTGAGGAGAGGCCCTTGCCCAGGGAGGAGAACCTCTGGAGGATTCCGAAGCTGGCCTGGGCAGAGGCTAGACGGCGGATGAAGTGGATGTTTGGGTTGAAGCTTGGGGATAGCCAGAAGCCGACCCATCTGACTTGGTGTCCTGGGTGGAAGACTTGGCTATCGAGTATGATGGGGAGGGTCCAGGTTGGCATCTGTAACGGCAACATTATCTGTTGGTTGGAATGATCGATTGAATCGTGAAGGGAAGGTATTGTGCAGTTGAATTAGGATTTGTAATGGGGTTTCTGTTATGTTCTTTTGGTTTCCGTTACGCGAGGTATGAGTCATCAACGGACTAGAGGCTGGATATATAAAGGGGTGTTGTCTCGTGCCTTCTCATGTTTTCCTTCCTTTCCTTTTCTCTTCACGGAACTTCTTGTACTTACTCCACGAATACTACTTTGTTCTACGCCTCGTCATAGGGCTCAACTAGTTAGTCATACTAGCCAGAGCCACTCCATAGTACACAGTCTCGAATACCTATTGCTACGTCTTCGCCTCGGTTGTATTCCTTGGCATCATAGTCCCTACGTCCATAGACTCCCGTTACACCAAGTTCCGTCCTCTATTGCCAACCAATACAACACCATAGTCTACCATGGCGACACATCTTCCTATTGATTATCAACAGCTAAGCGATGCCCTTCAGACCTTCTTTCAAGAACATCCCGAGGTGGATGGCAATGTTGGAATAGAAGCCTATGCACTTCTTCAACGGGCACAACATGGCCTTGCTCAGTATGCAACGGACTTACAGGAGGTGGAGAGGGAGGCTGGAAATGCGAGGGAAATGTTTGAAAGAGATCTAGCCGCTGCCAGAGGCCACCGAGTTGCTGTTGAGGTGTTTGCCCCTGATGAAGAACCAATCGGAGAGGATAATGCCCCACCGGTACCTCCAGTTCCACCTGTCCCAGTGGTCACCCAACGGTCGGCAAAACTCCCAGACCCTGAAGTATTTAGGGGAGATCGCGATCGAGAAAGACTACACCTATTCAAGCAACAGATGAGGATCAAGCTATTGGGAAATGCCGACCGCTTTCCCACACTACAGTCTAAGTTATCCTATGCACTCAGCCGATTGGAGGGTGTTGCCGCCAATCAGTTCTTACAATATGTCGGAGAAGAAGGCATCGTTTTGCCTTCCATGTTACGGTTTTATGAAATCTTGGATACTGCTTTCGGGGACCCTGATCGGATGCGTACGGCTAGGAGGAATCTTAGGAACATCCGTCAACAAAACCGAACCTTTGCTGATTACTTCGCCGAATTTCAACGGTATGCTGCCGAGTCAGAGATGGATGAAGTCTTTAGGATTGAGGCTTTGATGGAAGGCATTAATGCGGAACTCGATGAATCAATGATACACCATGAAACTACTACGACGGTAGATGCATGTGCGACACTCTTGCAGCGGTTAGATAATCGACGACGAGCGGCAGAAGCTAAGCGCGGAAATAAAAAGCCTTGGAATGCTACTGCTGCTCCGACCCCTCGCCCCCCACCGGGGAATCCTGCCCCTATTCCTCGCGCTGCCGCCCCAGCTGTCAATGCACCTGCCCCTGGGAATCATCCCTCGTTCCGCGCGGGAGGTGATGTACCGATGGATCTGTCCGGAGGACGTCGTTGCCCTACCCCTACCGAAAGAAATGCCCGCTTAGCTGAGGGCCGATGTTTCTATTGCGGAGGGGTCGGCCACATGGTTAGAGACTGCCCCCAAGCAAGGGCAACTGGAAATCAACCAAGGAGACCGGTGATGAGAGGAGCGGCATTGAGAGTAGAGGAAAATGATGGAAGCGATAACGAGTCGGCAAAAGATTTGTCCCTGCACTAAGTGGCTTAGCCCAGGGACCATTTAAGGATTTTTCTGAAATGCATATTTCTGGTTTTTCGGTATCAGAGGAGGAAATGGATGGGAACCAATTTGTAGTAACTTGTTCAATTTCCCAGAATAAAAATACTTTCGTACCCACCTACGCCCTTATTGATACCGGAGCCTCAGGATATGCTTTCATCGATGAATCTTTTGCACGCCACAACAATCTCACCATGACCCCACTCAAAATACCACGCCATGTAGACGTTATGGACGGGAGACCTATTAAGTCAGGAAAGATTACCCATATTGTTGATGTCTCGCTAGACATTCATGGCCATCGAGAGACTGCATCATGTTTTGTGACAAAGTTGGGACACTATCCGATTGTGATTGGGATACCTTGGATGCGACGCCATGACGTTACCATTCGGCCAAAGGAAAATTTACTTATCTTCGACTCTCAAAACTGCTGTCAACATTGCTCGCTTAGTGGAACTGCAATCACGGTTCATGATATATCAATTCCCCTACCTGAAACTCATACCGTTACCGTCTCAACGATCGCAAAACCTACTATTGATATTAAACAACTAATACCGAAGGAGTTCTACCGCTATATCCACATGTTTGAAGAATATGATGCTACAGCGCTTCCGCCGCATCGACCGTTCCATGATATGAACATAGTATTAGAAGAAGGCAAGCAACCACCATGGGGACCAATATATGCTTTATCCCAAACCGAGTTGAAGGCACTTTGGGACTACCTTCAAGAGAACCTACCCAAGGGAATTATCCGCCATAGTGAATCACCAGCGGGGGCACCTATACTATTTGTCAAGAAAGCTGATGGAACTCTTCGTTTATGTGTCGACTATCGGGGCCTCAATGCAATTACGATCAAGAACCGATACCCATTACCGTTATTGAAAGAAACCTTGACCAAATTGTCGAAAGCAAAATATTATAATAAATTGGATTTACGTTGGGGATATAATCAGATCAGAATAACGGAGGGGACGAATGGAAAACGGCATTCCGGACTCGATATGGACATTTTGAATATACGGTAATGCCTTTTGGATTAGCAAATGCTCCGGCTACATTTCAACATTGGATCAATGACATCCTGCGCCCCTATCTCGACCAATTTGGGACGGCCTATTTAGATGACATTCTCATCTATTCCGAATCCCTTGCAGAAACAAAGACCATATTCAAAAGATTTTAAAAGTACTTGAGGAGAACCATGTCCATCTCAAACCCGAAAAATGTGAATTTATGGTTCAAGAAACGAAATATCTCGGCCTAATCCTCACCCCAAATGGCAACAGAATGGATCCAAAGAAAGTTATTGACGTTCCGGAATGGTCCACACCGACGAATCTCCATGATGTTCAAGTATTTTTGGGATTTGCAAACTTTTATCGACGCTTTATTTTAGGATATTCGAGGATTGTCGCCCCACTTACAGCTCTAACGAAGAAAAATGTTAAATTCGAATGGACGGACGAAAGGGAGAAAGCATTTCAAACCTTGAAAGAAATGTTTACAACGGCACCTATACTAGTCCATTTCGATCCGAATCGAAAGATTGTAGTAGAAACCGATGCATCCGACTATGTTTCCGCAGGGATTCTATCACAATATGATGATGAGGGAGTTTTACATCCGGTAGCTTTCTTTTCCAAGAAACATTCCCCTGCGGAATGTAACTATGAAATCTAAGATAAAGAACTTCGAGCAATCGTACGATGTTTCGAAGAGTGGCGACATCATCTAGAAGGAGCACAATCCCCTATTGAAGTTCTTAGCGATCACCAAAACTAGAATATTTCATGACGACAAAATTACTAAATCGTCGACAAGCTCGTTGGTCTGAATTTCTTTCACGCTTCGATTTCGTTATACAATTTCGACCAGGAAAACAAGGAGCAAAACCGGATGCATTAACTAGAAGGTCAGGTGACCTACCTAAAGAGGGGAATGAACGGTTGATGCATCAGAGCCAAGTGGTTCTGAAGAGAAAAAATCTGGATGCAAAGCTAAGTTTGTTCGCGGATTCTTTATCAAATGAATCCGCTGAAGGAATGTCCACTGTGGAGGAGTTATTTTCAAAAGTTTACCAAGTTGATAGTTTCCCAAACGAGATCCTCGTTATGCTTCGAAGCGATGTTCGTCATTCAAATAAAATTTCACTTGCCGAATGTACTGAAGACAAAAACGGTCGGCTACTTTATCGAGGCGCACTCTACGTACCAAAGGACAATGACCTCCGGCTGAGACTCCTGAAAGAACATCATGACAAACCATCGGCAGGCCATCCGGGTAGAGCAAAGACCTTGGATCTCTTAAGTCGGGAGTATTATTGGCCACAAATGCGAAAAGATGTCGATCGATATGTTAGGAATGGCAATATGTGTGTCCGTAGCAAGGCACCACGTAATGCGCCTTATGGGGTACTTCGTCCCATGCCAATACCCGATGGACCATGGACGGATGTCTCAATGGATTTTGTTACCGACCTTCCGGAGAGTAGGTTATAATGCGATTCTAGTTATTGTTGATAGATAACCAAAATGCGACATCTAATACCAACAACTAAAGAGGTGGACTCGAAGGAAGTAGCAAGGCTATATATCGATAACGTTTGGAAATTACATGGACTACCTGATATGGTTGTGTCCGATAGAGGAACACAATTTGTTGCGGAATTTTGGAAGTCGCTTTGCAAACGCCTGGAAATATCTCCACGATTCTCCACCGCATTCCACCCCCAAACTGATGGACAAACTGAAAGGATCAATGCCATAATGGAACAATACCTCCGAAGCTATGTCTCCTATCAGCAAGATGATTGGGCCCGGCTGTTGGCAATGGCTGAGTTCGCAACAAATAACCATATTTCGGAAACAACAAAAGTCTCTCCTTTCTATGCCAACTCGGGAAGAATCCCAGAATGACTTTTGGTCCCTTGGAACACGGTAAAACGACAGCGGAAGATCAAGCCAACAGCATTGCAAAAGAGATGAAGGACATGGTGGAGTTTCTGAAGAGCGAAATGTTTCGGGCGCAAAGGATACAAGAGGAGTCGGCTAACCTAAATCGTTCTCCTGCCCTCGTTATCATATAGGAGATAAAGTTTTCTTGTCGACCCGCCATATTCTAACAAAGCGACCCTCCAAGAAGTTTGATTGGAAACGGATTGGCCCTTACAGCATCAAACGAATCGTCAACCCCTATGCTTATGAACTAGAACTTCCCCGCTCCATGAAGATCCATCCAGTATTCCACGTTTCATTGTTATCACCTGAAGCGGGTAACCCATTACCTGGACAACAACAGTCACCACCACCTCCAGTCGAGATCGAAGGGGAGGAAGAATGGGAAGTCGAGGATATTGTGGACTCTAGGAAACGAAGGGGTGGCTTTGAGTACCTGGTACGATACACTGGATACGATGATGCCTCTTGGCAACCGCTATCGGACCTTGAGCATTCACCTGATATTGTTCGACGGTTTCATGAACGTTATCCACAGAAACCTAATCCTACCAGGAGGTAGGCCTTAGAGGGGGCGTAGTCTGTAACGGCAATATTATATTTCGGCTAAGGTGATAGATTGGGTTGTGAAGAGAAGGAATCGCGCAGTTGGACTATGATTTGTAATGGGTTTTCTGTTATGTTCTTTCGGTTTCCGTTACGCAAGATATTAGTCATCAACAGACTAGGAGTTGGATATATAAGGGGGTGTTGTCTCGTGCCTTTTCATGTTTTCCTTCCTTTCCTCTTCTCTTCACGGAACCTCCTGTATCTACCCTCGCAACACCAAAACTTTCGAACGATAAAACTTTTGGCCTGCACCCTCGATAAAACTTTTACTCGAACACGATCCTGTATGTCAATAGACTCCGTAATCTATTGGTATCTTATCGCACATCTGTTCGTACGCGAAGTCATCCACGCTCTAGTCCCTGAGTTGTGAACTTTCTACCCCTCAAGCCCTCGCCTAAGTCTCGCGACCGCAGCGAAACCAACCAACAACCTGGCCTCACCACCCAACCCACCAAACACCGCGGGCAGGAAAAGAACTCTATCAGAAGTCTTTCCAAACCCAACTCGAACCGGAACATCAATCATGTCCCAACAAGCCTCTCTGAGCTCCTGGTTTGCAGGAGCCCCCCCCCCAGGAACCCCAGCCCCCCCACGCTTTGCCGACACCCAATCCAGTCAATCCACCCAACAAACACAGTCCACCACGATCGAGCAAACCCAACCCAGCGGCGAACCCTTCTCTATCTTCGCCGAATACACCCAATACAATGAACCATACGCACCAAAGTATGACTACATCCACCCTAGCATCGTCCCCCAAGAAACCCATGCCAGAATGGATCTCAATTACATCTCGTGGGTAATTAGAAATGCCCTCACCGTGGCGCTCGAACCCCTCAACAAGGCAACCGAACAAACCAACAAGAATCTGAAAGCCACCATCGAAGTCCTATCCGTCCAAAATGAATCCCTCAAGCACACCGTCGACACCCTGGCCAAACAAATGTTCGAAATGACAAAGAACCAGGACAAAACATCCGAGAAACTCCACCGCCTACAACACCAACTCACCAATCTCTCCATCAACAGGCACAACAACCAAATGGCCGCCGAAGGAAGAACTGCCACAACCACCGCCGCCGTCACCGCTGCCACCATCCCCGCCCCTCCCCCCGCACCCATCAATAACTCGAACCATGCTCAACATCAACCAAAAGGAAAAGGAAAAGAAACACCAATCCCACAAGCACCAAAATCCTACGCATCCATCGCAGCAGGAAACGCCAACCCCGAATACACCATGGTCACAAACAGGAGGAAGCCCAAACCTAAGGTGGACCCACTATTCAAACCGGAAGTCACCAAAATCAACAGGGAAATAGTCATCGAAACAAATAAAGAATCACCAGTCACCCCCTCCGACATCAGAACAAGAATCAACTCAAAAATCGAAAACCCAGACTGCCAGCTTATCGCCGCCAGGAAAACCTCAAAGAACAACATCGTGCTAGAAACCAAATTTGCTACCCCCGCCTCAAAAGTCTTCGAATACAAACAAGAAATTGAATCAGCCCTAAGAGAACTCAAGGTCCCCTTCGTTGACATAAGGGTCAACTCCAGATGGTCCAAATTTATCGTACACGGAATCCCAACAACAATCGGAGACGGCTATGAAGCAGGACAGGTCATGGCCTCAGAAGTCAGAAGCAACTACGGAACCACCTTCGAAATGGCACAAATCCCCAGATGGCTAAGCAGACCTGAGGCTAGAGCAGGGAAAACGCACTCGTCAATGATCATCGCACTCCCAGGACAATATACAAAAGACAACCTCGGACTGAGATATCTTACCCTATTCGACCGGCAATGCAAAATCGACAACTACCTCCCAGCCAACCCAGAAACCCAATGCTCCAAATGCTTAGAATATGGCCACCGACACGAAAGATGCTCCCACCAAACCGGGAGATGCGGACACTGTGCAGAGGACCACCAAACAAAGGAACACCCATGCTCAGAATGCCCAGGAGGTACCAGATGCATCCATACACCCATCCGATGCTACCACTGCAAGGCCCCACACAAAGCAACAGACGCCAACTGCCCAGAACGTACCAAAGCCCGCATCATAAACAAACTTGGACCAGACACAAACCCAAGCCCACTACCAATACCCATCGTCATCCCGGCCCAAGACCCCCCCCAAGAAGATGCAGCCATGGATAACACCCAATGAGTCACATCAAAAGAACAACGGCCATCGCACAGCAACTGAACTGTGCGAAAAATGAGCTTACAACAAAGTCAGTAGTGGAGGAAGCAGAACAGGACCACAACATACTTTTCCTTTTGTTACAAGAACCATGGAACAACAAAGACGGCCACCCACCGGAATCCCCTCTCTTTTACCTATTCACAGCCAGCAACAAGGGCACTAAAGCCGCCACATACATCAGGAAACACGCCAACCTGAAACCAAAACACCACTACACCCACAGTAATTTCATCGTCTCCGTCACGGTGGAAATCCAGAATCAGAAAACACAGATCCTCAACATATACTCACCAGGACGAAGCGGACCCTTCGCAGAAATCTCCAGACAGATAACCACCATCCAAAACTGCCTCGTCATGGGAGACTTCAACAGCCACCACCAACACTGGTATGGGCACAGATCCCACGACTACACCAACACAATCAGAACGGACAAACCCGGATCCAGGAAAATAAAGAGATGGATCGATCGACAAAGGCTATCCCTACTTAACGAACCAGGCGAATTCACACATTTCCCCAGAAACAACAACAGACCGACCATCATTGACTTGACTTTAGTCAAAGGACCAGTACTGGACCATGACGTCCGGTGGAACATTGACCGACATGGAGCCGGATCCGACCATGGGAAAACCATCCTACAACTACGAATAGAGAAGCCCCCCCACACCCCCAGGAGACTATGGCATCGAACGAATTGGGAAAAACTGGAAGAGAACATCTCAGGCCTCCAGTTCCCCCCCGAAGCATGGGAATGCCAGAACCACACAAAGCAATCGGTCGACTTCATACTCGAACATATAGATAACCTGATAGATCAGGTGACCCCATGGAGCCAAGGACACATCAAATCTAAGAAATGGTGGACCCCAGAGCTGAAAGAAATCAAATCAACCCTCAACACACTAGAAAGGAAAGCCAGAAACACCCAAAAGGACGAAGATAGGGAATCTTTCAGGAAAACCAGTAGAAGATGGACGGCAGCAATCCGAAAAGCCAAAGCGGAACAAAGGGAAAAAGAACTCACGGAGGCCAAGGGAAGTGCCATCTGGAAACTAATCAACACGGGGAAAAGAAGGGACACTACAATCCCAACTATACAAGGTGAAGAAACGTTTGCGGGGAAGTGCCAAGCTCTAAGAGCCCAACTCTTCCCCACAAATTGGACGTCCCCCAACAACCCCCCACTCCAAATCAGACCCCCATCCTTTGACCTTAGTGACGATTTCCAGGAAGTAACAACAGAAGAAATCACGTCCGCAATCAAATCATGCCCAGCACATTCGGCCACTGGCCCTGACAACATACCATATCCTTTCATACAGGCAACAATTAAGTCAAACACCCAACTCTTCCAGGACATGTTCTCAGCCATGCTCCGACATGGAGTCCAACCGGACCGATGGAAAGTGGCAAAATGCATACCAATCCCGAAACCAGGAAAATCCGACTACTCATCGGCCAAAGCCTACCGACCCATCTCCCTACTACAATGCTTTAGCAAAGTACTGGAAAAGATAGTGGCAACAAGATTATGCACTGCCGGAACCATCCTGGAAACCCTTAGTAAAGACCAATTCGGAGGCAGACCAACTATCTCAGCGATCGATGCCTTACTCCGCACGCTCACGCCCATCCAACAAAACCTCCTGATCAAGCGAACTACAGGAACTACCCCAGACAGACCAGCACTCCTCACAAACGACATACAAGGAGCCTTCAACTGTGTCGACCACCTCCTACTCGCCGAGATCATGACCCAACAGAGATTTCCAACATACCTGACGACCTGGTGCAAGGAATTCAACACCAATCGAACACTTCAATTCCAATTTAACCACGAACTGGAACCACCACGACCATATTCCTCAGGACTACCCCAAGGATCCCCCCTATCCCCAGTACTATTTATGATATACGCCGGGGTAATAACAGACCCCACCAACTCTCCCAAAGAAATCAACACCACCTACATCGACGACGACGCACTCATCCAACTCGCGAAGTCCCCTCTCTTCATCACCAAAAGACTCAACGAAAGGATGGAAGAAAGAATTAAGAAAGCAGAACCCCTTAACATCAAATATGAACCCCAAAAATCCGACCTCGTCTTCTTCAAACCCACAACATCAAGCACCCCGGACCCTAAGAACTCGGTAAAAATCGCAAAAGAAGAAATCCACCCCAAAGATAGACTCAAATACGTAGGAGTCTGGCTGGACTCAACGCTCTCCTTCCGACCACACATCGAAGAAACCATCGCCAAAGGCCTCATAGCCCTAGGCAGAATCAGAAACATCGCCTACCTCCCAGGATCAACAACAAAATCCATCCACCACCTCATCGTCCAAGGCTTCCTCCCCACCATCCTATGGGGATCGGAGGCATGGTGGACAGGAGCCGACCACATCCTCCGATCATTATCCCCCCTCTACAACGAAGCCGCCAGGATTATAACAGGCCTACCCCGCTGGACCAAAACCGAAAAACTACTGAAAGAGGCAGCACTTCCCCCACTCGAACACCTCCTCAACCACAAATCGCGGAAGTACGGGACGCGCATCCTCTGCCACCCTGCGGACCACCCACTCAACGAAGGACTCATCCAACTCCTCCCCACCAGAATAAAAAACATTAAAGGCACAGGCCTACATCGGATTGCATCACTCATGCTACCCTTTCAGGAACCAGGTAACCACAGAGAAAGATGGATACAAAACGATACCCTCACCAAACGAATGATAGAAGAATGGAACTCCATCCCACTCATCAACTACCACGAACCAGGAACCCTAAAAATCCCACCAAAGCGAGCAAAACTCCTCCGATCCAAAGCAAAACTCATCCACCGCATACGATGTCAAGTCACTAGGATAGACAGATATGCAGCATTTACGGAACCTGAACCCTGCCAATGCGGCTCGGAACAATCCTCCAAACACACCATGATCGACTGCCCACGATGGACACAACTACGAAGGCCACTTATGGACAAAATCCCGGGGCCGCCCACTTGGGAAAACTGGCTATTTACCAACCTCAACGTAGACCTGATTCTACAGTTTGCAACAAAAACCAACCTACTCGACTGGTACGAAATGGACGAGGAGGACCCGGAGGAATGATGATCGGTTTCTTTGGTTTTTTCTCCTTTCTTTTCTGTACCTTCTTTTAAATTTCTTTCATCGTTTCCTTTGTTTCTCTCTTATGTTTGGCGGAGGGTCCGGCGTGCGATAAGTCCTGTACTTCAAAGCAATATAAAAATCCAAATCCAAATCCTGTATCTACCCCAACGAATACTACTTTTGTTCTACGCCTCGTCATAGGGTTCAACTAGTTGTCAGACTAGATAGAGCCACTCCATAGCCCATAGTCCTGAATACCTATTGCCACGTCCTCGCCTCGGTTGTATTCCTTGGCACCATAGTCCCTACGTCCATAGACCACCGTTACAATAAAACTATCTATCTATCTATCTTGTATTTACTCCATGAATACAATTCTTGTTCTACGTCTCGTCATAGGGTTCAACTGGTTGGTCAGACCAGGCAGAGCTGTCTCATAGTCCATAGTCTCGAATATCTATCGCTACGACCTTGCCTCGGTTGTATTCCTTGGCACTATAGTCCCTACGCCCATAGACCTCCATTACATCTACTCAGTAGCAGAGCCCTTAAAGATTATTGAGTTCTAGCAATAAATCTTTGAATAATCTAAACCTGATTTCTATCTTGCATGGCCAAATCTTTCTATCGGATTCCAGCGATACGTGGAATGACTGTCCCCGTTACACAATTACAATATAGCCGCAATCATCGATCTTAATAATATAACTCTGTATTAATTCGGAGCTATAATTCTCAAAATAGGCTCCACGGGACCCTAGTCATGGTGTTTTGCCTCTTTGCTAATAAAGAACCTGTCTATGTACAATGCCATTCGTTACCGACCCAATCCTTCCAAAGTCAGGGCGCTACTGATCGCCCTTTCGCTGCACTGAGTCCTGTAGGGCGTGAAAAACTATCCACTAAACGAAGGGATTTACGCCATGTAGTCATGAGACATCACTCGCTCTCTGGAGCAGCCATCTGCAGTTTAATGTTCAGCAAGTTGATTATGTTAGGCTTCACAAGCTGTCACTCTATACAATCGTTTGACATTCGTGGAGCTTCCTGACATTGGTGTTGACCTAGTTGAGTATGCTAATATTCCCTATTCACTTAACATCACTTTTGTTTTTCCAACCGTGTTTTTTCGCGGAAAGTTGTTTTCTTGCTAGGTACATATACTCATGACGTATGCGGTTGTTGTAAGGCCCCACCACCCCTCGTACTAGATTACTATTTTAATCTCGACTTCACTACATAAAGTACATAGCCTATAGATAGCGCTAGTGAAGAGTTCAGACCTTTTTTCGGTTGTATTTTTTGCTCAGAGATTTGTTTTGCTGCACTCCTTTCGGTAGAACACCCTCGTGGTTAGAGTAGGAAGGTGTACGTCCATCTAGGTATCTGACGTATTTACCCCTCCCAGGTTCTCTCCATTAGTTATCCTTCCTCCCACCTCTCCACCTCTCACGGGTTTACCACATATTTCTTTGCTTCTTGGGAATCAGTCTGTTTCCTCGTTCCGACTGAAGCAGCTGCTGAGTCTGATCACTCACCCCGCAACACTCATTATTCACCCCGCAACACTCAAAAGAACTACACCTACTTGTAAAACGTCATTTCATATAGCACAACCCCGCAATGGCTACGCAATCAAATCTGATTATGGTGAGCAATCGATTGCCTATATCACTAAAGAAAAAAGACAATGGTGAATACTCCTACAACATGTCCTCCGGGGGGCTAGTCAGCGGCCTGTCTGGGATGACCAAAGATACAACTTTCCACTGGTTTGGCTGGCCAGGACTAGAGGTCCCAGAGGGAGATGTAGACAAGGTCACGAAAGAACTAGAAGAGAAATATCAAGCTGTGCCTATTTGGATTCCTGATGAGATGGCCGATCGACATTGTGAGTTTGTCATTTGTACATCTTTATTGACCTTACACCGTAACTAACACTTCTCAAGATAACGGATTTTCAAGTAAGTCAGTCACAACCGGTACTATCACAGCTGTTCCTAATAAGTTTTCTTAAAGACTCGATTCTTTGGCCTTTGTTCCACTACCATCCCGGCGAAATCAGCTTCGATGAGAATGCGTGGGTCGCTTATAGAGATGCGAATAGACTATTTGCCAAGGCTGTCGCCAAGTCTGTTAAGGATGGCGACCTAGTATGGGTTCACGATTATCATTTGATGCTGCTCCCGGCTATGCTAAGGGAGGAGATCGGGACGTCGGTCAAGAATGTGAAGATTGGCTTTTTCCTGCATACACCATTCCCAAGCAGTGAAATATATAGAATTCTGCCAGTCAGAGAGGAAATTCTCGAAGGAGTTTTGCATTGCGATTTGCTAGGTTTCCATACTTTTGACTACGCCAGACATTTCCTATCATCCTGCTCTCGTATATTGTAAGTTTTCTACCTCAAGGGCACAATATCCAATATCTGAATGCATAATACTGATTCTTTTAGAGGGTTGACAACCACTCCGAACGGCGTAGAATTCAAAGGGAAACTACGAACCGTGGGCGCCTTCCCCATTGGCATAGATCCCGATAAGTTCACTGAAGGCTTGCAAAAACAATCAGTCCAAGATAGAATTGCTCAACTCGAAAAAAAATTCCAGGGTGTAAAACTTATCGTGGGCGTCGATCGGTTAGATTATATTAAGGGCGTTCCTCAAAAACTGCATGCATTGGAGGTATTCTTGACCGAGCATCCGGAATGGATTGGGAAAGTTGTTCTTGTTCAAGTGGCCGTCCCGAGTAGAGGCGATGTGGAAGAATACCAAAATCTTCGGGCAGTTGTAAACGAGCTTGTGGGCCGTATCAATGGTCGATTCGGTAGGATATAACGTCCAGGTAGAAACCCTTCATAGTAGGTGCTGACGACATCAACCTAAGGCTCTGTTGAGTTTATGCCTATTCACTTCATGCATAAGAGCGTCAACTTTGAAGAACTTATCTCCCTTTACGCCGTTTCCGATGTTTGTCTTGTTAGCTCCACCCGGGACGGCATGAATCTCGTTTCTTATGAGTACATCGCGACTCAGCAAAAACGACATGGAGTTATGATTCTCTCCGAATTCACTGGCGCAGCTCAAAGTTTGAACGGAAGTATCGTTGTCAACCCATGGAACACAGAGGAATTGGCAAACGCCATACACGAGGCTATAACACTTCCTCCTGATCTGCGAGAGGCAAATCATAAAAAGCTCTATGAGTACGTTACAAAGTATACAAGGTGAGCTTTCTTGCCACTGCCTTATAAACTAGATACTAACGAGGAGAAATAAGCTCTTTCTGGGGTCAATCCTTTGTCGGCGAGCTTACTGCTATTTCTGAACAAGCCGAAAAATCGACCCAGGTGGATGCGAGTACATGATCCTAGGAAACTGTATTCACCTGTTCACCTGTCCTCGTTTTTTCTTCTTTTACTTTTTCTGTTTTGTCCTCATCTCTGATGGGGTTATTCAGCATTCTTTTCAGACCCAGAATGGAGGGCATATGAAGGAGTAGATACTGTCCCGATTTCTAAGTACAAACTTGATAATTATATAGCCGAACCATATTTGCAACTTCAAATTGATAGAAAGAAGAGGGGGGAATAGCTTAGAACGGTGAGACCATTTTGGGCGTTATCGATTCAACGCAGTTATACAAATGGTTTATTAACTCCACGAATGACCTCCCAAGGAGGACACAAGAAAACGCTTCCAAAATGAGAGTTGAAGACTAGATACATACTTGCATATTCGATCATGAGAATGGGACTACAAAGCACCTTTCACAAGCAAGCCACAGAATGTGATTCTTGTTAAAGTTGGGCGTGGATTGATGATCTGGGGACAGCTTGACCCTACCTACATGTAGTTATGATAACCAGTTAGACCGACCCTCGAACCAATAATCTTTGCTCCGTTGACTTTCAAAACAAAGTCTTCCTGTAAAATTTGCCCTTTAATTCTGCTTTCTAAAGCAGCAAGGGCAATTCAACGAGGCAAATCTTATTTACAAATATTGATGTTTTTCCAGCGCCACCTCAGATGCTCAACAACAGCGGGTATTAAACCTAACCCTGGCTTCTACCACACTAGGGGGCTTGAACCTATTTTTGTAGGACCACACCGGACTGCTCTTAATTATGGCCTTAAGGATCTAGTGGGAGCAATTGTAGCGTTTCATGTTGCACCGTTTGAAACATTGAGATATGCACATAAATAGAACTGTAGGTACCAGGAGAGTACCCACACACGCACGTACCAGCCAGTGATCGGCTCAGGAATTCGTCTAGAGTATAGGACTCTACTTCATCTCTACTCTAGCTTTAAGGAGCTCTTCTGCTATTTTACCCCCAAACCAGTACTTTCATTACAAAACTAGCCATCAGAAATATCAGAACTTTCACTACATGCCATGAAGGCCAAGGCATATTCTACTTTACAGAAGACGTATGACCAGTCACACCTTATATGTTCCACGGCTGTAAATATCCCATCTACCCAAAAGACTTCTCCGCTTAATCAAGCTCCTTTCCTTGTGTATCTATTGATAGCGAGGCTTTAGGTATACTATGAAAGCCAGGGAAACGACGACGAGGCTCTGAGATGTTGGCGCGAGTGTCTTTCTCAACTCCGAGGTCATAATACTGCGGGCTATCGACCTTGCACCGAAACCGAGAGAACACTTCTGCATTCGCTGAAAACAATGCAAGATCATTGTCAGGAAAAGGTTGACATTTTGCAAACAATGTTAACGAGCAAGAAAAATATCCAGAATAATCAAATGAGAAATACTGGTGGCAATCTGGAGAAGATTGATCCTACGAAGCCTTTACCCACAGAGTGTGCAACACCGTCTCCTACCCCGCCGGCACTACCAGAGCGGCCACATCCGCCTCGTGCTTCTACTGCGATGTCTCCGTCGTCACTTGGGGTATATTCTACACGTAGCTTTCATTCGATCAGAACGATTCCCCTCGTGGGTGTCTCAGGATTATCACGAACACCTAATCCAGAAAAAAGAGCGTTTCTATCAACCCTACGATCCTCCAAAAAGGAAAAGAAAAGTGAGACCTCACCTAAACCAGAGGGCGTTACAGCTGTGAAAGCAGCTGCCCTTGCTTGGAACTCTCTATCGCGAGCCGAGGGAGAATCCTTCGCTCGTTCACTTTCAGTCCCATTAGCGGACAATGTGCACCATACCAGAAATCATGATGGGGCTTCTGCATCAACATTTGATCTTCCTAACAGCCTACATATCACATCCTATCAACAGCGTAGCCTGCCTAGTCTTATCCCACCCAAGGGGGTGCACCGCTCCTATGATGCGGTAGTTCCTCTCGGAAATTCTGGCCAACCCTCCCTTGGTCCTTTGCCTCCACCCCCTCCACCACATAAGTGTCCCATAGGTAGATCCTTGACTTCATCTCATGAATCCCCTATGGGCTTAGGAGATGTCCACACTTCCAAACATTACCATCAGTTGGACCTGGGTGTCTCGGTGCCCATTACTTCTACTACCACTACTGCTTCTGCTGCTGCTACTACTGCTACTACTACGCCAGAACTGAACCTCTTGAAATCTAGCGTTAAACGTTCAATGATAACGAACGTGAATTCACCCCTACCCAGAAAGCCAGTTCATCATACTCTGCAGATAGCTTCAATGGAGCGAAATAACCAGCGGAACCTGCCAATTCTCAAAGATGATCTCCATCAGACGAGCTCTCAACAGTTTGGCCAAATACTCGAGAGAGAAAACAATACTTATAGCGCCGGGAATACTTCTCAAGAGACTGTATTCCAAGATGACGCCGCGACAGAACAGGGTAATCGAATAGCTAATGCACTTAAGATGATTGGTAAAGGGGTGGATATGCAGGCTGCCTTGCAAGTAGCCAATGAGATAGTCATTCAGGGGGATGAGGTCAAGTGGGATGACATTGCCGGGCTAGACGCCGCAAAACTAGCTTTGAAGGAGGCCGTTGTCTATCCATTCTTGAGGCCTGACCTATTTAGTGGCCTAAGGGAGCCTGTAAGAGGGATGCTACTGTTCGGCCCTCCAGGCACTGGTAAAACGATGATTGCCAGAGCTGTTGCGACGGAATCGAAATCCACGTTCTTCTCGATATCGGCATCTTCTTTGACGTCTAAATATGTAAGCATTGCCTTATTCCTCACATAGGAAGCCAGCTATCTAAATGGGTCTTGCAGCTTGGTGAGTCGGAGAAGCTTGTTCGAGCTCTCTTCGCTCTAGCCAAAGCACTTGCACCAAGTATCATATTTGTAGATGAGATAGATTCCCTTCTTTCTTCTAGGAATGGGAACGGTGAACATGAGGCTACCCGGCGGATCAAGACGGAATTTTTGATCCAGTGGTCTGATTTAACAAGAGCTGCCGCCGGGAATGACACTAAAATAGGAGATGCCTCAAGAGTTTTAGTATTGGCTGCTACAAACTTACCTTGGGCGATTGACGATGCTGCTAGGCGAAGGTTCGTTCGTAGGCAGTATATTCCTTTACCAGAGGGATCAACGCGGGAAAAACAACTTTTACGACTATTGAGCAACCAGAAATATAAACTTAATCACGAAGAAATGGAGCATCTTGTTAGGCTTACTGACGGTGAGTTAACAGCATTCCTGATGACTTGAGGCATTGGGCTTATATCCACATAAAGGCTTTTCCGGCTCAGACTTGACTGCGTTGGCAAAGGATGCTGCTATGGGGCCATTACGCAGTCTCGGGGAGGCATTACTTCAGATGCAGAAAGATGACATTCGTCCGATAACCTTCTCAGACTTTGAAGCCAGCCTTACTTCGATAAGACCCAGCGTAAGTAAAGAAGGACTACAATTGTTTGAAGATTGGTCAAAAAAGTATGGAGAGCAAGTGTGAGGCGGTACTCCTCATCATAGGACCACTAGTTGAAATTCAACCGAACTTCCGGACCTTTGAGAGAACTCAAGGCATGAATTTGAACATGTACAATTACTTTCTGTCTTTGAAAGATGATGAGTGGACCGGCACGCGCCCTATCGCTCGCTACGCTGATATACCATCAGTCTTTCGTGAAATTCCGCAATGGGCGTTATAGTTATAGATTGGATGTTTTAGCGGTGACACTGACATCTCAAGGTAGCAGTCTCTATCCTCTAATATTTTTACAAACCCCATGCCTACATGTAAGTAAATAGTGACCCCCACCGTAGACTATTGCCCTAAACCCCTATTTGTTTGAGGCTTGAAGACTTTTCCTTTGCCTCGAGCCATTTCTCTGGTCTTAGTTCCTTCAAGACAAGAGAATTTTCCCATAACCAAGGCTTCGCTGCAACCCTCCTTTCCTCTTTCACAGCTCGCTTTTCCTTCATTCTAGCGAGCCATTGCTCGTGGGTCTCAACTGGCTTTCGGGGTTCAGCCGTTAGAACCGGCGAGATAATTTCGGCAACCATATGTTTTTTCATTTTCGAAGAGGTTTCGGGCTCGACACGAACGACGTCGCCTTCAACGCATGCTTGATATTCATCATGGACGAGGAGGATTTTGGTCGTACATAATCCTGTACAAAATTATTAGCATTGCAACGTGTGGGAGAAAGATTGGATGTAGATATCTGACCCTTCGAATATGCTTCTCCCATTGTAGCGTAGACACGCGTACCCTGATCGTCTTTAAAGCCCGTCCGCACGAAACGACAACACCAACCGGCATTGTAGGAGGATTATGATTAGTTTTGGTGGGGTTTCGGGATGAAATAATAGTGTGCGAAATCGGACAGGACGTGAGGTTGAAATTAAGTTGATGCACTAGTGGGGCACCCACGGCACTTTCTCGATCTCGACTTAGCCGAATAAGGATGCAATTATGTATGCAGTTACATATAGTTAATTAGATGGCATTCCTATCCAATCAGCGAAGGCTTAACTTGATGGCAATCTTATAGAGTACAATAGTTAGATGATCTAGCTAGTTATTGATTATTTGGTTTTAAACTAATAATGGTTTTTTGTCCTCTCCTAACCCTAAAATCGCATATTTACATGGGCCATAAAACTATATAAATCATTCATGGTAAATTCCCCTAGTTCGAACCTGTATAAATGCCAAAAAAAAAAAAAAAAAAAAGAGAGAGAGGGAAAAAAGGGTTTCCACTTGATTCACACCAATCCGGCAAATGTTTACCCGCTTCTAAATTTATGATGATTGAAAAGAGCAGCTATGGTCCTAACCAAGGACAAGTAAGAATTCGTCGAACGAAGATTTTTAACGCTATACATTCTTATTGGACAAGACAAATTAATTGTTGCGGAGAAGATAGTATCTATAAATTAAGCTATTAGTAATGGCGCACAAACTGGGGGAACCGAAATCTATACTTGGCCATTTCATACGATGTCCTATCAAGATATTAGTTTCCTTAGATAGTGATAAATTGTGGGTTGGAGGTGTTTCAAACATACCAGCAAATGGCTGTGCTAGGCATGGTGGTGACAATGCGAGGCCTTAATCCTCTGGCAAATCCCTTCATCCCCTCCCTTTCATAAATAATCTTTGCAGCGTTAACAAGACCATCACCTACAACATGTCAGACTCTTTATAACGTCAGTTTAAGTATAGGTTTGCCCACAATTACGTATCCGCATATTGGTCGAAGTTCCTCTGGTCTGCAATAAGGTCTTGATAACGTCCAAAGGAGTGGTCATCGCTGCAGCTACGGCGCCTGCCATTCCACCAGCCACACAGTGCGAAAAGGGATCATATCTTTTAACGGGATTCAACACCTTAGAAAAGCTTTCGTATACTGTGAATTGAATCGCAGTGAATGGAATGGTCATTGCAAGAGTTGTCGGATATGAGATGTAAAACGCTCGAAATCCTTCATTACGATATACAGTACGAGCGCATTCGGTGATTGACTCGTATGTCGATCCGTGAACCTGCATGCGCTGCTTGATGACTGTATCCCGTTTTAGCGAAGGTATAATCCAATGACTGGAATATCTCACCATCAAAGGGATTCATCAAAGCATCACTGGCAATTGTGGCACAAGCTCCGGCAGTGGCTGTTACTTATAATTAGCACAGCACAGCGCGAGAGGGATATCTACCGGTACTATACCAACTGCGAATGGATGGTGTTCCGATCCATCATTACCGCCAAGCTTTTGCTTAACTGCCTCGTATGTTCCGAAATAAACCGCATGAGCAGGACCTGCGAGAAAACCCGGTTATAGGCGTTCCTTATTAAACTCTCACTGTGCTCATAACCCAAACTCGACATGCAAACGACGTATACGTACCAGCACCCAGCGCCACGCTCGCAATCCCTCTCCATAATGAACGGACGCCTTCTGTAGATGATATTTGAGCGACAGCGTTTGTGATACCTGAATACATCGCTGCTGGTGTGGGGTTGACAATTTGCATTCGGGTCTGAATACTAGTTAACTCTTGCCGTAACAGATCTTGAAGTTTGCTGGTAAACCTTTATGGCATCCACAGGATACATAACAACATGTTCCTAAGAGTAGATAGGTATTCGTCAGTCCCAGACAAAATACCAGTCAAGTCGGGCATAAAGGATATATGAACCATTATTCCAGCAAAGGCGCCGGCGACGAGGTTCGAAGCCAGACTTCCGCCTGGAAGACCTTCATATTCGATCTCCTGAAGCGGTTCATGGTCGGCCATAGGAATTGACCAAGCTTTCTACTAAACTGGTATTTGGGGAGAGCTGGGCTGCGTTTTCCAAGGAACTAAGCTGTTCCTTTTCACTAATGCTGTGTTCGAAATCCGGTAAGTAAGAGTACCGGAATCAAGATGGTAGAATGCCTACTGAGATAGGTAGAAAATTATGGAGGAAGGAAGTTTGTTAGTGAGGGAGATTGTAAAGTCACTAAGATGCGGCGAGATGCAACGTGACGTTGGGCGAAAGTTGAAGTGAAAAGGCGGTGACGGAGAATTTCGTGGGGGAAACGTTGAGTTTTTTTTCTAGAGTTGCAAGAGGCACGGCAACAACCACAAGTAAAGCTCGCCAAGGTTATCGTTACTCTTTTGCCCTGTATCGTTTTTATGTCTCCAAAGTTCTTTGTCTCTTGTTCCTCTTCCTCCTCCTCCTCTTCTTCTTGTCTTCACGTTTCCGCGGGTGTGGTTTCGCTTGATTGTACCCCGCGCGATAAGTCGGCTACTCCGCCAGAATTCAAGGTCTCAGAAGTAATAAGTTATGCGAATCTATTCACACGAATACGTGCATACATGCGTGTACATATAAGTGACCTTATTTTCAAGCTCCTAGATTATTTGTATCTATGAGTTCCGGCCCTTTTAGAAGAGGTCAGCTCTCCAATTCTTCCCATTTAAAATTACAGCTATCGATACACACGTTTCGTGATAATCAAGCGCAACTCAGGAGTGTGAACCAAGGTGATTCAACCTCAGGGAAGATTATACAAGGCTGGAAACATCTCATTAAATAGGAACAAGACGTTAATGTTACTCGTAAAACCACTGTCTGACCCTAATGTATTTTGCCTCCTATAAATTCTTCTAAACGCTAGATGATCACGATTTAAAATTATAAGACTCTATTTTTCACGGCCGTATGTAAGCACACATATTCTGAGTGGTTTGAGGCACAGTGAGGAAAGTCTTGCTCGACTACTAAGCCAATTCCATATATCCGAAAGGAGATTGTGAAAGGGGAAGCGAATTGGTAAATGAATTATGCTGAGGCTTAGGGAGAAGAAAGAAGGGAGAAGAAGAAGCTTGGGTTTTCTGAGCTTCCTTGTTTTTAAAAATGAAGGTAAGAGCATCCGAGCATTCTTAATTTACGCAATTACTACCACTCACGTAAAACGTTCTCAGCAGCAGACACTATTATTAAGTCAGCAATCGGCAGATAGAAGTTCAGTTAATATTTCGAACGTGCTACCTTTGATTCCAGTGTTATCGGGCTCAATGAATGTCTTCAAGACCTTGCCATCATCCACTATTAAAGCATATCTTTTACTTCTAGGACCGCCGAATATTGCTGTCCCGTCAAAAGCTAAATCCAATGCATTTGTAAGTTTCAAGGCAGGGTCTGCCAAAAACCGAATTCCAGCCTCTTTACTACCCTGTAAAGATTCACCCCATGCCTGCGTATGATTTCATGTGAGTTTTCCACTATCTCATAGCGCTCTAAGCCTCAGGGCATGAGCCTTTACCTTTGTAACGAAAGGATCGTTAACAGCAATAACATAGATTGGGATCTTGCGATCTGCCGATATATACCCAGGTATATGAGACGTACTGCACCCGGGCGAGAAGGCTGTAGAACAGAGTTATTTCTCGCTATAAAATTTCTCGATTCGGGCCGAAGGAATGTACCAGCAGGAACCCCGAGCAGAATTGCCTTCTTTCCCTTGAGCTCTTTTCCGATTGATATTTTGTTACCTGTAGCACAGAATCATTAATCACCGATGTCTTATCAGGCATGTAGTAGTGGTGTTAATGATTGAGGAAGTTTGTTATCGGACCTGGGGAATCTTCCATAACCTCAATATCAGGAATACGGTCGTTCACATTAATAAAAGTGCTCGCAGAAACATGGAAAGGACGTGCTGCTGCAGCTGAGAAGGTTCTTTGAAAGAATTGTGTAGATACATTGCGGAAAATAAATCTGGGGGACATGTTGATGGCTGTGTTTTATGATGGGCGGAGGCGGAAGGGATGGTTGACATTGTCAAATATGCCTTGATTTGCACAACAACCTAACCTACATGTAGTGCAGTAACTGTTCTTACATATACTCCAGACAGTATATGTAGGTACATGTATGCAGCAGGATATTGCGCCAGGAGCCTAACATCCACACGTACCTACACGTACCACCTACACCTGAACTTTACTAGTACTCAGGGTCTCGGCGCCGAGAACACCAGAATTAAGTCAATAAGTATAGCTCCTTCTCGGTAGCAAGACATATTTTTAGGGAGAGAAAAAAAAGAAAGAAAAATATTCACTTCATGATAAAATAGATTTTTGTTTGAATTAATTATTTGAGCCGTGGTGAATTAGAAATTTGCAGTTTATACCAGAGCGAGTTGTGGGTTTCAGAAGCTGGGCGCCGTACATAACCAGTACAGTCGCCCTCCGATGTAACGAATGCCACTATACCGAATATTTGCTGTACCGAACCACTTGGGCCAGCTTCTTTTTTGTTTCAGCAAAGAATTTAGTCTGCTATACCGAATAATGCCGGGTAATCTGCTGTACCGAAAAAAAAATGGCCCAATATGCACGTTCGTTATAGCGGAGGGCGACTGTACATGGAGGTACATGTAGTCTAGATGTAAGGAGTACCATAGATTCAGGCATCTAGCCCTGATCCACCTACAGTCTAGGCCAATGTAGGTAGGGTACCCAGATCAGTCACTGCCAGTGTGGCTGATCATGTCAACAATTAGCCACCATCATTGACATTGAGGTTATCGATAAGAGGTCACATGACCCTTGGACTGGAACATGCCGTATCTGAACAGTGGCGGCTGATGGAACGGGAAATTGCTTACAGAATCGGACCCGCCGGCGACCTGAGGAGTCGCGTACATACACTTACGGAAGGGATGGACGAAGCCGGGGCAATAGATCAACTTGGTCCGCTCCCGTCATGGGCTAACGATCCAACAAGTTCTGTAGCGCCTACACCGCGGAGATTCATCGTAGGTCTTACTTTGCGAGTCTTGGAACACAGTACCGACATACCATGAAGACTCAAGTATCAATTAGACTATGCATACTCAAAAAGACCTATGTACTTACGATTAGATTGTTTTGTGCTTGATGTAATTGTTACTTTTTCAACCTGCCCTGGTCTACGTTTTCGACAAGAAAGAATTGTGAATTGTATCATATAGAGTACAGATATATGGTGAGTGGTGCTCACAACTCGATGTTCCTATGGTTTCTTTTTTTCCTCGTCTCGTGGATACCTAGGCGGGTAGGCAGGCAAGGGTTGCAAAAAGAAACCCAACACAGCGGGATATGCTGTCTGTGCGCGAGTCCAAGCAGAAGACCTAGAGTGGAAGAACACTGGAGACGATGATACGCACCATTTCCTGTGGAATATCGGTATTTCAATTTATAGAAACACTTGACGGTCTGTCGTTGAATATGTACGCAGTACTCTCACTTCTTTCTTTACGCAGTGGTTTTCATCGTGTTCCAAGCAAGCTATATGTACTACATGTATCCAACTAAATGCTCCATTTCAGGCCGTGCATGTAGAGTAAATATGATCCTACCGGTAGGCTTGCATATAGCAACATAGTACCCTGAGACTGTTCCCGGTCTGGTCTTTTAAATCCCGGGGCGCGACATTTGAGATGATAAGTTCCCTAGGATCATACGCAGTGGACCAACCAGATGATTAGAACATGCCCGTCACGATCTCTATTTAAATGTTTCTTTCTATGGTGGCATGGCGCTCGAGTCCTAATCGGGGGGCATCTAGAGCACATTACATGTATGGGCTTTAGCAGAAATCACAGAAGAAGGCATCTGTAGGTTGTGTACCTACTCCTCCTCTTTCTCCTGCCTAGGATAAAATACACAACCAACTTAGTACCAACCTAATACCTGCCTGTACCACTACGCAGCTGATACCACTGCATGTGAGGAACGCCCATGTTTGTCATTAAAAGAGAGCAGAATAGGTATCAACTGTCCACTGCATACATGTACATAGTGTACCTACAGTAGGTACTCTACTAGTACTCTTCTCTACTTGGCACTGGTATTGGCTCTTAGCGGCTTGGGCTTCCACTCTCTCGCTCTGTATCTTTCGCTTCTGTCGCCCATCCTGGGATTATTTCAGCACACCCACCCGTCCCCTTTCCCACCCCACCGAACGCCTCCTTGCTGCTTCTCTTTTCTCTTACCCTACCCCCACCCCAGAGAAACCTTACTAGACTACGTCCGACCCAAATATCGTTTACCTCAACCTTCGGTAACTCGTTCTCGACCCTTTCTCCTCCCACCATTCGCCTCTGCTCCACTTGCAGGCTGTGATGGGATCCTGTTCCCTGTGTCATTACTCACAACCTCAATAACTACCTCATTTGGACTTCTGGATTTTTATTTTTTATTTTTACAATAGCTCTGTGGCACTTCACCTCTGTGTAATACCAAGCTCTCTTCGACGTTAAGTTCGCCGATTCTTGGGGAACTTTGAGCTCCCTGATTTGAACTTTTCCTCCCGGCATTCCTCGCACAAAATACATTATAATGGATGGTGCCAATTCCGCCGGCGGTGATGGAGGAATAGGAGCTTCTTCGAACAGTAGCGATTTTGTGAGTTTTGGAAAATTCCCGCGATTGTTCCTATCGCAAATTCGGATGTTAGTATATATCCTAGCGAGACGATGTATTCTAATAAATTCATTTATTAGGTCCGGAAACTCTTCAAGTACGTCTCGACCTCCAATTGCTTGAGCACACCTTAATAAGACCGTTCCCCCCAGGATGCTTGAGGACCCTTCGCATAAGGATATAGTTAGATGGAATGAGACTGGGGATAGCTTTATTGTGGTTGATGTGTGATATGGCCACCCAGAACTTTTTGGAACGCTCTCTAACAGTTTTTATGGACAGACGAACGATTTCACGAAAAAGATTCTGCCTAATCACTTTAAACATTGCAATTTTGCTAGTTTTGTAAGACAGTTAAATAAGTTGGTCCCCAATTTATGTCGAATAACCAAGGCACACAGCACTGATATCTCGACAGATATGACTTTCACAAGATTCGAAATTACGATGCGGGGGGTGGAGGAAATCAGCATCAGGTTTTTATTATATCCTTGTGTTTTGACGAGAGCGTCCTGGATCGGTTATAACTTTAAATAGGCTTGGGAATTTAAACATCCGGACTTCCAGAAACATAATAAAGACAATCTTGACAACATTAGGAGAAAAGCACCTGCTCCACGAAAACAGCAATCACAGGGTGATGAAGTTGGCTCGCAGCAAATTGAAGAACTACAAAACCAGGTTCGGGATCTTTTAAAGTCACAGAGCTTAATGGATGCTAGGGTACAAAGCTTGACCACCGAGAACCATGCAGTCCTGCGAGAGCTGCAACATACCAAGGAAATGCTTCAAACCCATCAGCATATGATACATTCACATGATTCATATTTAAACAAAGTGGTGCAGCTTCTGTGGAAGTTGGATGCAGAGATCAAAGAGTTAAGAGGAGTGGGTGGGAAACGGGACGGAGAACATTCGGAGGTCGTTTCACCTGCTGGTGGTAACACAGGGTTCGGTGCTCCGGCCACTTCGTCAAATGACCAGAATGGCTCGTCGAGTTCATCGCAACAGGCGCAAAGACTCATGAGCAGTTTTGCGGAAATTTCAAAGGCAAACCCCTCTTTACAAAACATGAGTGATATTGGGCAGCCTAGCCAACCAGAGTCTGTTGGTGGTTATGAAGACTATAGTCAGCTGGGTCGACATCTACAAAATGGTCATCAGTCGAATTCAATGCAGAATGGAGGTATTCAAAGTGTAGGGCCTAGCGGGAATCATATATACAACATAGGGGCGTCATCTGGAATGGGAGACGTTTACGGGAGCGGGCAGGTGGGGAATATCACATTTCCCATTACTGCTCCTAACCCCGAAAATGGGACATTAAATTCATCTGCAAGACCAAATGCCGGTCGTAAAAAGAGCTCATCATTCGTCACCAATTGGGCTACCCCTCCCAGGGTTCTGCTGGTTGAAGATGATCCCACATGCGCACGGATTGGAACCAAGTTTCTTCAGACTGCACAGTGCGGGGTTGATATGGCGGTCAGATTCTCCCTTTTGCTACCAATCATAGATGGTTTTTCTTGACGGTTTTATGAAGATCAAGCTCTCAGTCGAGACAGGCTCTTACTATTTCAGTCATTATCAAGACCTTATGTTCTCTCTACATTATTACAATGATTGAAAAGCTGACAACCAATTCAGACTGATGGGATAGGCGCCGTAAAGAAGCTTAATAGCGGTAGATATGATTTAGTGCTCATGGATATTGTCATGCCACATTTGGACGGGGTATCAGCAGCCGCATTAATCAGACAATTTGACAAAGACACACCTATCATCGCTATGACATCGAACATTCGACGTGACGATATACAGACTTATTTTAACAATGGTAAGTTCTAAATCCACCCAGGACCATAGTGAAAAAATTAGTTGACTCTTTAGGTATGAATGATGTCTTGCCAAAACCTTTCACAAAAGAGGGACTATTGAAACTGCTGGAAAGATGCCTAAGTCATCTTAAAGTAAACAAAAACACGGGGCAAATACCGCATCAGTTGAGTTTCAACGGACCTGACAATGATAACGGCGGGCCATTGGTTAAACCGACAAACTCATCGAAATACTCTCATTCGCCTTCTAAATCCCCTCCTAACCCTACCATATATGGGCGCTCGCCTAACGATATTGATGAAGATCCGATCGGAGAAGCGGCATCTGCCTTAGACAACTCATACCTCAACATGATGGGCCCATATGTGGACAATAATAATACTCACGACCAAGCAAGCAACTACTCCTCGCCAGCCAATTCTTCACGTGGCCTTCGGCGTGGGGCTTCTGAGATGGATGATCATCCATCTCATCTAGGCGGGATTGATATCAAAAAGGCACGATACCTGCCATGAAACGTATTCACTATTCGTTAACTCGCCACCCGCCTTTGTTTAGTTAAAACCGCGACTCAGTTGATTTCGTAGAATCGATTCAGCTTTGTTTTGTTCTCTTGTTTATTTTGCAGCATATACTCACTTAATTCTGATGGGATGCTTTTCTGGGATCGGATATGGCGTGGGTGGTTTTTATCTCATTTCATTCTGTTTATTTTTGACTACTAGTGTCTTGGATTCTGTCTTTTCAAGTTTTGGGGTGTTTACCAAAACGTTGGCAAGTGTGCAATTCCCAACTTTATTACAATCCTTCGTGATCGACAAGATTTTCTTCGGGCTAGATATTACTCCTGCATCTGTACATGTAATTTTTCTTTTCATATTACTCATTGTTTGTACGGGGTTAGGTGTCGTTTCTTTGGTGTTAGGGCCTGAATAGAGAGCGCCTGCACAAGTGCTTCCAATGTCGATGATGAGTCTGGAAAACATTCCATGGCGAGGCCACACCACCTTTCTTCTTTCCATTTTTACCTCAGTCCTTATTTCTCTATGTACATTACGTTTCATGACGATAATGCAGTATATTGGTTGGATGCTCATGTTTGCCCTACCTTGGGAAATATAAGTCCCTTGGGTAATTCTTACTACTCACATGAGTCACAAGAACGTCTATTATGTATGTACATGTAGGTATGCAGAGTACCTGGCTAACTAAACACATGTCTATAGTACGCTATTGTACCTATGCATCTTCAGAGTCATTCTACCGTAAGCCACTTAATGACCAGGTGTGTTGTAGGCAGCTGCAGCTGCAGCTGCAGCCTCCACAGCCACAACCAGAAATGTAGGTAGCAATTGCTGTACGGTGCTCTTTCAGGATCCGAACCTCATTACTGTTCTACTATCTACTCTTACCCCCCCCCCCCCCTCTCTCTCCTCCTTGTGCCCCGATTTTTCCCCTCTTCCATCTCATCCCCATCCACTTTACATACCCCTCCTCACTTCTGAATCTCCACCTCATTACTCTCTCTCAACGCCCCCCTTTCCCATCGTTTTTACTACTTACTCGCTTACCCCTCCTACGTGCCTTCCTTCCACTTCTTCCGTGCTATTCCGTGCAGATATAAGTGGTGTCGTTGTTTGGCCAGAGATCCAAGCAACGAGCCTCTGCCCCTTTAGTCATCACCACGGTTGCCTCCGCTAAAAAACGGAAGGCAGCAGAGCAGACTGAACCGGACTCCAGCCCGGTCTCAAAAAGATTAAATCTTATCGGCCCATCGACTCCCACTGCGTCTTATACAATGTCCAGCGACGATGAGCTTATGTCTGACCAGATGTCTGATGCGTATGGTGACGATGACGAGGATAGCTTAGGCGAGCTAGGTATGCGACGGATAATAGCTTTCGAGTTATAAGATCTCTGTGGCTCTCAGGGCTGACTTAATCTTTTGTTGCACAGATTATGAGGAAGATGGCGGTGAATACATTGACGAAGGAAAAGAGGAAAAACCAACGAAAAGGTCCTACGAGGTTGAATTTAAAGTATACTCTGACGATCAAATTCGGAAGAGCCAGCAAAACCAGGTCGAGGAGGTAGCAAGCATACTCGGACTACCTGGGGAACAGGTCGCAATTTTGTTACGCCACTTCAAATGGCAGAAGGACCGCCTTATTGAGAAATACATGGACAGTGGTGAGGAAGTACTTGAAGAAGCTGGTCTGGGTCCAAGTTATGATACACCACCAAAGCTAGAGACGGTCCAAGGCTTCGTGTGTGATATTTGTTGTGACGATGAAGTTGGGCTAGATACTTACGCGATGAGATGCAACCATCGGTATTGTGTGAACTGCTACCGGCAGTATCTAGAATCAAAAATAAAGGACGAAGGGGAGGCAACTCGTATACAGTGCCCATCCGAGGGTTGCTCCATGATAGTGGACTCAAAGACGGTAGACCTATTGGTTCCCGTAGAGATAGATAAAAGGTTCGTTTACTTCATGAAGCTTATCTCTACGCTTTCAGGTCGAACATTGGCTCACGGGGTTATAGATATAAGGAGCTATTGAATAGGACTTATGTAGACGATAAGCCCAACCTTCGTTGGTGCCCAGCGCCCAACTGCGAATACGCTGTGGACTGCGCAATACGACCAGTCCAGCTTCACACTATAGTTCCGTCTGTCAACTGTCGATGTGGCCACAATTTTTGCTTTGGGTGTGGATTTTCCGAACATCAGCCCTGTCCCTGCGCACTTGTCAAAAAGTGGTTGAAGAAGTGTGAGGATGATTCGGAGACTGCGAACTGGATTTCTGCAAATACTAAAGAGTGTCCCAAATGTGTCTCTACGATTGAGAAGAACGGGGGATGTAATCATATGACCTGGTGAGTTCATCGAACCTCAACGCCACTTCACAACTAACAAATCTCAAAATACAGTCGAAAATGCAAGCACGAATTTTGCTGGGTCTGTATGGGGCCCTGGGCAGAACACGGAACGAGCTGGTACAACTGCAATCGATTTGAGGAAAAGAGCGGCTCGGAAGCCCGTGACCAACAAGCAAAATCGCGTGCTTCGTTAGAGCGATATCTTCATGTAAGCTCTGATTAGTGCTTTGGTTTTAGTAGTCCAGTGTGGTATACTGACTCCATAATTAGTACTACAATCGCTATGCCAACCACGATCTTTCAGCGAAACTAGACAAGGATCTTTACATTAAGACGGAAAAGAAAATGACAACACTCCAGTCTTCTTCCGGAATGTCATGGATCGAAGTTCAATATCTTGAAGCAGCATCCAAAGTTCTACAACAGTGCCGACAAACCCTAAAATGGACCTATGCTTTTGCGTTTTACCTTGAAAGAAACAACCACACCTACATCTTCGAGGATAATCAGAAAGATTTGGAAATGGCCGTTGAACACCTAAGTGAGCTCTTCGAGAAGCCGACAGATCAACTTTCAACCGCCAAAAATGATATGCTTGACAAGACGGCATACGTCAAGAGTAGGCGCATGATCCTGCTTGACTACACCGCCAAAAGCTTGGCGGCGGAAGAGTAAATTCCCTTCCTGAGCTTTCAAGAGAGTAGTAAGACTAATTCGGCAATTAGGTGGAAATTCTCTGTTGATCTGAAATAGTAACATTTATTTTCTTCTCCGGATAGAGCTAGGAATGATGCCTTGAAACATCTCGCCTGTTTCTTCGTATTATATTCTGATTTTCTACTTCTGAATCGAACCACGATTTCATAAAGCGTGATAATAACATGTGGGAATCATCGGTTTCCTCACTTATTTCTCTTTTCTCTTCTCTTCTTTTTAGGGTCTGGATTCTCTTGTGTCGTTTTTTTGCATCTATTTTCTCTTTTTTCTTATCTCATTGGTCATTGGTATTCGGTGGTGTCTTGATTTCATTCTGCTAGCATGGATATGATTGATGAGGTACAATCAATATTTTTTTTTTTTGTGGCAAGCAGTTTGAAATTATAGTTATTTTATCTATTCCGCTAGGGTTTTACACAGAACTCATTTTTATCCGTATTCTGTATACTCGCCCGGTGTATGCGCCTTCCTGATTTAGTATTCAGTTGAAGATTCAAATGTTAAGCAGGTGTTGAGAAAAATATAAAGTGTGGCATTCTTTAAGTGAACTTTCGTTCTAGAAGGTGGCGGCTCTGCGGAACGATCCCTTGGCTAATACCCACGTGCAAAATATCCAGACAACGCGTCTAGCTTTCATGGCCTATCGTCAGCTCTGGAAAGTCAAAACTTACATACCAATGGCTTCTTCCATGTATACCAACCAAGGCGGACCAGCTATCAATGGGAGCCATGCGATGGTTGGTTTCAGCAGAACCTCCGAGCATACTCTCAGTAATCTCTCCCGTTGGAGTATTCAGAATAAGTCGCTACCCAGACCAGACACCATCAAGACCATCCATGTCTATGATTTTGATAACACACGTAAATAAGTCTTTCATTCTTTGTACATGGCACGGTGAAGCAAGCAGCTAATGTTCTTTAATACAATCCCCGCAGTGTTCATGAGCCCTCTCCCGAATACAAGAATATGGACCTCGCCCACACTTGGTCTTTTACAGCGGCAAGGGTGCTTCATGAGTGGAGGTTTGAGGCCCGGTTTCACAGAAAAAAAGAACATCTCTTCGGTCCGAAGATAAATTTCAAAGAATACTCGTTAATCCATTTTTTTAGGATGGTGGCACGACTCACGTTTCCTGGCTGCCACTGGTAAAGGTCTCTCGATTGAAGAGGATCTTGCATGGGAAGGCTGGTGGAACGAACCAATTGTCGACCTTGTAGAGCTTTCAAGAAAACAAAATGACGCTCTCACAATTTTACTTACCGGCCGTTCAGTCAGCGGCTTCTCAGATCTTATCCAACGAATGGTCGCAAGTAAAGGACTGGATTTCGACATAATTGCTCTCAAACCAGGAACTGGTCCAAATTTGGAACATATCAGAAGCACAATACTTTTCAAGTGTATGTTCTTAGAAGATGTTCTCAATACATACCACGGTGTCGAAGAGATTAGGTAAACCAAATTTCTAGACGGATCATATACCTCACCTGGCTAACACGAACGTTCCCTTTGAGGGGAAATTAACAATTTAAGAGTTTATGAAGATAGAGTAAAACACGTTAGATCTTTTGAGGAATTCTTCGCTCAATATATATTGACAAGCCCAAGGGGCCCTGGGGAGAAGCCGTTAGTAGCGGAAGTGATCCAAGTTGCTGAAATAGCTGTAACTGCTGCCCTCACCGTCCTCGAGAGATATTGATATTAATGAGAGTGGCCTTCTATCTTATAGAAAACGCTTGACCCTGTAGCCGAGCTTACCATTATGCAAAAAGTCATTGACGATCACAACACTATCTTGGAGCCAGGCGTTCCCCCCTACAGATCAAGAAGAATGTCTTTTATACAGGTGAGTCTAGTAGCCCGCCATCTTGATATGATTGCTAAAACAACCCACTTCTTTACCTTCGGCCTAAGGTTATCTCCTATCGCCGTCTACAACATCGAATCTACTAAAAAATCTACCTCTTGCCAACGAGCCGGGAATGAAATTTCTGGCCAATAATATCCTTATCACACCCAGGCCAGCAAATCAACAAATTCTTTCAAGAGTTGGAGGAATAGGTAATAAAGTCGATTTCGATGTTTTTGAGTGGGGATGTTGGGAAAATAAAGTATGGGCTGCGCGTGTAAGACCTTCTGATCGTGATATACCGATCTATACTGGTATGCGTCAGCCTATTCCTGTGTGGATATCCGATACTAAACTACATATGCCAGAGAGTTCAACACCAATCATCGTTTTGGCTTTACGCGGCTGGGATGCTAGGCCCGCTGATACCCAAAAGATTACAAACTGGCAGCCACTCCCCGAAAACCAGGTGCTAAGGATAAGCACAATCGTCGGAGAAAAATTGCTGCTTCGAATCGAGGAGAACACTCCAGAAGGCGAGTAGAAATCGCTCTTTTCCCAGTTGGAATTGGAACCTAGGGGCCCAGCAGCCACCGAGATAAGGGACACATCCACATAAAATTATAAATATATCCCAACTCTTTTTTTGCATGAAAACTTACATTTTAGGAGCCTAATTCGGGCGAAGATTTCAAATATAAAGCCGATAACTATAGATCATTCCACCATCAATCAAGGCGTGGGGTACCCAGCCGCCACATCGGTTCCAATCGTGGCGGAAGGGGTCATAGAGGTAAGGGGCAGGGTGGGCGGGGTGGTGGAGGAGGAGGCGGCAGGATTCACCATGGAGGTTTCTCGCGACCCTTTAATGCCCAAGACATGTCCTTTATGACTGAGCTCTACGAATAATGTCTCATAGATCATATTGCGAAGCGTGGATTCTGTTGGGAAGCACTGCTTTTTTCTTTTCCTCTCTTTTCTTTCTTTCTTTTTTTCCTTCTCCCCCCTCTTCTTACCTCTACCCTACCCTACATAGTAACTGGGGGGTTCTCTTCTTTTTTTCTCTCAAAATTTCCTTTTCACCGGTTGATTTCAACCTTTAAATATCTCACCCTGGGCGCGTAGATTCTCAAACTGAAAAATCCATGACAGATAGACAACAGTTGTCTTCTAAATAGAAAGGTTTGTGAAAAGCTCTACTTATCGAGAAGAAAGAGGGATAGTAATCTATCAACAGAAAATACACCAAAGCAATTGTTTTTTCAAATCCGCCTTTGTGCAAATAAAGCTCATCTTTAGAATTTAATGTAAAGAATGTGGCGATACATGGTGATACAGACCGATTTACACGCTGAAGGGATAATAAAACCAAAAAAAAAAAAAAAAAAAAAAACTCAAGTAGGGGATGGACAAGAAATATGTTAGTACAGTTTATCACGAAGCTAGAAGTTTAATGTAGTAAAAACGTTTATAACCAACTGAAACCAAAGGGAAAGAGGAAGAACAAAGAGAAAAAGAAAAAAAGAGAAGAGAAAAAAACATTGACCTGAAGTTCATCCATAAAATCAAATCAACTTCTCGCTCTCTCCGTTCAGCTCCATGAATCCTGCAACCTTCAGCAGTTGTGAATAGAAGGCCTCGGTGTTTTCCTTTGTGACGAGTTCCTCGGGTGTTAGCTTTGGGCTTGCCGTCCGATGCGGCATGCGGACCTCCACCATGAGCTGTCTACTAGGTGTATCTGGCATGACCTCTTCCTTCTTCTTCTTTCTCGGGGTGTCTGGCGGGGTTGCAGCGAATGCTGCGCTTTCGTTGGCCTTTTTGAAAAAGTATAAATCGGTTTGATATCTGATCCACTTTGCAAGATGTCGAATGTTACTGGCACCCTCGACGGCATACCATATCCGCGCTTTGGCAATTTCCTCATCATCCTCTTCGGGGGCGTCAGGGAGGGAGGAAGCATCGTCAAGTGGGTTCGCGGGCTCATCGGATGGTAAAGTACCAGACGGGTGGGGAAGCGTAGGGTTTTTCTGGACAACAATCCATTGACCCCAATCTTCTTCACGCTTGTCACGCTGGGTAAATAGCCAATAGGTATTACCCTTGATATCGATTCCCAGAGGGGTGTTTCTAGCTGACGTTTTTCGGGAAGAGAACCTACGATGGGCCAGAAAAAGTTAGGTTTTTGTTCGTTTTCTCCACAAGGGGCCTGGTAAGGTTTACCATTCTTTCTCCTCAACACGAGCTACGAGCTTCTTGTGTGCATTGAAAGCACTTGCGTAGCGGTCATCCCAGTCTGTCCGATCACCAGGCTTAAGAAGCAGCCGCTCCTTCTGCAATTCGCCCCTTGTCTGTTCCCAATCTGCACTCAAAGTTAGTCATATATTCCGGCACCCCCGCCACCATATACAAACATACCAGACTTTAATCTTTTTGTTTGGGCAATTGACGACTTGTGCCTTTCCCTTTCCTTTTCTCCATCGTCTTCAATCATTGCTCTAATAACACTAGACTGTAATGCTAGGTGCATTACTAGCATAATCACATTTAATTTACCATCCTCCTCGGCGCAATCAATTTTCAAGTCCTCAGCCTCATATACCGTCTCCAGTAAGTTCTTCAAGATATTCCAGACATCCGGCGAGTCAGCGGTGACCTTCTTTATATTGTCGATAGCCTCATAGACCATATCTCCGTTCATTAATTGGTTTGCATCGGCTTGAACTATAGCAAGCAAGTTGGTAATGAGGTTACGGTATGTGAGATCCGTCCACTCTGAGTTGGGATCATTGATGGTACGAAAGTATTTTGGGGGGAGCTTATACATCAACTTCTCGAAACGAAGAAGGAATTCGCGAACGCGGCTGCAATGATGTGGATTAGCTTGATTCATCTACTGGGCTGCTATGACGAAATCCGGGAGAGTAAAGCTCACAGTCTTTTCTCAATTACTTCCAGGGGGTATGAAATTCCAATAAACTCGAACTCGGGATCCGAGACATATTTAGGTTGTTTCACAAAAGGCTTGATCACCACAGGAGCTGCTGATGCCAACATTTTTGGCTTGTCATCTTTTTTCTTCTCCGACGCTGATTTTGAGGGTTTGAGGATTGGGTTGCTGGTCACCTTATCCTTTCCCTTCTCCGTTGCAGACTTACCCACCTTTTCCTTTTTCTCTGCCGGTTTCTTTTTTTCCGTATCCTTCTTTTCCTTCTTTTCCTTCTTCTCCTTCTCGGCGCCGCCATCCGCAACTTCTTTATCCTTGTCCTTGCCCGGCGCCTTCGCCTTCTCTTTTCTCGCAGCATCTCGCTTCTCCTTTGCGAGCCTAGCCGCCTCCACAGCATTCGGGTCCTGCAGTAATTGTGCGACCGACAGTCCTTGCTCCTTCGCAAAAGAGGTTAAGAAGCCCGTTGGGGGAAGGCCATACTGCTTCCGATGCGGCGCACAGTTACAAATCTTGCGACAAATTGGGCAGAGCCAGACATATGGCTCTGTGTGAACATGGCCGAGTAATTTATTAAAGTCCTTTGGGCGACCTGCCGCAAGAATCGCTGTGGTATCCTCATCGTATCGCCGTTTCAAACAATCTTGACTATATACGGGGGGGGGGGAGCAGTATATATCAGTACAGATCACTACTGGATTATCCCTAGATTACTGGAGGAAAGGATGAACGGCATGCTGAGCGGGGAGAGGGAGGGGAGAGAGGAAGGGGGGGGGGGGGGGGCGCCGGTTGAGTATCTCCGTTATGATAGTTGGATGGCACATACCAAAACAGCTTCCCACATCTATCAGTTTTCTTTCCCCGAGTGGTTAGATATGTACACTCCAGGAACACATCCCTACTCTGGTGACACTGGTGGCAATGTTTACTGCTCGGGGTGCCAGGCACAGCCTCGCGCTTCTTTTTCTTTGAGGCCTCGCCATTGAGCTCTGATTTACGTTTTTTTGAGGGTTTTTCTTGGGGCGTTGTCGCTGCCAACTCCAAATCCATATCCATCATGTTCGCGCTTCCCAGTTCTGTCAAGGGTTGTTGAGGCGGCGGAGACATCAGGGTAGTTGCAGCCATTGCTGAGTGATATGCTGTGTCTGGATATCTATCCAGATTATAGGTGGGTTTGAGAAGTTGTGCGGTGGGATATGGTGGGGGGGGGGGGGATAGGCGGTGGGTTGTGTGGGGATTGGAAAGAGAAAATTGATTGAGAATAGTAGAGTAGTTTATATTTCTATTATTGGTAGAGCGCGTTGTTGTTGTTTTTGCTGGATCGTTAATCGGGGGGTGGTGGTGGGTATGGTAGGTAGGTAAGGAGGCTTTAGTTTTTAGTTTTAGTTTCGGCAGTGGTGGTGGTGGTGGTGAAGGGTTGTGAAAATATATTTCCAGGAGGAAAGGACAGCAGGGTGGTTGGTAAGTAGTAGATGTAGATGAGATATAGATGTAGATGTAGATGTAGATGTAGATGTAGATAGATAGGTAAATATATATGTATAAGTAATAGGTATAGGTATGCTGTATGTATGTAGTGCGTGATGGGGAGACGCGTAGAGAAAAGAAAGAAAAAAAGAGTCTCCCCCAAAGTGAGTCGTGTTATAATTTATCTTGAATTGTAGGTAGAGTAATGTAGTGGGAAAGTGGAAAGTAGGTAGGGTGAGTGTGTGAGTGTGTAACGACAGTAACGGGTTAACCTTAAGTACTGGAGTTATTCCTGGCTGCCAAGAGGCCAGCTTCTGCTGCGTGACATGGATCTGGGATCTGGTGGGCGAGGCGTGTGTGGTGGTGGTGGGTGTGGGCGTGTGGGTGGGCGAGTGGGATGGCGGTATGGGGTGTAATTCATGTGGGCGAGTGAGTGACTGAATTTGATCATCGGCATGGCCTCCTTTAATAGGACACTGAAAATGGGGGGTTGCGTTAGACACATGGATATTCTTCTACACTACATGATACGTACGGCATGTGTGTGGGCGCAAAACAGAAGAAGTTTACGTATGGATATATAGATCTTACAGATGCACCTCTGGAGAAATTAGTTGGAGCCACAAAAAACGTGGGTGCAGCTACTACTATATAAATTTGCAATTGATATGTCGGTAGGTAGGTAGCTCAATTGCTCAGATGCTTCGTTGCCGGGAGAAAGTACCCACGGCTAGGTATGATATAGATTTATTTAGGCAGCGACAATATTTGCGTGTGCGTGTGTGTGTGTGTGGTCTGGAAAATCATAACGCTGTGATCATTGCTACACTACTAGATTACATATCTATCTTTCTACAACTGTTTTCGTCTACTAATAATACAGCCCCCCCCCCTTCCTCCCCCTCCCCCTCTATGTCCCCTCCCCCTCTATGTCCCCCTTCCCCCACCACTCCACCATACCCCATCCCCACTATATATACAACCCTCCACTCCCACCCCCACCGCCACCACGCACACACCCCATCACCCCCCATCACTCGCCACCCCAACCCTAACCCACCCTCCCACCCTCAACTGAAGAGCACAACCTTCCCACTCCCGGTGCCGCCCGCGACCCAGTCCATGGTGGGGTGGAACTGGGCGACGGCGGGCACGGCGGTGATGCTCTCGTGGCTGAGCTGTGCGAGCTGCTCGCCAGACTCGCTGTAGATGTCGAGGTAGCGGTTCATGTTTGCGATGACGAACTTGTGCTGGCCGCCCGGCGGCGTTTGCTGCCATTGGGCGCGCAGGATGGTGACCCATCTGTGGGGTGTGGGTTAATGTGTGGTGGTAGTGTTTTTTTTGGGGGGGGGGGGGGCTTACCGCCCAGTCTGGTTGTTGTGCCGTATCACATGCGCCGGCTCAATCTCCTTCACCTCCGTCTCCACCTCCTTCCCTTCCCCTTCCCCTTCCTCTCCGGCGACGGTGGCGCGGCCCACGTGTGCGCATCAGGGAACTTGTACAGCTTCACCGTATCATCATACGACGTCGTCGCCAGCGTGCCATTACCATTCCACAGCGCACAGCTCACACTGAGCCGGCTCGTATGGCTGGCCAGCAGCGCCGGCGCGCGGTCCTCCCCCTCCCCCACCATCCGCCGCAGATCCCACACCTTGACGGTGCGGTCCAGCGAGCCCGTGGCGCACAGGTGCGGCGCGCCAGGGTGCAGGCTGAAACCACCGATCTTCTTGTCGCTGAGCGTCCACAGCTGTGCCTGTGCGGCGGGCGCGCGCGTGTCGACGCGGCCGAGGCGGCCGAGGAGCGTGGTGAAGTAGAGGGTGTGTGGGGCGACGACGTCGATTGCGGAGAGGGCGTCGTCGGGGTCGCCGGCGTAGGCTTCGGTGGCGAGGCCGGTGGTGAGGTTGAAGGAGCGGATGGTGCCGTCGTAGGAGGCGGTGTAGAGGGCTGTGGGCGTGCTGGAGGGGATGGTGAAGGCGGAGATGGTGCGGGCGTGGAGTTTGTAGGTTGAGATGTCGGGCGTGGGGGACGGGGAGGTGGCGTCGAAGATGCCGAGGTTGCCGGTCTTGTCGGTGGCGAAGATGAGCTGTTTTGTGGTTGTGGGGTGGAAGGCGAGGGCGTAGATGCGCTCGGGGGTGATCTTGATGTCTGTCGCCGCCGCCTTAGCTGTTAGTCAACTCCGCTCCAATCCAATCCAATTGAATCACCGGCAGAGCATAGGGAGCACACCATTAACCTCAAACCGATCATACAGCTTCAGCGCACTCATCTTCTCCCTCATGCTCCTCAACCCCTTATCCTTCGTCCCCTTCACATCCTCCTCCGTAAACGTCCTCCCCCTCCCCTTCACCCCGCCATCATCCAGCAGTCCCTTCTTCAGCTCAAAGCTCAGGTCCCCGGGCACCCTCATCCTCTTCGCCGCGCTCTCCATCAGACTAGCGCTTATCGCCGCATCGTCGTCCCGCGCTTTCCGCTTCGCGGCCTCCGAGTCCGCGGGCAGGCCGGCGAGGCGGCTGGATGTGCGCCGCGGGAGCGTGGACTCGGCGGCGGGCTTGCGCGGGGCGCGCTTTCGCGTGGAGGTGGAGGAGGAGGAGGCTTTGGCGGCGGGGGAGGCGGAGGGACGGCTGGCGCTGACGCTGGCGGCGTCGAGAGAGAGCTGCTGCAGGAGGGCTTTGTTCTTGAGGATGTTTTGCTGCCGGAGGAGCTCGTAGGCGGTTTCTTCGTTTTCGTCGGGGTCGGGTTTCATTGTGTACTGTGTGTGTGTGTGTGTGTGTGTTATTAGGGCATTATTATTTAATTATACGTTTTTGGTGGTGGTGGTGGTGGATATGGGGGTGTGGTGGAAATGTTCGTTCTGCCAGATTCCCGGGGCGACGCGATCCCCTGCGTGGTGTTGAGTGCTCGAGTGCGCTGTGTGTGTGACGCGTGACAGGCAGAATCTGCTCTCACCGTCTGGAGCAGCCACTGAAGTCCCGTACACGCGATATATCCAGAGCACATGAAGAAATCACACTGCCCTGCCGGACAGCGAGTGCAGGAATGATCGGCAGAAAGACTCGCTGCACGGCCACAGCTGCTGCTGCACCAGCCACACGCACCCCACCACCAGAGTGCCACTGCGCTAGCGTGACGCTGGAAAAAATATCAAGACTCACCACCACAGCTCTTCTGCAGAACACTCAATTCACACCACACAGCAGTAGCCCACAATGAGTTCATGCCTCCTTAAGCAGCGGCCCCTCCTGCTCACCGCCCGCAGGCCCCTCCACCTCACCGCCCTCCCACTGCCATTGCCATTGCCACCCAGAACCACCCGCCCCGTCACACACCTCACCGGCTCAACCCCCTCCACCCCCGACGACGACATCCCCATCGACCTCTCGCACCGCCCTCCTCCCCCCACCCCCGACGACCCATGGGCCTTCCTCCAAGGCGCCCCCAAGCGGCCGCACGAGGTCCCCTACATCATCCCCACCTACCGCCACCCCTCCTCCGCCTCCGCCCTCTCCCGCACCACCAACCCCTTCATCATCAACCCCTTCACCGCCCCCCGCTCCCCCACCTCCACCTCCACCTCCACCTCCACCTCCACCTCCTCCCTACTCAACGGCAAAAAACCACTCATCGACCCCGTAACCCTCTGCGAGCGCGAGCGCCTCGTCTTCAAAGAAATCTTCGAGCAGATCCTATCCACCAAGACCGTCTTCGCCCCACAGCCCAACGGCGCGCCCTTCCCCAGCCCGTCGCTCAACGCCCTCTTCGAGTCCGCCGTGGGCCCGCAGCAGCACCGCCACGAGATCTCGTTCGGCCCGCGCGACGGCATCGACCGCGACAGCACCATCGCGCGCCTGGCGCTCGCCAGCAACTTTGAGGAGTTCAGCCCCGCGGTGCGCGCGGCGGCGGCGAAGGCCGCCGGCGTGGTCGGCAGCGTGTGGACGTCGAGGGAGATGGAGGAGATTAAGGAGCAGCTGGGCGATAAGATATTGGAGATGAACCGGTGCGAGACGGACCTGGAGCTGGGGAGCTGGATGGAGGCGCATGTGTTCTCTATGGTCAATGGCAGCAGCGGGGAGGCTGCTGAGAAGCGGACATTCCCGCCTGGAACATACTCGTACCTTCTTGCTGAAGGTATGCGGATACTCCGCAGCACGTTCAACGACCTGCAGGGGGTGTTCTCGATCTTCAACAAGATCAAGACGCTGGGCGCCGAGTCGTATGTGGTGGGGTGCAGCGTGGACGTGTACAACCAGGTGATTGCGGCCAAGTGGGAGGGGACACGGGATCTGTACAAGGTGAAGGATCTGGTGGATGAGATGGACACGAACGGGATCCAGGGGAACTCGAAGACGCTGCAGACGATCAGGGAGATCATGCAGGATGTGGCCACGGTGGATAGTTATAGCATGTGGACGCATGAGCTGTTTAGTGAGGGGAATGATATGGTTCTGGATGGGCTGCAGGGACGGGTGGAGGTGTGGGAGAAGCCGAGGCAGGTGTGGGGGAATATTGAGGAGGCGTTGAAGGGGATAGGGGCGTAGGTGGGTCAATGGGGGGGTTGTGTATATAGCTATGTAGATGTGCGTGTATAGTAGGTAGGATATTTGGTGGAGCTTGTGCGGAGGGAACAAAAATGGGATGGAGTTCTTTTGCTGGTTTTTTTCATTCTTTTTTTTATTTTCTGGTTTTTTTCTTTTTCTTTTCTGTTGCATATTTGCATAGTTTGTATCGGGTGGTGGTGGTTGTTCGTGGTGGCTTCAATTGCATCCCGGTGCTTCAAGTACATAGGTGTTGTAGGGATGCAGAAAGGAAAAGAAAAAGGTCTATAAAACTTGTATACTAAGTACTCGCCCCTCTCTTTATTATTATCCATCTCCATTCGTTTTCAGAAGCCATTGAAATGCACTGCTTTCCGATTGGCTAGGTTGGGGCTGTATGTAGGCTGGGTTGATTGAAAAACTGTATCTACAAACTGATTAAGAACAAGGAACAAGAACAGAATAAACCAAAAAAAAAAAAAGGCCCAAAAAAAAAAAGACATGTTGATATATGTACCGCTCTTTTTTTGTTCAGTTGCAAATGTAAAGCAGGGATGGGATGGGATGGGATGGCAGAACGAGTGATAGTGAGTGTGTGAGAGAGAGCTGGTTAATTTATTTATCCACATAGAAAGAGAGAGAGATAGAGAGAGAAACGGAGGGGGTTCAAAAGATAGCCCCCCTCCCCCACCACCCCCCAGAACAAAAATCGTCTGTGTGCAGTTTATCTGTATGGGGAGTCTGCTCTGATAGCTGCGGCAAGCTCGGGTTCCCATCTAGATAGATAATGGTTGTTAGTATTTCTAGTTTTGGACGGATGGTTGACTGATGGGAGAGGGACAGAGGGAGGGTCAATCATACTTGTCACCGTTCGCCAACAGCTTCTCCTTGTTGTACAGCAGCTCCTCCCTGGTCTCGGTGGCGTACTCGGCGTTGGGGGACTCGACGATGGCGTCGACGGGGCAAGATTCTGAAAATATCACATTACTATCATTTCCCTACCCTAATTCACAGGGACACAGGGGCATACCCTGGCAGAAACCGCAGTAGATGCACTTGGTCATGTCGATATCATAACGGGTTGTCCTCCTGCTGCCATCCTCACGCTCTTCGGCCTCGATGGTGATGGCCAGAGCTGGGCAGACCTGATATTGTTTATATATGTGTTAGCCCACTGCTACTATTTCCGCAACATAGTTCTTTCAGGGTGGCAAGAGAAGGGTAAATGATATATCTGCCAGATCCGGCGAGCACATATATGCGTGTCTCATATCCTGAATTGGGCCCACTTACAGCTTCGCACAACTTGCACGCAATGCAGCGCTCCTCACCAGAGGGGTACCGTCTCAGCGCATGCTCACCACGGAACCTGGGCGAGATGGGACCCTTCTCGAAGGGGTACATGATAGTGTACCTGTAACATCCCCCCCATCCATCCCATTAACACTGCCATCCTACACACTGCACACTGCACACTATACAAGGAGAGGAGGGGCAGGCAGCTTACGGAGCCCTAAAGAACTGTTCCAGCACCACATACATTCCCCTCACCATCTCCGACATGAGGAAGAATTTCGCCGCCTTATCCATCGAACTCTCGCCCTCCTCCCAGGTCTGCGCCCGCCCGATACGGTAGCCCGGGATGGGCGTCCGGGCCGTCGCATAGTTCCTGACAGCGGCAGCAGCAGCGAAGTGGGTGGCGGCCGCGGGAGCGACGGTGCGCTGGATGAGGGGGCGGGTGGGGCGTGTGGCCGCGGCGAGAGCGAGTGTTCTGATGGAGGCCATTGTTGTGTTGTGTGCGGTTATGTATATATGTGTGTGTGTGTGTTTTGTGTTTTTGGTGGTTGGTGGTGGTGGGGTAAATTGTTTCCGTGGGAACCGTAGAAAAGTGAAGGTTCTGGTGCTCGAGAGCAATTGGCGCTGTGGCGTGGATGGACACCCGGGGGGGGGAGGTGGAGGGTATTTGTAAGGGGGGCCGAGAGTGGAGATTGGGGGGAGGTGCGGGCAGATGCGGTGCGAGGCGGCGGTGGACCGCTGCTGCTGCTGCTTGCTTGCTTATACGGGAGGGCCCTGATTGGTTGGAAGCGACATCGGGATATCTTGGGGGACAACGGGTTTTTTTCTACGGAAAATTAGACGAGTGATATTTCATCAGAATCGATAATTATAAATCATTTTTCTGCCTGTGAGAATTTTTATTTCTATTTTTCTTACAAGTGGATCATAGATAGAATCCTATTCTAGATATGGGACGAGGGGGGGAATCTTTCTTTCGGTCGGGGCTAGAGTAAAAAGCTGGACCTCCGGGGCTTTACATCGGGAGCCGAGACTCGAGAAACGCTGCATCGCGAAAATAATCGTCACTAGCAACAACCCAGCCAGCCAGCCGACCGACACTACCATCATCCTCCGCTTCCCATCTCTTCCCTTCCCCTCCAAACCAAACAACTTAACCACCACCCCCACCACCACCAACCCCACACCACACTCAACAACCTCCCCACACCACAACCACAACCACAATGTTCAGAACGGCTGCCATTCGCGCATCGCGCTCATTTTCCACCGCTGCCCTCGGTGCCAGGGTTTCTGCTCCGATCGCTGTTGTTGCCCGACCAACATGTGTGCGTGCGGTGCTCCCGGCAATGCCCTTCGCCGCCATCAGGTCCTACTCGGCGCCGGCTAAGTTGTCCAAGGACGAGGTTGAGGGGAGGATAATTGAACTGCTCAAGGGGTTCGATAAGGTTCGTTTATTACTCTGGAGATTGCCTGGGCCTGGAGGGGTTTGGTTTTTGTGTAGAATGGGGTCACTGATTGTTGGCTATTATATTATATTATAGGTCACCACGGACACTAAGGTAAATTTTTAGATGATTGCACATACGTCAGTGATGAGTTTGCCAATTGATCGTGATATAGGTCACTGGTACTTCTCACTTTACGAACGACCTTGGCCTGGATAGTCTCGATACTGTCGAGGTCGTCATGGCCATTGAGGAGGTTTGTGACCCATCGGCCATGATCTCACTGCGGAGAATTGCCAGAACTAACAACCTTTATAGGAATTCAGCATTGAGATCCCCGACAAGGAGGCCGATGCTATCCAGGGTGGTATGTGAACCGCTATGTTCACCCTCACACCCCCCAGCGTCCGCAAACTAACTTATCTCTCTTTTTTTTTTTAAAAAAAAAAACAGTCGAGCACGCCGTCAACTACATCGTGTCTCAGCCCGATGGTCAGTAGTAATCCAGCCGTTTCCCCCCGTCCGTGCGTACAACGGCTTTTTTTTTTCCCCTGTGGGTTGTTGCTGACAGCGCCTATCAATAATCTAGCTAACTAAATCATTGATCGTCCGTTCTTCCTTTAATGGGTGAGACCAGCTCGGTTGGTTGACTCTCTTGTATTCCACACCCCTCCATATTGTACATGTCCGGCAGATAGTCGTTGTTAGTTAGGCGATGACAACTTTGCCATGTTGTTGAGATTGCTTAGAAGATGGGAAATGGGAAAAAAAAGCCTTCAAAAAATATTATGTCACTCAAAATAGTCGCGGGGTTCCTCGTTTAGGTCGTAATCGTCATGGGAAGTTATTTAATAATTTTTTAGGATGCGAGTAGAGGGCCCGGTTTCTTCGCCGAGGAGAGATCAGGAGGCGAATTTCCGAGATTTGGCGGTGAGGGTTTGTAAGGTGAGGTTGTGAGCTTTGAATGTCCGTGAGTATTTGGGGTGAGCGAAAGTAACGTGCGTCACCGTATCATTGGCCGCGTAAAGATGATTGGGGGTAGAGGATCACCAGTATCTATTCGTGGGGCGTAGTGTGAGCGCAATGCCATGAATGGAGCTTTGACGAATCTAGTTATTTCAGCCAACAAACCACAGTAGAATGCCATCATTATACATGGCGCACATATAGAAATCACAGCAGTAGTTGCAGTAGAGCGTAGTGAATTGAATACGGCCGAATAACCACTGTAGCAGGCACTGGTCCATTCAGCATCACCATCCCGCAAGGTGCTGCAGCCGAGTGTCCCCTTTTTCAAGCTTTCCTATGGGCTACGGATTACAGGCCCATTCCTAGTGCCTTTACTTCAGACATGAGAATCTGATAATCGTTCCCTTACCCTTATAATTTCAGTGCGAGATTTCAAAATTATATCTCCGCCGAGTAGCAGAGCACAGCCCTCCCTCCCCCGTCCGTCCATTCATTCATCGATCTAGGTATATAGATTCTGGCCCATATCCATATATCCATACCCCCGTAGCCCACCCACTCACCCCCCGTTCCCCGTTCCCCGTTCCTTCCTTCCCTATTCCACGCGTCCACTTCCATCTTGCTACCAACGCCTTCCCCATAGCTCTTTCAACCCACCTACAATATATCTAGGCAACTTGCTTAGCACTCACCGGTCGCTTGCTTACCCTTCCTCGTCGCGTTGCACCAAAGAGCAACCTACATACAACCTCTCCCACATCCAACATCTCAAAGACAACCTCTACGACGAATACGAGACCCCACCGCCTACCCACCACCACCACCCCCCCACTATGGCTTCGACTGCAGGACTGACACGACGGAGAGGAGGCGGTGGAGGCGGCGGCAGCGGTTCGGGCGGGAATGACGAGGAGGGCCGCAGCGGATCACCAAGCACAAGCACAAGACCCAGCGAAGCGAGAACTGGCGGGGAAACATCGTACACTACGGAGAATGGACACAAGATTGGTGAGCGGAATTGAAATCGCCGTTTTTGTGTGTTTGTGTGTGAATATATGGCGGAGGGCGGGCTTTGGGCGACAAGCAAGACAGAAGGCTAATGCAGGGAGAATGAATCGGGGGGTGGATTTGCAGCGTTCGACCCGAGAGATATCAGCGAGAATCAGGAGAGGAATAAGCAGCCAAAGTTGACCTTGATGGAGGAGATCCTGCTGCTGGGACTGAAGGACAAGCAGGTGTGACCATTCTTTCGCCCCCCCACCCCCTTCTACCCCATCCCCTATATACAGTTCTGTTCAAAAGTAGAGAATGGTGTATTTGTTTGTACTTGGCCTTTGAGGTATCTGCAGTTCTGACCGCTGAAGCCGCGCAAATAGGGATACTTGTCATTCTGGAACGACAATATCTCGTATGCCCTCCGAGGCTGTATAGTCCTCGAGCTTGCCTTCCGCGGACGCATCTCTATGCAGAAGGACTCCTCCCGCCGGCGTTTCCCACTGGCAGACCGCATCATTGAGGTGATCGACGACACGCAAACCGGCGAGGTACTGCTCGACGAAGCTCTCAAGATGATGAAGGCATCTGAGAAGATGAGCGTAAGCTCCTGGATCGACCTCATGAGCGGTAAGACCGCAAGCCGCACCTGCCCTGTTTCATTACTGACTCTACTATTACAGGTGAAACATGGAACCTCATGAAGATCGGCTACCAGCTTAAGCAGGTGCGCGAGCGGCTCGCAAAGGGCCTGGTGGACAAGGGGATCCTCCGCACCGAAAAGCGCAACTTTTTGCTTTTCGACATGGCCACTCACCCAGTCGCCGACGGGGGCGCCAAGGACGAGATCCGCCGGAGAGTCAGAAATGTATTGACATCCCGCACGGTCGTGCTACCGGGAAACCCCTTCCTGCCCGAAGAGATGGAGTTCCGCTTCCTGCGCACCGTGGCAATGGTCTGTGCGGCGTATGCTGCGAATGTACTGGAGAATGCGCTGGCGACACTTGGACATGAAGCCAGGGAACGAGCGTTCGCGCATGTAGATGAGCTGTTGGCCGAGTACAGCCAGTGGCCATTTGGGAAGAGGAATACGGCCGGGGGAGTTGGGCAGAACTTGGGGCAGGCTACGAGTGAGGAGGTGAATAATAATAAGGACAGGGAGCTCCAGTTGGAGGTAGGCCATTTTTCCGACACTGCAATCATTACCCTTTGAATATCAACTAATTATTATTTCTTTACCATTTACAGGTAGTATCAGCTGTTTTGAGCGTCTTTACCAGGCTAGACTCGCTCCTGTAGAGGCCGACACTAGTGATTGCTTTTATTTCTTTTTTTTGCGCATATCTTCTCCAAGTGTAATTGATTTTGTTACTTGCTATTATCTTCTATTATTCCTCCCTTTTTTGAGCCCTGATGAAAAGAGAAAAAGCGAGACATTTAGTTCTGGGATTCTGGCATGCTGTTTGAAAACATAAAATGAATGGGTGTTTTGTCTTTTTGTGTGCGTGTGTGTATGTGTGCTTTGAGTCTCTGTCTGGTTATGTTCTCAGATCCTTCTTTTTGGCGATTGCTCTCCGCCCAATCCAGTCGCGGAGGAGTACTGGTGTTCTCTTCACGGAAAGAAAAAAAAAAGCATAATGAATTCATTGAATAACTGCCAAAGAGGAGACACGGTCTTTGTTCTCAAGCCAAAGCACAATCTATCTAATCTTAGCTCCCATATTTATGTTGTACTCCACATCAATATCTATACTCTACCCTACCCAGAGCCACCTCAAGAGCCACTACTAGCCCTCTGCCTCTGCGGCGTCGTAGTCCTCTCACTCCTCCCGAAGATCGGCGTCGCAGCTCTACTGCGTGTTGCCTCCCGCTCGGCCACATAGCGCTTGTCGGTAACGACGCCCTCAAAGTACTGCTCGACCTGGATGTTGTACGAGTAGTCCAGCGGGATGAAGCCCTGGCGGTTGCGCTTATCCGTTGTTGCGCCCCGGTCCACGAGCGTGCTGATGGTCTTGTGGTGCCCGTAGGCGAAGGCGAACTTTTGGGTTCTCTCTGTTCAGCTGCAGTAACAAAGGGCCCGGGCTGCGAGTAAGTAGTAGGAGGAGGAGGAGGAAGAGGGGCGTACATGTAGTGCGGTATTGCCCAGCGCATCGGTCATGTCGATATCTGCGCCCAAGTCTATCAATGTCTTCCGTACCCAATTAGCTCCCCTCCCCTCCCTCTCCCTCTCCTCGTAATAAAACTCACATTGACAACCTCGTCCCACCCCTTCTGTGCCGCATGCATCATCGCCGTCAGCCCCGCCTTGTTCCGCCAGTCAATGCAGCGCTCAAAGGCGCCCGCCAGAAATATAACCACGGTCTCGTGGCCGCCGGCCGCCGCGAGCATCAGCGGCGTGTCGCTGACCGCATTCTTTGAGATGCCGGCGTCCTCGTGGTGGGACTCGGTGACGAGGTGCTGGACGATGGTGAGATGGCCCTTTTCGGCGGCGAGGTGCAGCGAGGTGTTTCCGGCGTGGTCGGGGTTGTAGAGTGCGTTGGGGTGGTTCTTGAGGATGCGTTTGGTTCTGGTGGGGTTTTAGTGGTTGCGGCTAGTGGAGGGGGTTTTTTTTTTGGGGGGGGGTGTTTTGTGGGGTAGGGGAACACTGACAGGAGGAGGTCACCGGAGAGGATGGCGTGGCGGAGGCGGATAGAGACTTCGATCCTGTTATTGTTGGGTTAGTCTGGTACGAAGCAAAGCTTTTAGGTATGTAGGTAGATATTTACATTATTTCTTGGATATCGTTATCATGGTATAGTTACATGTACGTGTAGTGAGTGGCACAGGGGAGCTCAGCTTGTAAGCTGGAAGAGGGGCTTGCGTGACTCGAGGTTGGGCCTATCGAGGACAGGTCAATGACCGTTGTGCCGTGCAGATGCCAAGAATGCTTCTATTTGAGCCGCAAGATTGAGGCATTTAGATACAAATACGTAGCCTTTCATAGGTTTGTATTCTGAAGGGGTTAAGTTATGGCGATGGGAATTGTTTATTTGAGGTATGGATGTTGGTGGTAGAGTATTGGAGCTCCCGTCACCAGGGAATGCAGCGGTGTGAGATATAGGTAGAGCTGTGCCTGAGACCTCGTGACTGGTTCAAGTTTGATAAGCCTCTAGAGTATAGATCTGACCAACTAATTATACTTGAGCAAAACTTTACTGGATGCTCTAAGATGTTGATCTAGATTACGGGTGGTTGCTGAAGAGGGTAGTTTAGAACTTGTAATATCTGGGTTGTGCAATCATTGATGCGTTTCAACTATTACAATATTAACTTCTCGCCCAGTTGCAGAAAGCACAAGCTCGCCCCCCCTTACTTATTGTAGATCCTTAAAGAGCACGTAGGACATAGAGAATATGTAGTTGGCCTTCGAATTAAGTCCTTTACTTAACAGTGTTCGGTATCATGTGCCATTCTGGTGTAGTGACACGTCAGGAGGAAACCTCGACTCTGCAAGCTTCCATCATGGTGCTGCGAATCGACATTCCCTTCCTTCTTGTTCAACATGATCAAGTGTTCATCTGACAGTTCCAGCTCTGGGTAGGTGCTTGAAGAGGTCACATACCTCAAGACCACCTTGATAAGCGCAAAGATAGAGAAACACTAAATCTGTCGGCAAGTAGCATAGATCTATTGTGTTCCCTAAAAAAAAAAAAGTGTTGATAAAGAGTCGAACCAATGCCTCTTTCGTGACCCGGGCGACCGGAACCATCCGAGACATGAGGTCTGTTCCAGCCAATGACATAGCGGTAATGATTGATCCGGGTGTAAATATGCACAGGGCTAGGGTTACTCCTAGTTGTCTCCAATAGTTTTTGATATATACGATGTACTCTAGTTTGGATCGGTGGCTCCATGTACCGACTCTACTCTACCCACGGCTACCCCTCTTGCGCGTATTTTCATACTCCAGATAAGACTAGTAGGCAATCGTACGTACTCTAGGCTTAATTCCCCCGCGCTGTCACACCTGGGCCCGGGGTCATCGCATTTCACCTGCATATGGGATAAATACTAGCTTGAGGCGTAGCTGTCAATTAGGCATGTAGGTACCGTTTTTTCTTTAAAAGGTCCCCCCCTTAGACTCTTCCTAAATTCCTAGACTCATAACTTTGTTCCTGAGATAGAAAGGATGGCAGACTTTTGGGCCGGGTATAATCACTTCAGCTATCCCATGACCACCCTAAGTTAACTTGTAACGCCGCTAACAATTCCCAGCTACATCTCTGGCGCAGCCTCTATAATAATCGGATCACCACTCGATATAATTAAAGTCCGCCTCCAGTCCGGTCCCCTGAATATTAGTCCAACTGCCCAAACATACAGCTTCGAGAACCTCGGCAGTTTAGTTAGAGGTCTTATCATGACCCCAACTACCTAGATCTAGACACTAACGTACCCATAGGCGCAGCAGCTCCACTCGTCGGGTATGGAGCTCTAAACGCCCTTCTTTTTGTCTCCTACAACCGCACGCTCGAACTCCTTGGAGACACGCCTGCAAACCCCTCTAGTCTTTGGAAGATTTGGGTTGCAGGAGCAGCCGGAGGACTGGCTACCTTTTGTGTTAATTCACCTACCGATGTGCCACGCCTTCACTTATTATATTAGCCTGTCCAAACCGTAAAGCTTACATGTAGTAAAAATAATAGCTAGTAAAATGTCGCGCCCAGTTAAGCGCCAGCGGTGAATCTTCCTGGAGCATAACCAAGCAAATCCTACGTTCACAAGGAATCCGGGGACTATATTTCGGGGGAGTGGTAACGAGTCTTCGGGACTCAATTGGATACGGCTTCTAGTACTCTACCCATAATACACCCGCCCACCCTCTATAGCTACTGACAAGATCGCCGCAGCTTCCTACCTTATCAGTATATTCAAAAGGTCCTAGACGGCAATTTCGATATGAGCGACCACTATGCCTTCAAGATCCTACTTTCTGGAGGGTTGGCCGGATGCATTTCGTGGGCCTCTATCTATCCACTAGATCTCGTCAAGACCCGATATCAGACGCAATTTACTGCTTCTGAGGCGCCGTTGCTTCCGAATCAGAACCGGAATGCTGCGCCTATGGGCGCTGAGATGAGTACTTGGGAGTGCGCGAAAGCGGCGTACAGAGAAGGTGGAAGGAAGATTTTCTTCAACGGACTAGGAATATGGTGAGTTCCGTTCCCAATTCAAGATGAGTGTAAATGAGGTTCTTATTCATTTCCCCCCTTCTGAATAGTATGGCGAGAGCTTTTCTGGTAAGTACCCACTATCCTCTACCTGTGATGGGACATTGTTGATAACCATAATCTGTAGGTAAACGCAGCAGGGGTGAGTTCCGATAATCAGCATTTTACTTCTTCCCCTCCCCCTGTTCGTTGCTGTTTTGCTGAAATTGTTGAATAGTTCTTTGTGTATGAATGGGCCTTGGCCCAGCTCCAGCCCTCGAGGTCACGGGGATATGGGAGCGATTCGATGGGAGTGGGCGCTTAATTGTGGCTTTATAGATATGTAGATAGAACTAAAGTTAGCTTGATTTAGAGTGTTGCTGATTTGAAGGAGCTTATATTATGAATCCATTCCCTAACACCAGTTGCGTTCAAACTAATAAAGTCCTGGGGAAATGTCATGTAACTGCTTAAGGATAACCTCGCTGTTATGACATGTATTGGACAGTTTGGACTGTCGAAAATCCCGCCATTCCTAGCTAGTAAACCTAGATAATATTGGTAGCCCTAGTGATTATATCACGAGCACTAAACCAGACTTCCTATATTTGATTACTGGCTAGATAGTGAAATTCTCGGAGTTCTATTAGGAGTCTTGAGTTGGTCTAGTATTATTTGAATCATGACATATCACTCGATAACAACTTTACCCACAACTCCTCAAAACTGTCCCAGCGGAAATCTGGGCGCTTCTTTGCGTTAGAAGCTCGCTATGACTAAGATCCTTACGAGCAGAAGGCAGGGTCCCATTCAATCTCTGGGTGCTGTCAGAGGGGTTGAGCGAGACCCCCCCCCCCCCCAAGTCCCACACTCTCTTTACCATTGATTGTGTTTTCTCCGCGAGGTGGTGCATGGGACGTATGAAATACGGCTGTGGTAACGGTCTATACGTCCATAAGTAGAGAAGAGTATACGTGGGGCGTATTGGAGTGGTTTGTACTTAACATTTTGTCCCGGTTTAAAAATATGCTAGCTGCAAGTAGAGTATATAGGTCAAACAATCAACGAATTAATCCATTCAAATATACTAATATTTGAGACTTTATTTAGCATTGCTAGTAGAAATAAGGCTCAGAACTATACACATGTTCAATGTTTAGTGTATAGGAGAATTAACCAATCATACTATTCCCGGACATGAGTGATAACTGATGAAGGAAATTTAAATTTTTTTTCAAGTAGTAGTTAGTACAATGCAAAAAAAAAAAAAAGATTCGAGTGAGGTATCAATTGTAACGGTGGAAGCACAAGCTGAAATGTAATATAAAATTAGGAAATAAAATTGATAATGCTTCGCCATAATGCCAAAAAAAAGGGATGATTCCCACTTTTAAAAAAAAGTGCCATCGCCTGCCGTCCAACCCTGTCCTGTCCTGTCCCATCCTATAATGCACCGTATTTTTCCTCTCATTGCAAATCAACCAGCCCAAAAGGAAGAAAGCATGATACAAATGGGTATATCGATAAATCAAATAGAAAATAGAGTAGACGCCTGAATGTCAACTGTTCTTGAGAACGAGCACATATAGGGTCTCTAAAGTCAAAAATACACAAAGAAAACTTAGAAGTTTTCTTTTCCCCAAACGAAGGAGAAACCTGGCTCGGAGTATTGATTGCACTTAACGTGGAGTGCTGAACCAAGGGGTTTGGGTCCACAGAAGACTAAATGAAACCAGTTAACAACAGCTCCAGGTATTAAAACAAAAGCGTGAAAACTTACAAACTCCAACATCTGCAGGTGTGTGCATAGCACGGATACTTTTAAATACGGTGTCCCAGTTCGGTCTACCAAAGTTTGTAGGAGCTCTTAGACCTGTGATGGCATCTTTTTCGGCGTTGGCATCGTTAATCATGATGTTTGTAGCGTCATCAGGTTTGATCTTTGCTGTTAGGTATGTGTGGATTTCGATAAGATGGCCAATATCCTGAGCCTCAATGGCCAAAAGTAAAGAGCGGAACCACTCGAAAGATCCAAAGTCACGACAGATCCAGAAGAAATAAACCTTGTGAAGTCTTGTTTTCTTCTGCGGGTAGTTGCTCCTGTACCAGATACTCTTCAGGATTGATGCAAAAGGAGTAACACCAATACCTGCACCAACAAGAACAGAGACTTCGTATTTAAAAACGTCCTCAGAAGCGGACCCAAAAGGCCCATCGATGTAGACTCGGGGCAAAACCCTGCGAATGGCCGGATCAACATCCTCCTTGGTATTCTTATCCACACCAATAACTCTCGACTCTCTGCGCTTCGATTTTTCGGCCTTGGCGTCAGCGCCGCCGGGAGCCTTTTTATCAATATTACAGCCCAAGGTTTTACCAAGTTGTTTAGTGAAGTCTCCAACCATACGGACGTGGACAGAGATGTAGTCCTCCTCCGGAGCACTAGTTAGTGTGAAAGGGTGGTACTGATAGATTGATACTTCTGGGCAGCAAAGAAAAATGTATTGTCCGGCTTTGGTGACAGTGCGATCCTTCTTGATCTGGATCTCAACGACATTGCTAGGATGCTCGATGACCTTGCTGATGTATGTCTTGTGTTTACCACGGATCTCACGCATGGTCCTTTCTCCAAGGTAAAGGAGACCACCAACCATCCAGAACTTCCAGAAAACACCAATACCATCACAGAAAGGAGGACGATCAGGCTTGATCATGCAAAAGGCACCATGGAATGACCAGAAAAAAAAGAAAATCATAAAGAGATGGTGGGAGTACCTTAAAATTGTTAGTGATTTGTATACAAAGCCTGAAGGAATAAGAACTTACCAGAATCTCTCGAAATTGGCCCTACGGGGCTTCTCCATCGCCGTGACAGCCATAATCATCAAGGAAATAAGCATGATGTATCCAGTCCAGCCAGGACCCGAAACAAAATTAGCTTGTAGCCATCCTACAAACCCGAGATTATTCTTTATTGCCAGTTGGGCAAAGTTGTTCCAATGGGCAATTGTGTGAAGCCATGAGAAGAAAACGATAGACCACGCGGTCACTATCAGGGACAATTAGTTGTTGTATTTCACATAATCGGCGGAGGCACAAATACTCTTGTGAAAAGTGATATTCTTATCAAATTGAATAATCCCGTTAAGGGCGGTTTGTCTAGCCATAGAGATAAGATTACGGCAAACGGCTGTGTAGGTACAATTATTAGCTTGAGGGACATCTGAAGGTTGATTGGCGGGTTTGCTTACGCAATAAGATCAGGGCTACATCTACATGCAACACCAACGCAGAAGCTCGAGCTATAGGTAATGTAATTCCAAACACCTCTCGAGCCCCAACGAGAGTGTCCTTCAGGGTATAGTGAATAAAACCAAACCCAAACACCAGCATGTGTAGCAATATGAACAGCCCGACAAAACTGCTTGGACGTCAGAAACAATGGGATTCCAATCAGGCATTAAATTTGTGACTTACATTCGTCGGTAACCTTCGTTGACCATCCTAATACTTTATTAGCTCTTTCATGCGGTAATAATGTAGATTCCTCTAGAGTGCACGTACCAGCGGTCGATCTTTTGCTTCAAAGTGAGCAGCTTGACATCATGTTTACTAATATCTGCGGAGCTCATCTTTGCCATCAGAGCAGGCCAGCGAGACCGCTCTGACTGGGAGCCTAGTTTTTTGAAGCCGCTACTCATGGCTGCTTCTTTTCCCTCCGCCCCGGTCTAGAACTATTTGGTGGGTTGGGCGATCAACGCGTGAGGACGAGACCTTAAATAAAATTTTCGCGATTTCGTTCAGGACCAGCTGAAGCGCAAGTGTATTTGGCAAGGGGCGATCGATGTATGCTGGTTTTGTTCGCCCGCGATACTCCTCGGTAGGATACCTTAGGTTGAGTTGAACGTGTGGGGTGAAAATGGAAAACGCCGAGAAGCCAAAGGAGAGACTCAAAGGTTTGAACGAAAGAAGTGGAAATTATTGAGAGATGAGGAACTAGTGAGGGAAGTAGGAGAAGAAAAGAAAAGGGAGAGGGAGTGTGAACCGCTAGTGGGGATAATGAGAGACAAAAGGGGATCCAATGAACTGATTCAAGTAAGGGATGGTCTGAAGGAGGCGAGCGGGAGTCGGCTACGCTTGTTTTTTCTATTGGAGCTACATATAATTCGTAGCGGTTACCACAGGCGCAAAAGATGCCTGAGCCAGGGTTGCGAGCTGGCGCGCTAATGATGAGATAAAACTTTGGAATCAGCTTCTTTCTCTAAGTAATCGCCTGATGTTGCAGTACAAAATCTAGAGTATATGCTCTAATATTTCAGGCCAGGGCTTTGCAGCCGTGACAGGAGGGGAGGGGCCATCCGGCATGCTGTGCATTCTCTGCAAATATCGCCATCGGTACCTCCTGGTTGGTGGGTCTTTTCTACATGCCTGGGCCATCATCAACGATTATTACGCTCCGCCGCTTGCCCTATCAGCTTTTGTTGATTAAAACGGCGAAGATGGCTTATTCTGTCCACATTAAAATCCTGGGCGGTTAAGAATCGAAGTTTCATGTATGAGACCCCAAACACCAACAATACGAGCGGTTTAAGCGAAAGGTTTTATCTCAGGTGAGGGTTACATGTCATCATCTTCTTTAGCTCCAATCAATTCTCCGTTCCTGCTTTTTCTAGACCCATTCTTTGATTCCCAAGGGAAAATAACGTGTGTTACCTTCCCCTCCACAGCTCGCGACTATCCCTGGAGGAGATCAGGGGTTCTTAACTTGTTAACCAGCTTCAAACAAAACCCACTGAGACACGGAAACGATAAGAGCGTCAAAGTTCCTCCAGAATGTGCCGTTTTTATGCAAGAAATCGAATTCAAGTCTTAGCGGAAATGGGCCTCTCCCGCCGGGTACAATGACCAGTCTTGTGAGGTGTGAGAAGTTCCTATTGTCTGGCCCTCAAGAACCTCTAAAAGGATAAGATAGCCATTATGACGAGGTTACTACTTCTTACCCTCAGACTCCTACACATGAGATACTGCGCCAACTATTTTGACCTTTACTTTCCAAAATCGTATGCTCGGAGGATTATCTAGTCTCACGGGCCCCAAGAACTTACATAACTTTTCGAGGATGTACCCGGGGGTGCCGGAAGTGATGCAACGCTTGACCTAGCAACGCCGAAATGTACTCAGAACTTCAACTTTTAACACAACACAATGCTTGGGCAGGATAGATATTTTAGTCATACCCATGATAAATGAGTCTCTAGAACAGAGTCTGCAGTTTTTCAGGTCATTGGTTTGGGGTTTTTAGCATGGGGAAGGACAACTTGTGACAAGAGACAGTAATAAAAGGAGAAGCAACAGTCAACCACATCAACTCTCGCCATAACTATGGTCTCCAGCTTCTAAATTACCATAGATTTGCTCCACATTCTAGTTTGGTTGTTGAGAAGTATGGGCTATTTGACCGTTGCATCACTTTCCGGCACCCTGGGTACATACAATATACATTAAAGTTAAATCTCGCCGGAACATACATATCAGAGAAAATGTCAGCACTGATACCCGGTGAATATAGGCTTATACAAGAAGAATTTCAGTAGTAGCCGTGACCTATAGTGTTTTTACTTTCCCAATAAGTTTTTTTTTGATATGTTTGTACATCACACTAACGATATTTAAAGCGGACCCGTGAAACGTGGAAATAATAAGGTTTGGCACGTTTTCATGAAGGGTAATCTTGGCATCACATGCTCCCCGCCAAGCTTTAACTTAAAGTCAGTTGGTAAGAGTCAGCGGTTTGATATTGTATTTACACACTCCGCTTAACTCACAGACCGTCGGGCCGAAGAGTGTTCCGAATCCCAGAGTATCTATTGTGGGATAGCGAGATCTTTGAGAGGGTCAATGTTGTATTACAGAAAGTTCTAGCAACTTTACTGCCGGCTTTAAGATTGCTCCAATACAGATGTGCATAGACTAAGAGCATACTCTACTCTAGCTGTGGTGATCAGTAAACTTAGAGTGGTCCTTGTACACATCATGGCTATGAACCCTCGCTCTAGATGATGCATACATCATGAGATAATGGTTCCTAAATGCTTGTGTTGCGGTATATAGATGTAGGTACATGTACTGTCGTTCACGGGGTATTGGCGGACACTGGGTGTTGACGGATTGCAGGCAAAACTTGGCTTGGCTGTCTCTTTTTTGGTTTGTTCAACACCCAGTGCCGTGAACGACAGTACTCTACCTTGTCCAGTGGAGAGTAGGGTTCTTCCCCGCATTACATGTAATTATCCTGCAGCACTCGCTGTATGCTTAAGCTACATAGGTACATGTATTCCAACAGAAGTGAGGCTGAGAATAAGCATTTCAAAAATTCAAATATGTATGTATCAATGACATCTACGGTCTCAGTTAGACGTCAACATGTTACACCAAACCGGACAAAGGCGTGGGGTTTTCCGCTGATACGCAAACCAAGAAGACTGATATGATGCCTCGAACCCATAAAATATCTATCATACGCGTAATACTGTACGTATCAGAAACTCCTCCGAGATTTGGAGGATATCTGTACAGGGCTCATCGCCGCGCGTTTGAAGCCTTGGGAGGTTAACTACGCTGTTTTTGGTAGGTATCCTCAAGTTGTAACCAGCCAAGTCCATACCTGTACTGTACCTACATCTGGCAGAAGTATTCACTTTTCTTGGGGAAACGCCCATGTAGATGAGGTACATGGCAAGTTTGGGTAAGCAAGCCAGAAGGCGCAGCAAAGTATGTATATCGTACTCGTAGTACGTGATACATACATACTCTTTTTGCTGTTCCTAAGCCCCTCCTACATGCTTTTGGGTGCTCCACATGCAACCCTGTGTACCCCAGAAGATGTAATAATAGGATATGTACCCAGAAGAATATGGCAAATTAGGTGCTCCTGCGCTCAGCCTCCCGCTCAGTAGATGATTGTCCCTTGCACGTGTGAGAGAAGAGGGGTGATCTGAAAAGGTTGAAAAATATCTCCTCATCCCCTCAAGGGCCAACCAGCAGCAACTGACTGACTGTATTCTATAGCGAGTACTCAACTGGCAGTCTACCCCAAAAGCCAGTGATCATCGCCACTCTTCTCATTATTGTCGTGCTATTTTCTTTACATCGTAAACCCCTACCTGCTGCTCAGCTTCCTACTACTACTCAGTTTTTACTATCCCAGCAGCAGCTTGCAGCAGACTGCAGCTCTGACATCTAACAACTGCCCTTTTGCCTTGCGGCCCGGTCGGCAAGTCGTCATCTAATAATTTGAGTCTAGTCGGAATAGAATCCCGATTCTGCGTGTTTTTTGTGAGATCCCACATCCAATCGTTGCAGCACTCCTTTCCACAACGAAACCACTGCTTCCATCCCGACAGCAGAAGGAAAGAAGGACCAAAGCTCCTCCTGGTTGCCATACTGCGGGGTGAAAACATCCATCGCATCAGTTTTCTAGATAAATAATTCAAGGGTTATTTTTTCTGGTAGTCTTCCGGAGCACGGCTGAGACGCAGTTCCGGTGCGGAAGTACTGCTTTGGGTAGTAGACTTAATTTTTTTATAAACAGGTGAGTAAAAAATGTGAGCTTTGATGCGCATTTTTGCCTTCATCTGCCTTGGGGCTCCGCCCTGACTTTTCTTCATAAGTTGACCGACCCTCCTTTGGCCGCACAGATCCACGACGGAGTATGTCCGGCATGGGCGCCACTTTCTATCCCGGAAATGATGATTACATGATGCCCGAACTCAATATCGTGTCTCCAGCCCCTCAGAGGTTTGTTTCTCCTTTGTTCTGTTACTAGTGCATATATACTTCTTGGTCTTCTCTTTTCATTTGGTGACTATTCACTGTCAAATTTGTTTTAACGTTTTCTGTTGTTGCCCCCGCAACCCCTCCGACCTCCTATTGCTGCCAACTTACTGATATTCGCCAGAGTAATGCCCGAAGTTCCTGGACACATAACAGACAGTTTGAAGCATCTTGAAATCGACGGCAGCAACATGATGAATCAACGAAACCAAGGAAACTATCCTCAGGGAAACTATGTCGATCCATACTCTACACCATCGCAAGGTCGACCTTTAAGCGACGACCGAGGGGTTCGATCTAGTTATGCTTCGTCGTACCACTCATCGATAGGAGATGATTACCGGTTTTCGGGAATAGAGGATCCAGTATTCTCTCCGTTTCCAAGGCTCATCAATCCTGGCCCAAACATCCCCCCGACAGATGAAGAGAAGGAAGCGCAGATTGAGGGGGCTCGTTTGGAGGTGCTCTCATCGAACGACCCTGAGATGCAGTTGATATGGGCCCAGGACGCGTTAAGCTATGTCGAAGTTTCGGTAGCATACCACAACCGAATCTATGAAGGCACAGAAAGACCAATGACTCCTGCGCTTGAGCATCAAATCAAAACAGATGCTATTAGTGTTGTAAGCTTTTTAGCTGACCAACACCATCCAAGGGCAGAGTTTATGAGGGGAAACTGGTTGGAGTTCGGAAAATTTGGATTCAGGATAGATAAAAAGGAGGCTTTCAGGTGTTATGCCCGGGCAGCTGAAAAAGACTTTGCTCGCGCTGAGTATAGGATGGGGATGCAATTTGAGAATTCTAATGAGCCTATGAAAGCGATTAAGCATTACAATCAGGGAGCGAATTTGGGTGACTCGGCATCCAATTACGTAGGTTAATGTCTTTATGGATTGGGTTTTGGTAATTGCTAACTCCTTGGCAGAGACTCGGAATGATGACATTGCTGGGGCAACATGGCCAAAAGCAAGACTATGCAAGGGGTGTTACTCTCATTAGGCAAGCAGCTAACACTGCCGACGAAAACGCACCCCAAGGGGCATATGTAAGCTTACGGAAGATGTTATATATGATCAATTCTAACCTGGTGATAGGTTTATGGCATGTTGTTAGCCCGAGAGCTCCCCGGTATAGAGATTCCGGATCTTTTCTTGCCTCTTGATATTAGACAGGCAAGAGAGATGATCGAGAAAGCAGCTTTTCTCGGGTTTGCTGTAAGGACTACAATTCCTATAAACGGTTCACCCACTGACAGTCACGCAGCGTGCTCAACTTAAGATGGGAACAGCGTATGAGTTGTGTCAATTAGGATGTGATTTCAACCCAGCGCTATCGCTCCATTACAATGCCCTCGCTGCAAGGCAAGGTAATTATTTTCGAGATTCTAGAATCTTTAAGAATAGTTGTTGACGACTTTTCTAGGAGAGCCGGAAGCGGATATGGCTATTAGTAAATGGTTTCTATGTGGTCATGAAGGTGTATTTGATAAAAACGAAGAATTGGCCTTCAAATACGCCCAACGGGCAGCAGCCGCAGGACTCGGAACCGCCGAATTTGCAATTGGTATAAAAAATCCAATTTAGGTGCCCAGAAAATTCCTGAATAGTTACTCACATTTTGAAGGATACTTTTACGAAATTGGGATGTATGTCCAAGTCGACTATAAAGAAGCTCAACGGTGGTATGCGAAGGTAAGCAAAGATAGATAGTAACAATAAAAACATCGCTAACTTAGAATCAGGCTGCGGCACATGGTAATAAGGATGCCAGTGGCCGAATTGACGGTATATCACGCTCAAAAACACTATCCCGAAAGGATCACGAGGCTGTTGCTATTTCAAAAATTAAAGCACGACACGGCTCCCAAAGACACCGCAATAATCCGCTTACGGAGAGGCAGCAATCTGCTGTAGCCCCAATTATGAGTCCGTTAGAAGAGGCCGTAGATATGCCCGATCCCACAATTCCTGGAGGTAATTACAATTATAATTCTGGTCCCCCACCTGGTCAACGCCCCATAAGACAGGCCACTATGCCAAACGTCAATCCCGGTTTTATTTCGCCAGAAATAGCTAGCCATCTGCAACCCTTTGGTGCCCCCCAGTCTCCTGCCCAAGCAAGGCCCGGTTCCGCTGCCCCTTACCCTCTCTCCGGCCCTGCTGGACCTGGACCTGGACCCCATCCGCGTGGGCCAGGTGCTTTTGGCCCGCAACCCCGACCGAGTACTGGAACGCCTGGAACTAACAGACCTTATTCTATAGTCATGGGTGGAGGACCTCCTCCTGGAATGATCCCCCCAGCAGGTACATATCCCGCCGGCCCACCTCGCCCGTTCACTGCCATGAGCGACAGCAGCCCTAGCCGAAGACCATCTGGTGCCGGTGGACAGCCATACGGCCCTCCGCCGCAACAACAAGGATACCCACCACATTCACCAGAAGCTGGCTATCCTGGAGGATTTAACGGCGAAACAGTTCCCCGCATTCATACCCCAAAACCGCCGGGACTCCCGTCAGGCCCTGCTCCCGTTAACATTGGGTTCGAGGCACCCGAGAGGCCAAAACCATCAAAGACCGCTCCTCCTAGTGGACCAATAGCACCTCCTCCTTCTAATAATGCGAATCCTGGTCGACCGGGAACATCTCAAGGTCCAGCCCCGCCAAGGCAGCAGCAGCAGCAGCAGCAGCAGCAACAGCCCATGGCGCCTCAACATGGAGGTGGGCAGGCTGGCCATGAACTTTTTGATGGGCCGCCAACCCCTACAAACAAAACTCAGAGACCAACCACAGCCGAGTCGGCACCAAAACCAGTTTCGGCACCACTACCTAAACCCCCAGGCAAGGGGCCTAAGACTTTTGAAGATATGGGTGTCCCTCAGGCCCCCAAACAAGATGGAGATTGCGTGAGTGTTCATTACCTCGAGGAACCAAGCAAATTAAAAATGTGTGTTTTGCTAATATTTTTGTGTGTTTAGATTATCATGTGAAACAACGATCCCTCCGGTTCTTTCCCACCCTTTCATCCCAGTTTTTTGTATTTGTGCCCAAATCGGGCTGGCGAATTGGTTGTACGGTGCATAATTAATATTTGAGAGCTATCTATGATGAGTGAAAGCGTGATTCTGGCGCATTATCATCGGATGGGTTTTTACCCCGTCTTCTTTTCTTTCTCTTTCTCTTTGTTTTGTCCTGTTCTATATCCTCCCATTGAATTTCGCTTCATTCCTTACCGCCTAATCTCTCATTTGCCATGTTTAATAAAAATAAATATGGTTTTATCAAATGAACGCCGGCATGGGCTACCATTATGTACCTGATCTTTCTTTTTTTTCTGGTTATTTTTTTTCTTTTCCCCAAACATTACTGTATGTACAATGATTTTATATCACATTTACTTGTCCTTTTCTTCTCATTTTGCAGTAAAAATACCTTTTTATAGAATGGAGTTTTTGAGATAATTAGATTGGAAAAAATTACTTAATCACAAATGTTCAAGCTTGTTCTGTCGTGGCCGATCTTGACGGGAAACAAAGGAGGCTATAACAATCACTGTAAATATGGCGCCCCCATGTGTCTTGAACTTGTTGCCCGGAGCGTGACCGAGTCATACCTTGTGACGCAATACACGTTCCTTGACCTCATTATGTAATTGTGTATGCAATTCACATTTTCCCTCTTCGACAAATATCATAGGCGTTTTTAGTTAGTCCCAAACACCGGTGCTGGACATGTGGCCTGGTGCAGGACAGACGCTCTCCATAAGCCGATGCAGGGCTGGATGCAATCCCACTCGAGGCTTTGTCCATCTCCACGCCCACAGCTGTAGGTCATCGACGAGACCTAATGATAGAGCCAGCCGCTTAGTGATGTCGGAGTCACTATACGCTCAAGCAGACTTGAGTCCTAGCTGGGCTTTGAAAGAGTCCGAAAGACTAAGACGTCTTGGTCTACAGTGGTCGCTGGTGGGGTTAGTTTTCTTAAACCTTGGTCCTCTCTTGGGTTTTGTGGTGCTGGTTTATAAGCACGCAAACACCAATTTAGGAACCCCCTCCCTGTGTGGTGTAGGGAGACGTTGGAGCAGTGGTTACATGTATGTGGGCATGTCGTCTGGTGGCGCGGGTTTGGTATCGTGTGCCTGCGGGGTTGGTCTACTACACGCACATCTAACCCTCTTCCTATTAGCAAATATCTAAAATGACACGTTTTGGTATAATAACACATGATGCAAAAAGACAGTGTTTGCTCGACCTTACGCCGAGAGTATAAAGATAATCGGGTAAAGCCAGCAATAAGGGTCGATTTCCAGCCCCACCACTCATCCCTTCCTCCCGTAGAAAAATCAAACATCAAAATAGCGTTCCTAATTTATTTTATTACAGGAAAAGGAAAAGAATAAAAGGTTCTACAAAACTACAAAAGGTACTGTACCGACTTATTCAGAAATTTGCGACTACTACCCCCACCCCTGGTTTCAACCCAGGGCCTTATGTGTGTTTGGTTGTATCCTGGGTACGCTCGGTGTTTGGCGAGCAGTCTATCCACTAGACCACCCGCCCATAGTGGATACTGCGCTGGAAGTGATATTTAATCTTGGCACACTGCCATGTGTTATTGTAGGGCGCGTCTACATACCGCCAAAACTCGAAAAATTGGCTATCTCCGGCCAGGGATTATCACTCGAGTGATTGGTTGAATGGCATCGATTTGCATCAGAAGTTTCCCATACAAGTAATTTTGATCTCTGGAAGCTAGCCAATTTTTCGAGCTATGGCGGTAGTATGTAATTATCATGCTACAGACGGTCCTTCCCATGATTACAGTTTTGCGTAAGATTAGATTGCGGATTCAAAAGAGTCTAACATAGTGCTCTCTCTTAGTAAGCTCTCTATATCGGTAAGAGTTTTGCCTACGGATATGACGTTTACTCAAGTTGCGTGCATTTCAAGTCATAATTTTTGATCGCGTCATAGCCAATCACTCGATTGCCAAGAACACGACTCTCCGTGCTCTAAGCGTCGACACTCTTTAAGGTAAATTACATGTACCCAAATATACGAGTTACCAAATCCATATAGTTACATCACGCAGTGTTTAAGTCAGTGTGACTAATACGACAGAGATACCTACGGGTATCAGCGCCTTTTTCGGGAGCTCGAGTGTCACTCCTTAAAGTTACTAGCTACAGTCACTCGCCACTAGTCACACTTCACCCGCGCATCGACCCACAGATTCTACATCCACGCCGCCCCCAAGAGCTGTTAACGTTGGACCCGGGTGGCTGAGGGTGACATGATATGTAATCTTTATTTATCGCACCCCGTCTCTGATGATGTAATCTCGGTGTGTGAGTGTGCGCGCGCGCCGGGTCCATCCGGAGTGAGAATCTCACCCTGTGTCTAGCTTTAGGGGCGCTGGCGTACTGTGCTACGCTGGTCCCGTGTCTGTTGGTTATGGGGCAGTATGTATGTAAGCCGTGTTTACTCACCGGCACTGCTTTACATACGCGTATAGTAACGCCGGGAATTCGGTTTGGGGCGTGTAACGTCGAGGTGGAAGTACTGCACACTTGTCTTTATGGGCTCCGTACCACGAACTCTTGACGTGGGCTGGCAACTACAACGTACGTATAAACTTCTCCAAGCGTTCACTCAACCCCGGATATCAGGCGTCTTTGATGTCTTGTGTATTGAGGAAAGCATGTAGGTGAGTCTAGACCCACCGCGGGCACGGGTGTGTCTGGTATCTTGTTTCAAGGTGGTGAAAGGCTTAGAACACCCCGCAGGGTATTCGGTCTCAGATGACAAGAGCCGGACAGTGCAGTATCATCCTCATGGCGCAGGGACAGCCATGGCTTGTCCTAGGTAGCAAGCAGGCCCACCGTCGGGAGCTAAGAGTACCGCCGGTGCGGCGTCAATGGTATAGCTCAACAGGCGGCGGATACGGTCCTGGTAGCGAGGCTGTACTTGGGGATAGGAGAGGTAAGCTACATACATGTAGCTAAAGAAAAGGATTGAGTAAGCAAGCTCCCCAGAACAATCGTGCTCGAAGGGTTTTGCCCACACCCGCGGGAAGTCGAGACCCCACATCTTCACAAACAACACACCTCAGCGGCCCGGAGCTAGCGCCCCTCATTTCGCCAGCCCACCAAAGAATCCGCATCACAAACCATCACTCGATCCCACTCCTCTCCAACGAGCCAGATCTCCACCAAAAAGCCAAAACTGCCGATCCGCAAGAAAAACAAGCATAACCTGCAGCTTGCCCCCCTACTCTCCCTACATACATCTCTTCCCCTACATACGTCGTCGCTGCGAGACAGAAGAGCCTGATCGACGTCGGAAATAAGCGTCGCCTGCATATCATGGGGGGTACAGGTGGTTGGCATCTAACGTTAACGCCGATCTCTTATCGCCCGCGCGTATACATACGCCTCCGATCAGATATGATATGAGGGGTCGGGTCGGCAGTGAGTGCATGGGAGTCCTAACCCTATGTATGGGGGGGAAAGTGATGTTCTGTATTTGCACTTACGGAGGCCGCGGAGGGGCTGTGGGGGGGAGGGGGTGAAGGGGCGCTATATATAAATATCACAGGTGCTGCTGCTGTCGATTACTCTAGATTGACTGCAAGTACAGAGAGGGGGGCCTGCAGGGCCGTTTGTAAGCTACATATGTATGCTAAGCGGGTGGTACAGCGGCTGGGCTGACTGGTAAATATTATCTACCTACATACATGACATTGATTTTGAAAAGAAAGTAAAAACGAATAGAATAATCGATGCTGAGAAAAAGAGGGGTGGAAATAAAGTATGAGGGGAGAGGTAGGGAGAAAGGTAGTGTCTATGGAGGTAGATAATTATGTCTGTGCGTGCCGTAGCTGTGGTAGAGTAGTGAAGGTACATGTGAAGTCATGTCATGGTCACCCTTATCACGTCAGGTCCGTGGTTTCGTCATATACAACGTCTGCAAAGATCCTCCTCCTGCAGAAGGATGGGAGGAGGAGATAAAAAAAGAAAGTAAGGAAAGAAGAAGAAGAAATCAGATAACGCCGTACTGTAGATAACAACCCCAAGAATAGACACAAAAGAGAAAGATATAATAATAAGTAGGAGAACAGGGAAGATATTCGAAAAGGGGAGGGTGCGGGGAGTAAAAGGGGTGGAAGGCCTGAGGAAGGAGCTCATCCAATCCGCCAGAGCTCCACCCCAATAACCTCAAACTTCTCTCCTTCCTCCGATAACGGCTCGTTGCCAAACGTCATGCAGCTCTGCGACACCCCCTTCTCGAAGATGTCGTCAAGCCACAGCCCGTACTTGCCGTCACTAGCATCAAATCCATATCAGCTCGGGATTCGCCGGAGGAAGAGGTGGGATTAATTTAAATCGGGAGGGGAGAAAAGGTGGGAGGGGAAGTGGAAGGGGAAGGGGGCATATTTACCCTCCGCCCACTGATAACGACGTGTTATCGCACAAGATCATATAATCATTGATACCGCTATACGGAAACGCCTTGAACCGAATCCTGTCCGTATTATCCGGCGTCGACGTTCCCGACGCCGACGCCCGAGTCGGCAGTATCGACGCCTTCCAGAGGAAACACTCGCCGGTGCCGTAGTAGCGCCCCGACGGGTGGAAGGGCTCGTTGACGAAGGCGCCAAAGATCTACAAATATATATATAACACCACCTGTTAATAAACGACCTCACTTTTTACTAACGACCCATCCGTGCAGCACCAATCAAACGAAACACAATACCGTGGAGAGGGGGGGGAACCTACCCCGCCAGCAGAATCCTTAACCACGAGGACAAAGCTCCCCTTCATACCGCGGCGATAGAGCGTCGCTAGGCTGACGCCATGCTGCTCCAGCGAATAGGCCAGCGTCCAGTTCTCGTGCAGCTGCAGGCGCGCCGGCAGTAGTAATCGGATCTCCTCGGCGAGGGCGCGGGAGAGCAGGCGAGAGTTTGTGGATGGTGCGTAGCCGGTGATCTGGAGGGGCGCGAGCGGCGGGGGTGAGAACGAGGACGACGAGGGCGACGTCAGCGCGGGTGGGAGCGAGGCAGGCCGCATTTTCTTCTTCTTTGCGGCGGCGGCGGGGGTGGTGGAGGTGTCGGAGGTGAGGCGGTGGAAGGTCCATGTGAGGGCGGAGGTGATGGTTCCGGGAATACTGGGTAATGAGGCTGATGCGGTGCTCATGATTGTACCGGTGGGTGGGAATGGTATGGAATGGTAGGGTATGATGTAGGTGATGTAGTTTCAATGGGGGTGTTTTTCTTTCTTGCTTTTTTGGTTATTTTGGCTCTGGAGGTACTCCGGAGGTTTGGGGGCCGGGAATTCTCGTTTCTTTCTTTGATTAGCTACAAGGAAGAAAGTGGAGGAAGAAGAAGGGCCTTTGAAGAGGGGGGGCGATTAAAGCTGTGGAATTGAAAACGAAATCGAAGGGGGCAGGTAATCAATGATCAACGATGCCTGCTGTATGTAGGTACTTTGAGTGAGTGAGTGAATGCTAGCTATCTATGTAGCTGGGACTTGTATGTATGTGTGATAGTATAGTATGTACCGTACCTCTCTTGCTGTAATTATATGTAGAGTATAGAGTATATATATGTAGGGTAGATTATGTATGCAGGTAGGTAGGTGCCTGTAGGGGGTTGTAGAGGATTGTAGAAGCTAACCTCTGACTGATTGACTGACTGATGATGCTTGCTAGCTGCGAGGCCACGATAGATAGATTATATTCCCGGTGTCGTGTTCTGTCGACAGGCTCCACCTTGCTCTAATTATATGAATCACCTCACAGAGACAGACGAACAGACATGGGATAGATAATGGATAATGCTCTATGGTGTTCACTGTGCAGCGCAGCAACAGCAACAGCAACAGCAACAGCCAGAACTAGCAGAGGCGGTGGTGGACAGGCGTTGAAACTCGTTGTTGTGCCTGTAAGTCTTACGTACATGGACGTAACGGAGCCTTTCCCTCGCTCTTCTCTCTCTGTCTGTCTGTAGCGCTAGCCAATTCTAGAGATGAAGCCAGTAATATAAATATTTGTGTCTTCTCGGCGTTTCCTTTAATTTGCCTTTGCCTAATAAACGTTTGCACAACACAGATTGACTTTTTTTCCTATGGCTGCATATACATATACATATACATATACACATAGCATAGCAGCAGCACGCAGCATGTGGCAGGCAGATAGAGTAAGGCAGATAGATTGAAGGTCGACTCAAGCATATGCCATTACACGAGATTCAGAGTCTGAGTGGTGATGCCTCGCGTGCTGTTTTTTTCTTTTTCTTTCGCCAATTGTGCAATTAATAATATTTAACGTACAATTGCATACTTAACCCACAGCCTACTCTATTATGCGTCCACTGATAATGTGGGTATCACGGGCTCAATGCTCACCAGAAGGTTTGTTTACCGTCATACCATCCATCGACGGCAATTGGGCACAGGGTGGCGACACACGGACCGACCGGTAATAAACCATTTGGGTTGGATCTGAGCTCCACGGGGACGGGCAGACGACAGGAGGGAGGGGAAGTGGAATGGAAGGGAAGGGGAGGAAGGAAGGCAAGTCACAGAAAGTGAGTCGAGTGGGTGTCATTCGAAACCCGACCCAATGCAATGGAGAGAAGAGGTTTCAAGCGATTGGCCCATTGGGGTGTTGGCAATTGGGTAGAGACCTGACCTTCTGTCTTTCCCCCCCTCCTCTCTTCCAATCCATCCATCCATCCACAGGAAAACGGTATTTTTGGGCGGCCGGGCCCGTGTTATTAGGAGGGACCAGTAATATGCCGAGGCTGTGTACTATGCAGCCTGGCGCTTCCTCAGTAGGTAAATACGGTAGAGCATCAGCGCCGGCGGTGGTGAGTGGGCCCAGGGAGAGGGGAGAGAAGTGAGTGAGATCTTAATCTGGAATTGGACAGGATTACGGGCCCGCGGGAGGGGGGGTAGAGAGCGTTATCTCCACAGGCATTTTTTTATTTTTTTCTTTCGCACTATTCTTTGCTCTCGTTCTGTTGGGTGGGTGGGTGCGATGGCCCGGCTGCAAGGTGTGGATGGATACGGGGGTCATGGTTGTTGTTGTGGTTGTATTTACTTATTTATTGAAACAACCCCCCAACGTCGTCGTTCAGCTGCGAAACATCCCGGGAAAGTGGACGTCAAGACGTAACTAGAGTCTAGCGGGCTTTCTTTCTTTATGGTTTCTGCAACGAATTGAAAACTCCATGTAGATATCTCTCTCGGCGTATTCTTCTTAGTCTTCTTGTTCTTCGTTTTGGTTCTCCTTCTTCTCCTCACCTTTCTTAATAGTTTGGTTCGATTCACTCATTCGTTCGTCACCCCCGGTATCTGTGTCCCGAGTTAAGTTGCTGCCCAGGTGCTAACTGCAACGGTAGACTTAGATACAATACTTACCTCATCTCATCTCGTACCCCCTCCACGGTCCACCCCCCAAATCTCTTCCTACATCACCACCACCGTTACCATTTCAATAACCACCACCCCATCTCTCCGATCTTCTCTGCCGTTGCAACAATATTAAACCCCCTCCTTCCATTCTTTCCAGCCCCCCTCCCCTCCCCTCACTCTCTTGATCGCTATCGTTACTCTTCCGCGGCAATTTTTTCATTCACAACAACAACCCATGGGCAGTGGACTATAATCCACAAAGAAACGAGAGAGCGAGAGCGAGCGAGATAGAGACCCTGGCACGAGAGCTGCACGGCTTTGCATCTCCTGCGGGTGTCACTACTACTCAACCCCCCCCCCTCACACTCCAACAACCTTTCCACCACACGCACCCCCCATGCCCGGAGAGCTCCTCGTATCATCCGCGCCAATGGAGGTCGACTCTGCATCCAGCAGCAGCACTACAACGCTCACGCTCCAAAAGAAGCTTGCCGGAAATGTCGCGAAGAACACGATCGATCTGTACCTGATCTCCGATGAGGACGCGCATTACGAGCAGGAGATCCTGCGGGATCCCTACTCCTCGCTGAAGCCGTGGATGAGGTATATCGAGTACAAGATGAAGACCGGCAGCATCCAGGAGCAGGTCTTTGTCTTTGAGAGGGCTTGTAAAACGCTCCCGAGGTCGTATAAGTTATGGAAAATGGTGTGTTTTTATTCACGTCCCGGAACACTTTTTTTTTGCAACTGTCTTGCTGACGCGTCTTGGCCACGGTAGTATCTTGATATTAGAGTTAAGCACGTCTCGCCCCTTAACCCGGCTAGGTATAGAGCGGAGTATGAGAAGGTCAACGATTGCTTTGAGCGCTCACTTATCCTGCTCAACAAGATGCCCCGCATCTGGACCGATTACCTCTCTTTCTTACTCAAGCAGTGCCATGTAACCAAGACCAGACGTACCTTCGACCGTGCCCTCCGTGCCCTCCCCCTAACTCAACACAACCGCATCTGGGCCCTCTACATTCCCTTCGCCAACTCGGCCTCCGGAGAAACCGCTATCAGGATATGGAGGCGGTACATGCAGGTGCACCCGGAGGAGGCCGAGGAATTTATCGAGCTGTTGGTCGAGATGGGGCGGTACGAGGAGGCAGCGCAGAAGTGGATCCAGGTTTTGGACAACCCAAACTTCCGCAGCAAGCAGGGAAAGAGCCATTTCCAGATGTGGAGCGAGCTGTGCGATCTCCTCGTTGACAATGCAAGGGAGATCAAGAACATCGATGTGGAGAAGATTGTCCGGAGCGGGATTGGAAAGTTCAGCGACCAGCGGGGGAAATTGTGGACGTCGCTGGGAACTTATTGGATCTCAAAGGGCGACTTTGAAGCTGCTAGAGATGCGTTCGAGGAGGGTGTTACTACCGTCATGACTGTGCGCGACTTTACGCAGATTTTCGACTCGTACACCGAGTTTGAGGAGTCCGTTATTGGGACTTTAATGGAGGATGCTGCTGAGCGGCAGATAAAGGGGAAGGTTGACGAAGATGCGGATTTCGACCTTGATATCCGCATGATGCGCTTTGAGCAGCTAATGGACCGACGACCGTTCTTGGTTAACGATGTGTTGCTAAGACAGAATCCCAACAACGTTATTGAGTGGGAGAAGCGGGTTGCGCTTTGGGGTGATAACAAGACGCAGATTGTGCAGACATACACCGATGCCGTGGCAGCCGTTAGCCCGAAAAAGGCGGTGGGACAATTCCACTCGCTTTGGGCTGGGTACGCTAAATTCTACGAGAAGCACGGGGATATTAGGCAGGCACGGATGATCATGGAGAAGGCCGTTCGAGTCCCGTTCAAGTCGGTACAGGAACTTGCAGAAATGTGGGTGGAGTGGGCCGAATTGGAGCTCCGTAATGATAACTTTGACGAGGCCGTCAAGATTATGGCTAAGGCTACTCAGGCGCCAAAGAGAAGCACGGTCGATTACTTTGACGAGACATTGACTCCGCAGCAGAGGGTGCACAAGAGCTGGAAGCTGTGGAGTTTCTACGTTGACCTGGTGGAGAGTGTTAGCTCATTGGAGGAGACAAAGAAGGTCTATGAGAGGATTTTTGAGCTCAGGATTGCGACACCACAAACTGTTGTGAATTATGCTAATCTTCTTGAGGAGAACAAGTATTTTGAGGAGAGTTTCAAGGTAAGAACTCTGATGTGTCCGATCTATAAATAGGCACATGCTGATCTTTACTAGGTTTACGAACGAGGATTGGATCTATTTTCCTACCCCGTTGCATTCGAACTATGGAACTTGTACCTCACCAAGGCCGTCAACCGTCAAATCGACATTGAGCGACTCCGCGACCTCTTCGAGCAAGCCGTCGAGGGCGTCCCACCCAAGTTCGCAAAGGTTCTCTACCTTATGTATGGCAACCTCGAAGAGGAGCGCGGTCTCGCTCGCCACGCAATGCGAATCTACGAACGCGCCACTCGCGCCGTTGCCGATGAAGATCGCTTTGAGATGTTTGACTTTTATATTACTAAGTCTGCCTCTAACTTTGGTCTTACTTCTACGAGACCCATCTATGAACGTGCCATCGAAGCACTTCCCGACAAGGAGGCTAAGGAAATGTGCCTCAAATTCGCTGAGATGGAGCGCCGCCTTGGCGAGATTGACCGTGCCAGAGCAATCTACGGCCATGCATCCCAGTTCTGTGATCCCCGTATCAGCCCAGAGTTCTGGAGCAAGTGGGAGAGCTTTGAGATCCAGCATGGTAATGAGGACACGTTTAAGGAAATGCTTAGAATCAAGAGAAGTGTGCAGGCACAGTATAACACCGACGTTAACTTCATTGCATCCCAGGCCTTGGCAAGAGGGCAGCAGAAGGGCGCACAGGATGAAGATGACGAGGATGATGAGAAGGCTGATGCCATGGCTGCGCTTGAGAGGGAGGCGAGAGCGCCACAGGGCTTTGTGGCTGCAAAGGAGGGCAATATTGTCCCAAGTGCGCCCAAGAATGCACCAAAAGTTGATAGCAACCCAGATGCTATTGATCTAGATATGGAAGGCTAGATTAGACTAGACATCACGTGGTGGATTATTATGAGACCTTATATACCTAGTCTAGTGTTATTTTTTCTTTTAGGCGTAGTGGTTGGTGGAAGGGGACCGGGGAGGCACAGTTTGTCATCGTTAAATCGTATCTTGTAACCTGTGATTATTGTATTGTGTGCAGCTGGTTGGTTGGTATTTCCTTTTTTTTGTGTTTTCCTAGTCTGTTAGGGCGGGTCTGCGAGGCGTTTTACTTTTTTTATATTTTTTCTTTCTCTTTTTCCCGCATTTTCTTTTTCTTACTATTATTACTGCTACTACTGCAACTATGAAACTCTCCTCGAACGGATGCGCGCGCCTCTTTTTTTGACAATCGATGGCCCATTGCGACATTCTACACACCCTCACTATACTACAGATCTGATCTCACTCATTCACACTCATTCACACTCACTCACTCACTCACTCTCACTCATTTATTCACCTCTCATTGGCTCTCTCTAACTATACCTACTACATTCGTTAGATCTAAAACTCTCATATACATGTCTATTTTTCTTTTTCTTTTCCTTTCTGGGGTTCAGTATGTAACTGTCTGTTAGTACTGTAAATAAACTAGCCAGCCTAGTTCTAGTTCCGCATCAAAGGCTCTCTGTCCTGTCCTGTCCGGTTCTGTCCCCTTGCAGTCTGTACTAGTAGGAGTCGATTATTGTACCGTAGAGCTTACTTACTTGCTTACTGTTTTTGTGTTTAAATAGAGGACATAGATTGGGTTTTCCGGGGGGCGGGGGAGGGCATATAGGGTTTGGTTTTTTGGCCGGTGTAACTTATCTGCTCTAGAGTATAGTTGCATATATCAATCATGTGTGCGGTGAGGTTCCGAGATGTGTGTAACTATCGGAACACGCTGCGCAGCTGGGGATATACGGATGGGATGGGATGGGATAGGGGCTCTATATACGTGGTGATAAAACAGACAGCTGGCCACCTAGCTTGTCCGTCGCCTGTCTCAAATCGAATTGAATCGTGGGGTTCGAGTCTTACCTCTATATATATACACTCATAAACTCACGATAGTACATATCAAAATCAATGTCCTACGCCCTCCACCTCCTCCTCCACCTACTCCTCCTCCTCCTCCACTACCCACCACCCACGCACCCACTCCCTTACACACCCACACACCCACACACGCTCCTCACCCCGTCATGCCCCCCGCGCCCCCCTCCACGCTCGGCACAAAATGGCACACCACAAACACCTGCTACTACCCGTCTAAGTACCTTCCCACCTCCTTCACCTGCGAGACGTCCGCCGCGTCGCCGCTGACGGCGGACGTGCTGGCGGCGATGGACGACCTGCTGGCGAGGAAGGGCGAGTTCTGGTGCGAGCAGGAGAACCCGGGCGGGAGCCGGTGTACGCAGGTGGCGAGGGGGGTCGCGATATGTGGGGCGCTGGGGAGTCGCATGCAGTGTAAGGTGTTGGTGGGCGTGGTAAGGGGGTTGGTGGAGTGGTGTCCCGGGGATAGGGTGGGGGGTGTGGTGGAGGTGGGGATGGAGGAGGTGGCGGGGGTGGTGAGGGTTGTGGGGAGGAGGGTGGTGGTTTATTAGGTTGTTGTGGTGGTGATCATTGGCGGTGATCATTGGCGGTGATCATTGGCCGGTGGTGATCATTGGCGGTGGGTCATGGTTGGTCACTCGGTCTGGTGGTTTTGTGTTTTGGTGGCGTGAACGCGCGGGTGCGTGGGGAGGGCTTGTGTTTTTGTTTTGGAGGATACTTGTGGTGCGGTGGGGACACTGGTGGAGCTGCTTTGTGGCGAGTATAGATAGGGCGTTGTGTGGTGGACGCTGAGGTTCAAGTATAACCTTTTCAATTGAGCCACAGACCATTGTAGGTACTCTATCCGACATCCTGAACCTTGACCCTCTAGCCATAATTGTACTTTGATAGGCTCTATGAGTATTCATATTATCCCAAAGATCATACACTCTGGAGTCCCGTGCCTAGATGCACTTCTATCCCATACCCACTCGTTCCTGGTGTGTTTATGCTTAATTACTATATTCTGAATACGTGCCTACGAAATCAGTTCATTGTAGTCCGCCAGTCAATCCATCCATATAATAAGCTTTGACTAAAAGCTAAACGCCTCTCTTTCTCAAAAAGTGTATCTGCTTGAAGTCATAACGTAATTCAGCCATGTCAGCAGGTCATATGATCACGGGGCCCAGGATAGAGTTGTGTAGTCAGGTCATATGACGTGACGTGAGGCGAGGTTGTAGTCAGGATAAAGTGTAGTGGTCAGTCGGGAGATTTGAACAGTCTCGAGATCTCGGTATTGTTTCATTCAGCTGGGATTGATGCATTCGGGTGGTTTGGCGTTGTGGTTGAGACTACATGTAACTTTGCAGTATTCGGAGGATGTGGTTGAGATGTGACTTATTGTCCACTGGGGGAATAGCTTTTGGGACTGGGAAGATGTGGCTGAGAGGAGACCCATGGGTTGCTCAGAGGTGAGGGGCTAAGTATCTCTTGGGCCTTCTGCCGGGTGCGCCGGTATGGCAATTTCATCATGGATTATCACTCGCATTATCGGCTCCCTAGTTGTGCGATTAGAGTCGTCTTCAGGATGGCCGTTGCGGGTTGTGGATGAGTATGGGGCCGTTCTGTGCTTGTGATCTTCTTCACTGCGGTTGGATGGTGAGTGTGTGTAGCTGCTGATGAAAAACCCGGGTCTGCTGCGTGCCGGTGGGTCGGGGACAGAATATCTGTGAACCGCCGACGAACAGCGCTATTCCGGGCACCAGCGGATACACGCCGCTCAGGGTAACAGGAAAGTGAAATCACTCGTAGCGCAGCGCTCACAAGTACTACTGCATGCTGACTTCAACATTTCTAAACCTACGGCCGGTCAAGATGTATATGAATCTTTAATAGTGTAAAACTGTGCTACTGGATCATAGCCTGAAAGAGGCGAGAGGGGGAGAGGCGAGAGGGGGAGAGGCGGAGAGGATCTCGCTCGAGTTGATGATGGTAAAGCTTGATAATATATTGAAGATAGGTTCTCTCAATCCGATCGTCCCTAGAAATAAAAAAGTATATCAAGATGACTACATATTTCAATTACTAATATTAATCAGAGCTCGAGCCTATTTTCAGCTATACTAATGAGCGGTCGAGCCATGCCCCCGAGCTCGAACATCCCGAGCCTTCCTTTCTACAATCCAAGAAAGCTCGAGCTCTATGTCAGGCTCGTATCGAACAGGCTCGTGCCCAATACTAGCTCGAATATTCATAACGCATTCCCTCATATTCCTTGCTACATGACATAGTTAAGGAAAGGCTTAGCAGGCGGGTGTTCTGTAACGTCCACACTCCTAAGAGTCAGATATATATCCTCCTAATCATGATTAGAATATACATGTTCTTTAAATCCTACGTACAGTACGATGCCAGTCGTGAGGGTCAGGTGCAGCGTCGCAACGCCCCCCGAACCATCACGGGTACCAGCACAGCAGCCACAATTGATCCTTTGGAGAGGTGAATTTTTATATAGTTGTTAAATAGTAGATAAATAACAATAATTTGACATTTAATATCTTGTGTACCAACCCACCGTGAAAAGGTTGTGGAAATCGGGTTGCGCGCGCGGCGTTGCGGCGCCGCGCCTGACCCTCACGACTGGCATCGTACTGTATCTACCACGTATCTTTTAGGTGTTCCGCCGGGTATATAGGAGGGTGTCTTCAGTCTTATTCTCCACGAATCTCAAACTATTAAGAGCCATTGTATAGTGTTTACACTCAATAATCGACTTGGTGGGGAAAGTTGGCGATGTCCAGTTCTAAGGAACTCAATACCATGGCATCCGAGATGAAGAGGATAAGGAGTATTGAGAGAGGAGGGTGCCTTAGTTCAAGGACTACCTACACTTTGCAACTTGAGACGAGAAACATAGCCATACCCTCGTGTCATCATTATTCCGGCCAGAGATTCTGGGTTACTAACCACCTTCACGAGAAGAAGAAGAAGTGTGACTTTGAATTGAGGACTTCTCTCCTAAAGCTCGAGGTTTAGAAAGAACGCAGGCCCAGAACTACGCGGCGAGTATTGTCCGAAGAAATGCTGACTGGTTACCCTGGATCTTGCCAGGCACTGACTGTATGCCACTAAGTAAACATTGTCACGATTCGGCAGTTGAAGAAGAAGTAATAGGAAGCGTCACTTTTCTTCAGCGAGGACCCCCTATAATGGTTCTAGGTGGGGCGACAGGAGAGCGGCTTTATTCACTACTGGAATTCATTGTGCGGCTTTCTGTTGAGCTTAGGCCCAATGTCTTAAGATATACATGTAGGGTGTAACATTCAGGTAAGATCTTTCTATGATGATTTTATTGCGCATATCAAGAGGGAAGGTGGTTGTACCTTGAATTGACTTTAAGGTACTGACAGTGTCTACTTGTTGATTCTGATTCGAAGAAATACTAATTGACGCCCCAAGTCATAAGGGGAAACAGAGTCTTAAATTCATGTGCCCAATAGTAAGTATAATAAAACCAATTCTTACGTACTGATTTTGCTGTGGATACATCGTTAATTGGTCGGTGGTTTTGGTCAATGGTTCAACCTACGGATAATTCTACTGGTGCAATCTCAATCACCAACAAGCACTCGCACGCCCTAGCCAGCTTGGCAACGTCCCCAAGCCAACGTTAATAAGTAATTAGACTGAGCTAGAGCTAGGAGGGAAATGATTGGTTCGCGGTTCTAGCTCCAACTCAGCTTTTCAAGCTGGGAAAAAGGGCGTTTGAAGAGTTTAGAGCGAGTGTGAACCGGGGTATAGCCCTGCAAGCGTAGAAGCGAATATATAAAAAAAAATTTGAGACTGCTCCTGTTTTCATCAAGATGTCCCAAGAACTTCATTTTCCGATCGATCCTTCACTTTTGCGCGTTGCGCAACCTCTACTCCCAATGTTACATGGGGCTATGGGACTATGGGCGTAGGCGAGGACGTGGACATCAGCAAAAAATGGAGTCTCATCTTGGGGCGCCGGGGCCCAGACGCCCCAGACGCCCCAAGACTTTTCTTACATGTAGCTCGTCTCTTTGCAAAAAGACGACTAAAGACGCTAAGATTCTCGTCTTTTGGCGTCTTTAGGTAAATGCGCATCCGGGCGTCGATGCAGGTAGGAGGTAGGTGTCGATCCTTGAGATGTTGAGAGCGCGTCAGATCTGATGTCATTTGCTAGTGAGGTTAGGACTAGCGACGATGTGTCACATTTTGGGAGGCGATAAGGCGTCAAAAGACGAGGTATCACATTTTGGATGCTTACTAGGCGCCAAAAGACGACATGCCACATTTGGTAGCAGCGGGACGAGGTTTTGGAAGCAAAAGACCAAAAACATCCTTGGAGATCTTCAATAAGGCATCCTTTGCTTTTGTTTTGTATAATTCAAAGTTCCCTAAATCTGAAGAAACCCAGTCGATAAGAAGAAACTCAATGTCCTAATTGGTCCAGCGGGGTAGACGCCTTCACGGGGGGGTATGGGCCGGGTGTGGGGCAACAACTAATATCAAAAAATGAGAGCAGGATACATGAAGAATATCACATAAGGCATAGATACATTTCTCTGTATCATATAATTATATATAAAGAATTCTGTTCAATTGCCTCCCGCAGGAAAGCACCATACCCCAGTTCGCCCCATACCCTCATAAAAGCGTCTAGAAGTTGTGGTCATATGCGGGGTCTCAGTTTGAGAATACGTACCACTATTTGGACCACAACCAACGAATTAAGTCTGGCCACTTACATTCGGCATACGGTCTTCAAATAAACCTACCGCGTATGGCGCGAGAAGGCATAGGGGGTGGGTGTGTCAACTTCAGAGGAACTTTGTTTGTATGGGTATTAGAGAAAATTCCACCGTTAACTTGGGCTAGGCGCTAGTACCTTTATGGCAGTAGATCTCCCAATTTCTATAGATTGATTGGCTGCAAACGCCGAAGTTTACACACCTACCCATCGAGCCATATTCTTTTACTCTAGAAGACTCTGGCACAGCTTTCAGCCGCAGTTTGACTCATGTCGAGGGTGTGTTAGTCCCAATACAGGTTTCAATATTTGGCAGATTAGGCAACCAGTGCTAAGAGCTAGCTAGGCAACCAACATCGGCACCGTAGTAGTATCCAGAGCTTGCTAGAGCTAGGCCTATATTAAATAATTGGTTGAATGGCATAGATCTGCATCAGAAGTTCCCCATACAAGTAATTCTGATCTAGCCAATGAGTTATGGCGATAACTCAAAGACCTCTGCGTAGCTAGGGATAGGTAAATATATCTTAATGGTAGGCCTGATACCATAACCGTAGGGTTGTAAGCAATTAATTAATGAATTAAAACAAAACAAAACAAAAAACCTGATCTGATTGAAAGATAAGTCTATAACTAGGCTCGTCTCCAACCCGTCTGCTTTCATGCTTCTGTGGGCAGCTTGCTGCAAGTAACAGGCGAGGTACGAGACTAGTATATAACCACCCTCTACTACTCTTACTCTTACTCCCCTATCGATTAAGCTATGTCCTATATATCCCATATGTCTCTACGGGGTGGGGCTCCCGCCCGCGTCAACCCCTACCTCCTCTCTCGCCTGCACAATGATTATAAAGACCTCGTCGAAAACCCCTACCCAGGGGTTCACATGATCCCCCACGAGCAGGACCTACGCAAGTTCTGTCTCGTCCTGACGCCGCAGAGCGGGCCGTTCCTAGGGCTGCGTCTTCACTTTTCCGGCAGCCTGCCAGTGACATGGCCCGCAGACCCGCCGGCGTTGTCGAGCTCGACTTACATAAGGCATCCAAATATCTATGGCGAGTTTATCTGTTCGGATCTGTTGAGCATGATCAATATGGCGAAATGGAGGGGTATATGGGTGGGTATACGCCGGCGTTTACACTCAAGGGGCTGTTTATTCAGTTCTTATCGTTCTTTTCGTCGGAGCAGGTAATTGAACACCCCTCCCCAACCCCCCCCCCCCCCCCCAAGAAAATGATCAAAGGATAATATAGCTAAAAAGGCGATTCTTCACAAATAGGTTGAGCAGGAACATGGTCCCCCTGTCTACATCGGTGGTCGCTTCCACAAGGTCTTTGTCCCCATGTGGGAATTCCGGGGCGCCAGAATCAACACTTTCGTCGGGTCCAATGACAGCCCCGCCAGCGCCCCGCGCCGCTTCGACGACGCAGCCTACATGGCCGAATTTGAAGACGGCGGGTACGAGGAGCGCGTGCTTGAGCGGCACTACACACAGCAGGGCTGTGAAGGCCTGGTGACTGTATGGCGGCCCAATGCCAGTGGCCCGTTTGCGAATGTAAAGATCACCTGGGAGAGTAATAGGTTTCTCGAGACGCGGAGGGAGTCCCATTACTTTATATGTGAGGAGTGCGAATATGGGACGGCCTCGATGCCAAGGACGGTACCCGTCGAGGTTCCTGAGGAGTATATGGACCAAGGCAGCCCGTTTAGGGAAGATATGGAGTGGGGTATATCTTCGAACGTGAGGGAGATTATGGGGCTGAGGTGGGGGCTCCCTGAGGTGAAGAAGCAGAGCTCAAGCAAAGCCAAAATCTGTTACCTGGGGATTCTCAACGATGATGTGCTCCTTGACATCGCAAAAGCTCTGCCTTCAGAGTCCCTGATAAATTTCGGAAAGGCATTCCCGCGCATGCGCGAGCTTACCACACATCACCACATCCTCCTACAGCGGGAGCTTTGCTGCTTCTTTCTCCGGACGCCCCTACACACGCCTTTCAATCTCCTCGGTGTCGGAGTGCACGTCAACGGGGAAGCAGGCACGCTCGAAAGCTCGTTCGACTGGCTCTCTATGGATGCCTTCGAGAAGTTCAAGGTACGAAAAAGCGTCGATAAGAAGCCGTTCGAGTTCTTTCTCCCGCTCGGCTTCAGCCCAGCTCATTTTGATAGGGCTTACAGCAGTAACAAGCTGTTTGAGTATCTTGACCTGATCGACACTACAAACACAAGGAGGCGGGGGGGCCCTGGGCCCGGCAACACCCTATTCGCGTTGAATAGTGCCGAGAGACGCATAAATGTGCTATATAGATTCTGTAACTCCATTGTTGTATCGTTGATGCGTGCTACAGATGAGCTTTACTCTGACGGGGCTGTGGGGGGTGCGGGGGGTGCGGGAAAGGCGGGCAAGACCCTGCTGTTTGCGAGTGAGAAGGCATGCATTGGATACCTCCAGATATACCACTTGTTGCTTTGCATCATGCGCCGAGAGCCAGAGCTCCGTAGGAGAGCGCTGGAGAGGATAAAAGCTTTCTGCGCCGAAGATCGAAACAGGTCAAAGTCTTCAGTCCCTGATCTCGGGGAATTTATAGTAATGGCCGCGGTGGTTGCAGGGAGTGACAGCCCAGCTTCAGCTGTCAAACCCACCCTAGCATCATTCGGCGGGGGGCGTAGGGCCGAGGCCGAAGAAAGCTGGGGCATTTCCGGGCAGAGAAGGCGCCAGCTTGAGAGAACAGGAAGCAGTACCTCATGGGCCGCGGTGGCTGCAGGGAGGGGCAACCCAGTTTCAGCTGTCAAACCCACCCTAGCATCATTCAACGGAGGGCGTAGGACCGAGGCCGAAGAAGGCTGGAGCATGGCCGGGCAGAGAAGGCATCAGGTTGAGAGAACAGGGAGCAGTATCTCATGGCGGACGCACCTCGTCGGGCCCTTCACCGACGAAGTCTTCACCCGCAACGTGCGCTGGGCAATCCAAAAGTACTCCACCCTTGCCAATAAGTATAGCGTCGAACCCAGCGAGCGGGTCCGCAAGACGTTTGACGCGAGCAGGACCTCGCTCCGGTTGGTGATGTTTCAGGTGTTCTTCCTGGAGACGTTTACGGCCGAGCATATCACGCGGCAGATGGACAGACAGTACGGGTTTGCGGGCCCGGAGGTGCCGGCGATGATTACGAGGGGGATTAAGGAGATCTATGAGGTTAATGGGTATAAGCAGTTCTGTGAACGGGTTGGGTTTAAGGGTGCGGTGGGGAGCGGGTTGTGGACCGAGGCGATGAGTAGGGTGCTGCTGGCGGCGGTGGAGAGGAGTGAGATGAAGGGGTATCATCGTGGTTAGCATACATCTATCTAAACCCAAACCTAGCCCAGTATGCGTACTAATACTCGCTCTTGTGTAATTTAGCTCATTGGGGACGAGGATGATACTAAACTTAATTTATCCCAGAGTAGTCTCGCATGGGTTTGCGGGCTGCCACTTCCTTTCCGAATTCCAGAAGGTTTATAGTGGGAATAGTGGTGGTGTAAAAGCTATCCGTCCGGCCTAAGCCTAGATGAGAGCCTGCGAGGTTTGGGACATTGTTATATAGACCGGGATAGCTTATGTGGTTAATATTGCAAAGGATAATGTACATAGCAAAAAGGAGACTTTAACCATCAAAGAACAAAGATACACAGTGACACGGGTATAGCTAAAGAACAAACGCTGCGCACAAGTACGTCGAAGATGGTACGGAGGTTCCGCGTGTATGATCTACAGCTAGGAGAGATGCGGAGAACAGAGTGTATATTGAAAAGCTCCAGGATTCTTCGATCACACATGTCTACATGTAGTACGTGTATGTTGCCTGTTTTCACGATATAAAAATGTATCTCACATGCCTGATTGTTGTTAAGTACATGTAGTTATTGGATCTGGAGTAAAAGAGTCGGACCCAACAAAAAAATCCGGCAAGTACTACTATATGTACAGAGGGAGCCCAGCAACCCGGGGGCTTCGTTGCTACAAGTACATGTACGTACTTTACACCATTCTGGCCTCGAGCCACCCTCATGCGGTATTACCATTGACGCTAGCTTAAAAACGAGAGCCGACTCGTCCACACACAGCCAAAAGCACCAACGAAATGATAGCCAGCATAGGGGTGGTTGAATGGTCTAGCGGTATAGGGGTCTTGCGTTATACAAAAAGCTACGATCGTTCGACCCCCCCTCCGGACCTAGAGTAGGAGATGTAACAGCACTAGGCTGTGAACCCTTTTTGCTGGCGGGACAAAACATTCTTTCTTCCACCCTTTTGTATTCTTCCTGCCTGAGAAACAAAACACTTATTATTCTAGTCTTGATTGTGATTTGAGCGCACTTGTAGTGTGACAATAAAAGGATGTGAGCTAAAAGAACCCCCCAAATCCTACGCCGGGAACATTCACGCCTCAGCGTCAGGTACGGCACAATACGCCAAGCCACCCGAGTGACATCCCATGAATCAATGCATCACTACCTCTCACTCGCTATTCACCACCTGCTACCTGTGCCTTAGGAGCCAAACCGTGCAGAGGCTTCAAAAGATGTGCCATGGCGGCAAGAAAATGATCTTTAACATTTCAAGTCATCTGTTGTAAGACATGGTACCACGATAAAAAAAAGCTAGAAAAAAAACAAAAGATAAGGAAAGGGGGGGGGGGGGGGGGAATGCAATAAAAAAAAATGTAAAACATAACAATTACACCAAGCACATCCAGTACTGTTCATACCCGTCCCATCCATTCCATATCCTCGTATCCGTATCAAGCCCTTAAGTACCGTCGCCCTGCCATGCCACCCGTTACCCTGCCAAGCCCAACCACACACACGGGGTAAAGAAAAATGAGAGCAAGAAACGAACGAAAAAAGAAACCCACAACATAAGCACAAAAAAATTGAAAAGAAAAGAAAAGATAAAAGCACACAAGGAAACGCCAATTCTACACCACAGCTATCAATTTAGTTTAAAAAAAAAAAAGAGCAAATAAGTAAGGTTAGTATAGTAGCATCTCTACAGGTACGCTCTACTGCAGTCCCTCGTCACTATCGTCGTCAAAAGCCTCTACTTCAGCGATTGCCTCGTCTCTAGGACCTCCTGTGTGCCCATGTACACTTGGCTCTGAGTCCGCGACATTGATAACTTTCTTGCCTTGTACCTATTACCCCCGCCAAGGTTATTAGCTCCGAATTCCCCATGTTGGGCAGGATGACCATACCTCACTGACGCCTCGCCGCCATTCTTTCCAGTCTGCTTCGTTCTTTATCAGGAACGCCAAAAGCATGCTGGGGTCCATCTCTTTGAGATGTAGTCTACGTAAGCGGCGTGTATGGCATGTCTCAATCTCTTCGGCAGTGTAATTTTCCGGGTTTTCACGGTGGGGGAGAAGTGGACGGGCTTGATGTGGGTCGAGGTAGAAGAAGGTGTCGCCTTGAACACCGATGAAGTAGTGCGATGATGATGGGCGACCACTGTGGTAGAATATTAATATAGTTAATATAGGATGACAAGGGGAGCAGCGGATATGTACCCAGCAATACCGACGGACTGCGGCATCTGTACGCAGGCCTTTAGAGCTTCCCAGTAAACTGGTGTAACCCGCTCGATGCCGAGACGGATCCCAACAAGGACAAGCGTGGGCTTGAAGACCCCATCGACAATTGCGGCTTTGCGGAAGGCATCTTCGTAGACGTCGCCACCGTCGCGGGTAATATACACGCGGAGGCCGGCGGGCTCGTAGTTATTTGATAGCTCTCTATGGCCTGTTAGACAACCCCTTCCGAAACACATGCCGCATCATTCGGTTGGTGAGCTTACTGGATACACCTCGCAGCCGCCGACGGGCCAAACCACTCTCCCGGGTGCTTCCCACAAGCTTCCTCGCCATGCTTAACGAAGCGATGAATAGAGAATGGGGCCTTCGGGTCGTCTGCAAATAGCGCTAACAGCTTCTTCTCTGCCGCCGGGTTTTGCCCGCGTCGCCAATCTACACACTATTATCAGCTTTCAAATCGGCGGATATAAGATTAAACCACCAAGCAAACACGCACCCCGACCAAGCTGCAGCTCCAGCAGCGTATTCGCAAGCACACACTGCCCTGAGCGTATCATGCACCCCCACCCACTATCGCTAGTAAACCCCGCCGCTTGATTCGGCATTTGACTCCTCAGGTTCGTAATAAACGAGAGGCCCGCGGCGTTATCCGCCGACTTTGCGATGGGCGCAAAGTCGCTGCGATACGTCATCCAGATGCGGGACTCGAAGTCATCCAGAAATGGTTTTGGCCACGACGACTCCCCCTCTGTATCCGTACGTGAAGTGGGAATGGGCGAGTTCAAGATGCCGCTTGTCTCGGCGGAGGGAGGAGGCGCGCCGGGGCACTGCGGAAGGACGCTCGGGTACTCGCGGCCGAGGAGCCAGATGGAGTTCATGGCGTCGGTGTTCTTTGGTTCGGGGTCCCACAGGAATTTTTGGACGAGGCGGTGGATTCCCTCGTTGCTAAAACTGAACATGATCTGTTCGGGGGAGACGGCTGCTTTTTCTAGGTGCAGCAGCAGCAGCAGCAGCGGTTGGGAGAAAAAGGCGAGGAAGAAGGAGAGGGGGTGTTTGGAATGGATCGAAGGTCTGCTGCAGATGTAGGGTGTTTGGTGAGATGTTGGTGGCCGATGAGTAAAGTAGGAGGGAAAGAAGGGGGGGGGGGGGTGGAGTGTGGAGTGTGGGGGGGATAGCTGACTGGAAGTTGAGTTGAGAGGGGGGAAGGGGCTGGGAGAGACGTGTTCTGTCTGTAATTTTTTGTAGATGAAGCTGCGGGTAGTGTAGCTCCTTCTGTCACTTACTTTGAACTCTAGACTCTCTTCTTCACCTTCAAAGTCTACGGGCACAGCAGCAGTAGTAGCATGCAATACCGAGAAGTAATCGTTGTGCGAGAAACACAGTAGACAGAAGGGGTTGGTTTGGTTGGGTCTGGATGGCTACAGAGTATGATATGTACGGATAGCTGTGTAACTTCAGAGTAACTACTCCAGAGCTTCAGTCTGCTCTGCGATGGTGAGTGATGCTGGATGCGCCGTTGACGCGAGTGAAGAGAGCCAAGACCCGGGGAGCGAAGAGAGGGGCGAGGGGCGATTGTGATGTCAGATACACCTATCTGGGTACAGTCCCGCGATGCTGTTGCTACTCTAAGTCGGGTACATGTATCTATCTCCCACAGCAGGTAGGGCAGACAGAGCACGGTTCACAAGACGAATGAACGTGGACAGCAATAGCAGCAGTTGTGTGTTTCACGAGGGAGGTTGGTCTCGTTACCGGGGGGTCCCAGTCAAGTCCCGTGTTGTTTTCTGCGCAAAACTGCTTTAGCATCTATGTACTCGTAATTGAGTTTCTGAAATGCTGGCAGAGATTGGATCAAAATCGCAGCTGGTCCAGTTCTCAAAATGGCTCATGTTCATCACGATGACTCTGCTCGGAGACACACTCTTCTCCTTCCTGGTGGTACCTTGAAGCTCCTCGGGCCCCACCCTAAATCCCTGCCAGAGCTTCCACCCTTGCTGTTCCGCCAGCCTCGTTAGTTATCGATTGATCTGATAAGATTGTTCATTGATTGTTAGTGTTACGTACCTGCTGCTAGCTTTCTGCGTATATTCCATCACGCAGTACCAGACCAACTCAAAGCCCGCAATCATGTTGTGGTTTCAATTGCAAATACGCATCCAATAATCTCGATAACATTACCTGTAGCACCTCATATTAAAAAGAAAAAGGGCATCTGAAAAAAAGCTGGATGCCTAATAATTTCTGCCCCATTTCTCCGCGCACGCAAACTCATGCACTCTCCTTCAATTCAGGCAACCGCGCAGCAAGCAAGTACCGCTCCTCCCGCGGCCTGCCCTCTTGATAAGATAAGGGGGGTGTAAGAAAGAAAAAGGCGGGACAAAACCTGCCTGCTTATGTGAGAACCTACCATACCATGACGACCCACCCCCCGTCCCTTCATCTTCCCACCCAGCTATTTCATATCCCACCTTTCGCCCTTTCATCACCACACATCCCATTGAGCACTGGTCTCAACCCATTCTCAACACCCAATGGTCCACCGGGGACGTGGAGCAAATAAATTTCGCGGCGGCGGCGATGCCAGCGGCCGTGGAGGCGGCGGTGGTAGAGGTAACAGAGGTGGAGGCGGCGGTGGTAGAGGTAACAGAGGTGGCGGCGGTAGAGGTCGTGGCGGCGGCCGTGGAGGCTTCTTCCGAATGGCTGGTACATCTTAACCCTCCTCCATTCCCTGACCCCCATACCAGTAGGCTAAGTAGTAGCAGGAGACGAAAATCACAGCTTCTCACTAGCAGACGAGGCCAAAAACACAGAACGGCACCATGGAAACTATTCTGGGGGCTCACTACGACATGTCAAGATCTCCTTCGTCGCTGCTGGGCACCTCGAGCCCTCAGATCTACTCAAGCCCCTAAATGTCAATATCCCACCCGTCGAAGAAGGACAGAACCTAATGCAACCAAGGGCTCAACGAACGACGTCTGACTCGACAGAGGCAGAGGCGGAGGACGAGGACTTCGACATGCAGAATGGCGAGAGTGACTCACCTGCCGAACCCATCGCCACCGGAGACTTGCAAGAAGACCTGGATATGGAGAAGCTCGACCTGGACCCCCCATCACAGCAACATTTTGTCGTTGACGTCATTGGAGACCCTTCGCTGAAGCCAAAGGGGAAGAGCATATTCACAATGCCAATCTACTCCCCTGCTCGCGAAATATCGCCGGAGAGACCGGGCTCCTCATCCTCTTCCAGCAGCGAGCGTATTGTGTTCATCCCACGTAAAATGCGGCCTGGCCTCTCACGCACCGGCACAAACTTATCGATATCACAAGAACCCGCCTCTTCCGCACCGAAGAAGAAGAAGACCCCCACACCACCACCGAAGCGGGAGCCAACGCCACCTCCAAAAGAACCTACACCACCGGTAGTGGAGGTCAAAGTCGTTGAAACCGTCGTATCCCATACCACCGTCACAACCGTTACCGACAAAGTCCCCGCCGCCCCCACTATTGACTCCAAACCGTTCACCCGTTCCACGAAAGGCAACAGACGTCGCAAAGCCCGTCAACGCAGGAAGGATGAGGAAGAGGAGATTATCTGCGACTACATCGAGAACGTCGCCGCAACCATGCGTGCTGAAGACGCCGAGGAACGCGGCGAAGCTGCTCCTGCTGTCAGCATGCGAGAGCTCGGCGGTGATGACGACCCCGAGGACGCCTGGTATTCCGCGACAGATTCAGAAGAAGAGGCGGAAGACTCTGACGCCGTTAATGCCTACAAGTCTATTTGGTCAGAACATGAGCTCGAGGGCTTTGACGCGCTCAGCACGGCTAGCGAGGGCCCACGTGGGCCTGTTAAAACCGTAATCGGGAAACGTAAACGTCCTAGTGGCGTGCAGTATCTCATCAAGTGGGAAGGGTACGAGACCGATGACGCAACCTGGGTGCTCTCCGAGACGCTGGACTCTGCCGCCGACGCAAAAATCGCCGTGTATGAGAAGATCCTCCTGCAGAAAGCTACTGATGCTGCGAATGCCGCTGCAAGTTCAGAGGATAGCGAAGGTGGTAGCGATGACTATGACGAGGATGACGATGAAGACTTGGATGAAGACGAGAAGCTAGCACGGTTCCTTCAGCATCAGGAGGAGATGGGGATCACTGAGTCTGACCTAGAATTGAACCTCGAGCTGGATGAGCTCATGGAGCTCTCCTTCCCTGGTGGCGGCGGCGGTGGTGGCAGCAGCAAGAAAAAGGGAAAAGGCAAGGGCAAGTCCCGTTACGCCGACATTGTTCTTGACCGACGCACAGGCAGGTTTCCCAACGCGACTCGATTCGCCGATGCCTATGATCACTTTGACCTGATGGACTGGGAGCGTCTAAGCTTGTCGATAAAAAAGGGCAAGGGCAAGAAGGGCAAAGGGAAGCAGATTGAGGTTCTGGAAACCAGCGATTCGGAGCTGGAGGAAAATATCCGCAATTCATGGCAGAAGGACCGCGAGAAGAAAAAGGCGCGGAAGCAGGAGCGTGAGGCATTGAGAGCCGAAGGACTGCTAGGCCGCAATCGCACTGTGCGCGACCCGAAGGCGAAGTGGAAAGAGGGCATGAGTTCGGGCGATCTTAGGGATGATATCACACAGTTCTTGCTTAGTGAGCTATCAAGGTAATTGCCATTCCTTCGAAACTGTCAATGAGAGGGCCACAGACGCTAACGAACCCAGTATTTCCCTTCCCCCAATGTCCAAGCCCAACCGTAAAATTGTCCACTCAATCGGTGCCGCCTTCGGGCTCAAGTCCAAATCCTTTGGTAAAGAAAGGTCCCGCTATACGACCCTCTATAAAACTTCCACCTCTGCTCGCTTTGCTCAGGACCAAGATGCCATTAACGATCTTATGGCCAAAAAGAGGTTCTTTGGCCGTCCCGACGTCCACAGCGGCCGTGGCGGCCGTGGTGGTGGTGGTCGCGGCCGTGGTGGTGCAGGCGGCGTCGTACACCACCGTGAAGGTGACGTTGTCGGTGGCTCGGCTCCAGAGATTGCGGAAGACAACAAGGGCCGTAGGATGCTTGAGAAGATGGGGTACAGGACAGGAATGGCCCTGGGTATCGATGGGAATAAGGGGATTGTTGTTCCTGTCGCTGCGATTGTTAAGATCTCGAAGGCGGGGCTGGGCTAATATGGTACGGGCGTATTTATACTTTTATTTTTTTTCTTCCTTCGCTGTATTTTATTTTAGTAGTGTATTTCCAGTGCTGGCAAACAGATGAAATTCCCTTAGGATGGGATAGGATAAGGGGATATGGTGTAGCTGTGAATGATATCGACAAAAAGTTGGCCTTTTCTGCTTTTGCTTCTGCTTTTGTCTCTGCTTTTCAGTAAGGGTGATCGGGTTATTTATAATGGGAATAATTACTTGCAGAAACTTCATAATCGAGCCTATGACCATAGTCGGAATCAATCCGTGCTGTGTTGTGGTTGGGTATGGTGTAGCGAGTGATGAGTGATGATCGAGTAGATCATAGGACATCACTCGCATGGCTTGGCATTGATGCCTCACTCATCTACCTTCGTTTCCTCGCAATTGGCTATCTCAAGAAGGGGGTGAAACGATGGAATAAATTCTTTTCGTCAGCTAGAAACTCTGAAAGATGAAGAACAGAGTAGTGAGTGTCAATTTCATGTTAGGAGGTGTTTGTCGACCACGTAGCACATAGGGTGGGCTGGGTTGGGGGTTTGGATTAGGTCGAGTTTAATTCGCAGTAACGAGGAATTATCTAGCACGCTGAATACGTAAGTGCCACATCTAAGAAAGCTGGCCTTTTTTGGGGGGAGGTGTCTGGTACCCGGTTCGGACGCTGCCCGGTATTTGAACATTGTGTCTATGTACATGTATTCATCGCTACGGGCGTTTTGCTGTTCGCCAGGAGGAAACATTTTGGTGTTCTGTCTTCATGGTTTGAGATTGAGTCAATTAAATATGGAACTTGAGTGATGTAGTTTCCTCTTCTATCACGTTACTGTGAGGCCGGTTGGGTGTACGGATGGGGGAAATTGAGTATCATTCCTCTCTTGATCACTTGGTAAATATAGAAACACGAGCTGTCCTATAGGTTAGTGCTTTTGAATGTGTACCAGCTTAGAGCATAGATGTCAGCGTGAGCTAGGAGTTGTTTTGGTGAGCCGAGATGTAAGATACCCCGACAGACCGTACTTATCATCACAGGCACTGAATTTCTACTTGCTCCAGGCTTACGATTTTACACTAAATGTAATTCGTATCATCCACCTACATAGCGTTTGTTTGCATCCCGACTTCGACCCCTCTGGTTTAAGTAACACAATTAAGATAAGGTATAAAGGGCTGGTAGGAGGGACAGTCAACTGCCTTCTAAAGTGTGTGGTTAATCGATTGATAGATCACGATCAATGGATATTAGTCGTCAATCACAAAGTAGGTACACGTTCGTTGTTGCTTAACCACCTCCAAATTCCTCTACGTGATCACTGGGACGAATCATTCCACTCATCCTCCGTTAGTGGGTGCAGGAATACGGAGAAGCTTTTAAACGAAGTTTTGATCGAGAAGTAGGTCCTACTTGCTTATTGGAAGCCTCCATTTCCATGGAGTTAACGTTGTTTTCTGGGCCTGAAAAATGGGTCGCCAAATACAACGCATTTACTAGAACGGAGTCCACCAGGACGATGTTTCCACCAAAACCAAAACGGTGTTTCTACAAAAACGGTGTTTCCAACCGAATGGAGTTTCAAGGCACCATAAATTCATTTTGAACGGCTCCCAAACAGGCACTTAATGTTGTTTTCTACTTAGCGCAGCTCCCAAACGGGCCACAAAATCTTCAAATTCATCCGAAAAAGTAGGAGGGAATGATAATTCTTACTTATTTCGAGAAAGAATCCTAGTAAACACTTTAAACTTAAATAATTCTCATCCAAATAATCCAAAGGTCCCATGCCTCTTCGTGGACTGAGATTTAGACACTCCGTAACCCAACCCAGCGCGACCCATATCAACACATGACAGCTTATCAGCTAGATAAGCCAAACCACCACAGAAAAAAAAACTTAGCCAGTATCTAATCCGGCCAGGCCAAGTAATCTCTGTCGGCGAAAACCACAAAAGTCAATCTTGGCGTTTTTTCGCCCGTTTCTTTATAAACCACAGTTCGCCCCTTCATTCCAGCTTTTTCCTCAAGCTACTCGACTGCACCCGCACTCCACCCCCTGTCTAAAGCCAGCGGGGTGGGTGCAAACCTCACTGTCCCTTTTGTAGGGGGGCAGCGTGGATTAGCCTCCTCTGGCACCCGCTGGGCATAACGCCCCAGGGTCCAGAGGGGGCTTTTTTGCGTTAGGTCGTTTTCACGGCCTGCTTGTTCTTTCTTCCCCTTTGCCATTAATTCTCCTGCCTCGTAGATAGCTTTCTATCCTTCCTTTTTTGTTTTCTGGCCTCTTCTGGTCTCTGGGCGTTTGCCTGGGGACCAGAAGGGGCCTTTTTTGCGTTAGGTGATATTCTGTAGTTTTCGTAATTCCTCCCTTCTCGATTTCAGGCCTCTCCTGGTCCTTAGGCTTCTGCCTGAGGGTTAGGAGGGCCTTTTTTGCGTTAGGTTTACATATCTCGATCTCCTCTGCTCCACCATATTTGCGTTTAAATTAATTCAAGCCTCTCCTGGTTCTCGAGCTTCCCCACTGGTAGCTTGGACTAGGAGGGGCCTAATTTGCGTTAGGTCGACCCTCTCTCTCCTCTACTCCCTCCAGACCTCTCGGTCCTCCAGCCTCCGCCCAAGGCTCAAGAGGGGCTAGGGTTAATCAGTGCAGCCCTCCTCCTCTGTCGGCGAAAAAACGAAAATCAGTCTTGGCGTTTTTTGCCCGTTTCTTTATAAACCACAGTTTGCCCCCTTCATTCCAACTTTTTCTCCCAAGCTACTCGACTGCACCCGCACTCCACCCCCTGTCTAAAGCCAGCGGGGTGGGTGCAAACCTCACTGCCCCTTTTGTAGGGGGGCAGCGTGGATTAGCCTCCTCTGGCACCCGCTGGGCATAACGCCCCAGGGTCCAGAGGGGGCTTTTTTGCGTTAGGTCGTTTTCACGGCCTGCTTGTTCTTTCTTCGGCTTCGCCATTAACTCTCCTGCCTTGTAGATAGATATGTAGCTTCCTCCCGTTCCTTTTTTTGTTTTCAGGCCGCTCCTGGTCTTTGGGCTTCGGCCTGGAGATCAGGAGGGGCCTTTTTTACGTTAGGTCTAAGTGTTTTGATTGCCTCTCCTCCACAATATTTGCGTTCAAATCAGTATATTCAGGCCTCTCCTCGTTCTCGAGCTTCTCCAGCTCGGACCAGGGAGGGCCTTTTTTGCGTTATATTTGCATGTATCGATATATCTCCTCTCCACCATGACGTTTAATTCAGGCCTCTCCTGGTTCTCGAACTTCCCCAGCTCGAACCAGGAGGGACCTAATTTGCGTTACGTTTGCCACACCTCTCCTCCACTCCCTCCAAGGCCCTGTCGGCCCTTCCACTTCCGTCCAAGGCTCAAGGGAGACCCAATTCGCATTAGGTTGTTAGGGCTCACCAGCGCAGCCCTCTCTCAGTCGGCGAAAGACACAAAAATCTAGTCTTGGCGTTTTTTCGCCCCGTTTCTTTATAAACCACGGTTTCCCCCCACTCCAACTTTTTCTCCCAGGCTACACAACTGCAACCGCACCCATCCCCTGTCTAAAGCCAGCGGGGTGGGTGCAAACCTCACTGTCCCTTTTGTAGGGGGGCAGCGTGGATTAGCCTCCTCTGGCACCCGCTGGGCATAACGCCCCAGGGTCCAGAGGGGGCTTTTTTGCGTTAGGTCGTTTTCACGGTCTGCTTCCCCCTTTGGCGTCGATTCGCACTCCTCCTTTTTCTTTCTTCCCTTTCCTTTTTGTTTTGGGCCTCTTCTGGTCTCTGGGCTTCGGCCTGGAGGCTAGGAGGGGCCTGAGTTGCGTTAGGTCTGCCCTTAATTCTTCTCCCTCCTCTGCCCCCTTGCCGTTTTTGTCTCTTCGTCCCTGACCTCTTCTGGTCTCTGGGCTGCTGCTCGGGGGCTAGGAGAGGCCTTTTTTGCGTTAAGTCTGTAGTGCCCTTCTCTCCCTCTCCTACCCCTTGTTCTTGTCTCCTTGCCTCTTGTGCTCCCTCCTCGCGGAGGGAGCACGGGTCTCACTCGATTTCTGGGCGCCGTTCGAGGAATTGGGTGAGATCTTCTCATGTGTCCCCGTTCGGCCTACGTTACAGGTCTTTCTGCCTGAGAAGTTGGTAATGCTTTGCGACTCCACCCCCGCCCCTCCCCGTTTTCCCCTCTCCGCGCGAGGGAGCGGGAGAGGACGCATCTGCTTGTTTCTGGAAGGGAGCGTAGGTGTCTGCCTTAAGTGAGCTTACCCCCTGGGCTGAGATATAGTGGTTCTTATGTATACTGAGCTTATATATATAACTTAATAGGCATGGCCTATAGTACATGTAGGGCGCAAAATGTCCGGAAAGTCATATATAGTCTTTTCATTAGATATAAGACGTCGATTCTTGAAGTTTTTTCTTGTCTCGAACCATGTCCGGAAACCCCGCTGCACGGGTGGTCTAAAGCTCTCTTGACGAACGTTATGCCAACAGGAGCATCATCTCTGCGGAGGAACTCCAGGCTGAGGTTCGATGTATTCTCGAATCATGCCATCCTGCCAAGTCTCGAGGTGGTCGAGTGATAGCCCATGAGGGAGTCTATACCTAAATAGGCTCGTGCAATTTCTCAATTAGCTCCATAATCGAATCACCGCGTTTAGTCTTCACCGCTCTAGATACACGCACATACATGTAAGATATTGTATCGTATTGCGAGTTTCGAGGAAGGGTATACCACAAACTCTTCTCTTCTCGCCTTATCATAGAAGCAGTACCACAGTTGGCTAGTCATAGCACATCACTCGCGCCAAGAATCGGCAGTGCGAGACCGAGCATGGTGATGTTTGAAGAGGAGTGCTGACATCTCTATGTGTCTATCGGACTCGTAGTTATCCGTAGATCTCTTGTATATAGAGCGGGTATGTTAAGGGGGAAGTACATATACCCAGAAGCAGCACGAGCACGACCGGTATCCATATCAGCAGCGATTGATAGCTATGTGTATAACCACTGGACTTTGACGTTTAGAGCCGGTTGGCTGGCAGTTATTGCTTTGTAGGCGATAGAAGTTGAGAATCTTGTAGTAGCGAAGACTTGATAATAGCATGACGCTGATGAGAGAAGCTACCTAAGTAGATTCCCCCCAACCTCTTAATAGAATCATCGTCTCTTCGAGTCACCTCCTGTAATCTCCATAGATCCAGCTAGAGCCGACGCGTATCGCAGGTGAAAAGTGGGGCTCGATTTGTCCACTGGGCCAGGATCGAGTGAAGTACAGGCGTTGCCTCTCCACATTACTTAGCGCACGGAGAACAACCCTGTCTCCTGCTAGAGACACTCAGCAGCGGCCAGGACATGAATGGTATGCCATTTTCTAGAGATCTCGATCAGAGTTCTGGTCCGACAATCGCATGCAGATTGAGCTATCTTAGCTTCTCGCTACTTACATGTATCTTTGTAAAGTTGTAGATGCATGTAGAGTACACGACACACCCCTTATAGTAAGCTGGCCACTTTTCTAATAGCCACGTTGTATGTAATAGCACCTAACATTGGGTTACGGCCAGCAGCAGGCATCACCCTTAAGCCTTGGACATGAATACTGATCATGGCAACCGAGTTTTATATAAGGCTGCCAGAGCACTCGAAGCTTTTGTACACTTCTTTTCCAGTACACTTGGACCGTCGCCTATCAAGTTAAGTAGCTCGTTCCTGGAGATATCGACGGTCCGAATATATACAGCCTATAGGACTGACTGACTGCCTACATGTAGTTGAGTGCAATGATTCTCTGGGGAGATTTACATAAGGAATATAATATCAAGCTGCCTTCCAAATAGCCCCTAGAATTCATCTGGCTTCTCGAACGATCCAGCAACGTATCCAATTAATGAATTAAACAAAAAAAACAAAAAATCCAGCAACGTATCGATACAGGCCTTCTATCAACTTAACCAGACCTTCTCCCTCTGAGCGCCAGGCTCAGAGAATTATCAGTCTACGCCAACCAATACCAATACCCACGCTCTGCAAAGCTCAAATTTACCATCTCAACCTATAGTAGATAAGTCATCATTACCACAGCACCAGGGTTAGGGTTCCACCGCTGCCGAGCTTTTCTAAAAACCCTACCAAATTTTTAATCGATAAGTGAGCAACAACCTCATTCAGGCGCCCCCACCACCCCACCAAGCAGCACTCTACTACATACCAAATCACCACCCATACAATGGGCCAAGGCAGCTCCGCCGAAAGCGATCCCAGCGGCGCCGCCGCCCCAGAAACAACAGTCAAAACCTGTTACTACGAGCTGTTAGGTGTTGCGCGCGACGCCACGCAGGATGAGTATGCGCGGCCCTCCTTCTCCTTCTCCTTCTTACAAAGGCAAAGCTAACGTTGGTGTCTGTGGTGGTATAGTATCAAAAAGGCGTACAAAAAAAGGCCCTCGAGTTCCACCCAGACCGCAACTACAACGACACAGAGCGCGCGACCCGGCTGTTCACGGAGGTGCAGGCGGCATACGAGGTGATCTCTGACCCACAGGAGCGCGCCTGGTACGACTCTCACCGCGACGCCATCCTGCGCAACGACGATGTCGGCGGCGGCGGTGGCGGGGGTGCCGGCGGATCAGGGGGCGTGACGAGCGTGACGACGACGGAGGACGTGATGCGGTGGTTCTCGATGTTTGGGCGCAAGCTGTCGTACGAGCCGTCGCACCCGCAGTCGTTCTTCGTGGTTGTCGGGCAGGCATTTGCGAAGCTGGCCGAGGAGGAGGTGGCGGCGGCGGAGTGGGAAGGGTTGGACCCGGTGAATTATCCAGGGTTTGGCGGCGCGAACAGTGGGTATGCGGATTGGGTAAAGGCGTTTTATGTCGAGTGGGGGAACTTTCGCACGGCCAAGACGTTCAGCTGGTGTGATGTGTACAGGTACTCGGATGCGCCGGATAGGCGCGTAAAGAGGATGATGGAGGCGGAGAATAAGAAGTTGAGGGATGCGGCGATACGGGAGTTTAATGATATCGTAAGGGTATGTTTATGGCGCTCTCTTCGAACCTCCCCAACCCCCCGTATTCTATTGTAGGCTCCATGGCTGACGGGTGAGATAGTCCTTTGTCACCTTCGTGCGAAAACGAGACCCCCGCTACACACCAAACAACCAGACCGAGAAGCAGCGACAAGAAGCCCTCCTCGCCGCCTCCAAAGAGCAGGCCGCCCGCCAGCGCGCCGAGAACGCCGCAAAGCTGCGGAACTACAAGGCCGCCGACTGGACAAACGTCCCAGAGCACGCCTTTGACGAGCTGTACGACTCGGAGTCCGACGACGACAACGCTGCAGACGAAGACGGCGAAGAGCAGGCGGAGGAGGATGAAGAAGAAGAGGAGGGAGAGGAGGAGCTGGAGGAGGAGCCGAGACGGTACGAGTGCATTGTGTGCAAGAAGGTGTTTGCGAAGGAGGGCCCCATGCTGGACCATGAGCGCTCGCAGAAGCATGCGAAGGCCGTGTGGGAGCTGAAGAAGCAGATGCGCAAGGAGAATAAGGAGTTTGACCTTGACCGGGACGTGCGTGGGTGGAAGAAGCCGGAGGAGTTCAAGCCCATTGACGACGACGACGAAGACGGGGAAGAGTACCTCTCTGCAGAAGAAGAAGAAGAAGAAGACGGCCTCCCTGCTGACGAAGAAAAAGCCAAATCCCCAAAAGAAGAAAAAGGGGAACCCAAAAAGCCACTAGAACCCACATCCACACCCACAGCTAACACAAAACCCCCCACTACCACCTCCCCCACCCCCTCCGAAGAAGAGGACTCCGACCTCGACAACGACGACTACGTCTCCACCGCAGCCTTCACCGCGCGCCTCCGCGGCGCCACAACGCCGCCAACATCAGACCTCTCAAACCTCACGCTCACTACAAACTCCGACGACGACGGGTCCTCGAAACCTGCAGCGCAGAAGCTCGGGAAGGCCAAGGCTAAGAAGGCGAAGCGTGCTGCGGCGGCAGCGGAGGAGAAGGGCGGGAAGCCGAATACGTGTGCGGTGTGTAAGCAGAGCTTTCCGTCGAATACGAAGATGTTTAATCATCTCAGGGATAATCCATCGCATGCGGTGCCGGTGGCGGGTGCTGGGGGTGCGGGTGTGGGTGGCGGCGGGAGTGGGGGCGGGAAGAAGGGGAAAGGGAAGGGGAAGGGGAAGAAGTAGTGCAGTGGTGAAATGGGTATGGATGGAGTGGGGGGGAGGCAGGTTTGCAATGGCGTTGGGTTACAGCGTAGCTTGGGTTAGACTTTTTTGTTTTATTTTTGTTTTTGTCTTTAGAATTAAAAGTTGCTGTCTTCCCCTTTTCTTTTTATCGGAGTTGAAAATAGTTGGGTTGTTTAAATTTGTGTAGAGTGTACTTCTTATCCGTATGGTTCAGATAATTGGAGCTCAGCTGAATACATGTATATAGATGCCTTAACTTTTTATGGTGTGTAGGGGCAATAGTATGTAGCGCTTTTCTCGATTGCGACAACATCGGAAGTAAGTAATTTGGGACAGCAGAAGTCATTATTCAACAAAGAGAGTCCTTTTATAAGTTTGTTTTTGGGTATCAAACCAGTTTTTCAGTATTTTTGACGTTGCACCCACCCATGCCCTAGTCATTGCCATAGACTACAGTCGTTTCTGGGTCAACGACGAACCCGGCTCGATGACGAGTGGCTGCTTTTTGGGCTGATAGTCAAAGCAAAAGGGTCGGGGCGCTTTTGTTGGCTTTTGTTGGCTTTGATTGGCCTATTCGCCATCGAACTGGTTTCGTCGTTGACCTAGAGACGACTGTAAGGTCTGCATGCAATCAATGAATTAAACAAAAAAAAAAAAAAAAAAGAAAACCCATGCTTTAGTCTTCTTTTGGGACTAGCCGCATCCGAGTGCGAGTTCATGATTCTGAACGTTCGAACACCCGCGCGAACCTACCTACCTACCTACATGTACCTACCTTACGCCGTGAGTACCTTCTGGGGGGAAACACCAGGCAGAAAGCTTTAGGACCGACCACCAAGCGATTCTCCCTATAATACCAACACTACAGCTCTGGACCAACGTCGCGGAGTCTCAATCGATTTGAATCATGGGCCATCACTCGGCCATAGGTAGTTTACGGTTTTTAAATTTCTACGGCACTTTTACGAACTGAAGGGGCGGGGTGTGGAGAATAGACGAAGGAGGCACAGACATAGTGTACCTAACGTAACTCAGGCCCCTCCTGGACCTTGAGCGGGAGAAGCTCGAGGACCAAGAGAGGCCTGAAAAGAATGGGAAGGGGAGAGTTAACCTAACGCAACTCAGGCCCCTCCTGGTCCCTGGGCAGAAGAAGCCTAGAGACCAAAAGAGGCCTAAGAGAAGGAGGAGGGCAGGGGGAATCTAACGCAACTCAGGCCTCTCCTGATTCCCGGACTGAAGCCCAGAGATCAGACGAGGTCAGAGACAAAGAGAGGGGAGGGGGTGAAGGTGGAGGATGGCAAAGAGGAAGGAAGAGGACATGGAGGAGGGAGGAAAGAGGTAAAAGGGAGCTAGCAAGGAGTAAGGCCTTAAAAACGACCTAACGCAAAAAAGCCCCCTCTGGACCCTGGGGCGTTATGCCCAGCGGGTGCCAGAGGAGGCTAATCCACGCTGCCCCCTACAAAAGGGGCAGTGAGATTTGCACCCACCCCGCTGGCTTTAGACAGGGGGTGGAGTACGGTTGCAGTCGAGTAGCTTGGGAGAAAAAGTTGGAGTGGGGGGAAACCGTAGTTTATAAAGAAACGGGCGAAAAAACGCCAAGACTGGCTTTTTGCGTTTTTCGCCGACGAGGAAATTCTTGGCTGGAGGGACTGGCTAAAACTGTTTCCTGGGCACTACATGTAGGGCAGCGAAAAAAATTTCTACAAAAAATTGTTGCTAGATTTTTTGCCTGTGTAAATTATGAAACTTGGCTATGCGCAAATGAACACTTACAGTTGCGGTTTTTCCTAATCCTAGTTACTTTTTTGGGTATTTTTCATAACGTTTAAAGTTTACCGCATTATTAAAATAAAATGAAAACTATTTTATGTAAAACTCTATCTACAGATGCTTATATATTTACTCAATCAAGAATCCGGATTTTCTGGGTTGGTAATTAATTTAAAAACTTGGAATCGTAATCTATATATGAAGTTGGTCTGGCCTTAGATTTATGTAAACGGCTGTCATTTGGCTATACGCTTTATAATGCTCTGTAAAGCTTACACGGTATGGGAAGGGACCACGCTCACTGATATCTTCTTCCCCCCAGATGGTATTGATCCCAAATTTATATGTATCTAAGAAGACCGAGAGCAGTAAGACTCAGGCAAGCTCTTAGCTTACCACGATCTCACTTTGGTGTCAGCTAGAGGCGGCATCTCTCTTCCACACTGCGATTTTTTTTCCTTAGCCATCTACATATGTATAATTGTTGATCCAACCACTTCTCTTAATTAGCCTTTCGTGGTAGTCTGGGGTGAAGTTTTGTGATGGTATTTCATTTATTAAGAGTATGGTTAGAGAGGAAAAAACTAAAGACATACAAACCGATTTTTCTGGGCCCTTCTAAAAATGACAGGAATTCAACCCTAAACAGAAGGACACGCTGCCTCACCCACACATGCCAAACTACTATACCTTTAATAATAGCCTGCGTAGAATCAACAAACCGTCAGTTAAATAATCCAATCAAATAACTAGCTTCAAGAAGAGAAATTACTTGAATTATCTCGGGGATCGTCAACGCCGTTCACAATTCGCAATCATTATCATCACTCTCGTCGTCCGCCCCCTTACTCCTCCTCCTCCTCGTCGTCTTCCTCCTCGTCTACCTCCTCGTCATCATCTACCTCGTCCTCATCAAATTGGCTCTCGCCCTCCTCTTTACCCCGATCAAGCTTTTCATCCATCCTTTCTCCAACTCTCTGCCTTTCCATTACCATCGCCTCCGCCCCCTGAGCAAGCTCTTCGGTTGGGTGTTCGTACTTTATATCTTTCTCTGTTAGAATCTTTCCGTGTAGAACCTGGCCCATATGTGTGGCTGCAAAGTTCTGCCCCTTTCGTCGGCAATTCATCAATTTCCTCAGGAAAGGGACAGGGCTCTTGGTGAAAAGAGTAGGTTTCATTCCCAGCGCAATACGGGTTTTGTCACTTCCCACGAAACCATCAGTCCCCGGGACACCTCCCTCCACATGAGACACATGATCTTTCAAGCACAAGCCAAGAAAATCACCCAATCGCTCGTAAGTCTCATAATCTTGTAGAAATAGTTGTCCAGAAAAAATGTTGAGCTGATCCACCAAAGCCTTCGGGGCGCTCCACCCAGCGTCTGGAACTGATTCAATTGAAGGTATAGTGCAAAACTTTAAATCTTCAAATGTACGCATATATTTGGTGACCTTTGGTGCATACATGTGAAGCCTCACGGCATCGTGGGAGATTATGATGGGAAGCAGCGCGTTAATCTCGTATGAGCTCATTATCACTAGATATGTGTTTTCAGCGAAGCTTGATACCAGCCAATTTACTGGAGGCAGGAAAGCATTCATATACGAAAATCGCGATCCGTTTGTGGTTGTTGCAAAATCCCTGGTGATTAATAGTCTTTTGCTCCAAGCATCTTCTTGAAATTCCGATCGCGACTCCTGGAAAAGATCGAAGGCCGGGACAACAGCTGTAGATTCTTCAGAAAGCGTACCTGTCTGGACAAATTTTTTGATGTCTGGGTGGATAGTATGACGTCTTGCGGCTACGGGACTAGGCAATTCCCTTTGTTGCTCACGTTCAACTTCAATCTCCAGCTCTCTTTCTTGTTCTTCGTGCACCTCAGATCCCCTTAGAGACGTGATGGAAAACTTCTTACAGTTTTCTTCGATCAAAGAGATTTCGTAATGACACTCTTTCGGAATAGTTCCTGTATGGAATTGTTCTTTGCCCGATTTTAGCGGTCCAAATCGCTCTTCCAGGGATTGTGCGTCTGGTTCCACCATTATGGATTCCATTTGCTTGACATCCCTGTGCAGCTTCCAGGCCACATTCCGGTTTTGATAACTGATCCCTTGTCTTGCCCATGTCTGCACAGTATTCTTGGTACTGATAAAGGTTTCATGCATTGACCACCGCAATACGTCTGAGACGCTAACAGAATCCACTGAGCTTTTTCGTGCGGTTACAAGGATCTTCTGGTGAATCTCTGGGGGCGCGCAAAAGATTACTGACTGGCCTTGACCAAGCTTCCGCATCCTCATACACGCTGCACAATATTTAGTGAGTATTCAACAGCTTTCAATACGATTACTGACCTTGTACAAGTCTGTCTTTTGTCAGATTTGGGCCCAAGGTGACTGCCGCTCTGGTCTCCTTTGGTAGCTTTAGGTCTGTACCTCGTGTGTGTACCTCGTCAAGGTACACAAGACACTCATCCATCTGTTTAGCAAATGCGGAAATCATCAACGGCTCCGGGTGTCCGTCACGAGTAATGACAGTAAGCTCATCTTCTTCATTAAAATAAACGGAAGCCTTGGACTCTGGTACACGACTGAGCCAATCCCTTGCTACTTCAAAGTTTCGCTTTTCCAACACTTGAGCCCCTACATCAAGGAGCACCCGTATCTGCGGATCCTGTTGAACCAATTTATCCAGTAAACTATCAACATCAAGACGTTGTTCATTTTCACCCTTGGCACATAAGTAACTATTTTCCGGTTGCAATAGATAACTGAGTACTTTCGCATTTGTATTCAATTGCCCCTCAGATTCGTGCTGCTTGATCGATAACGGGAGAAGATGTCGGTTATCGTTTGTTCCACTAAAGCCAGTGGTTGGATGCTTTTTTGTTTCTGCAATATCCCAACCTGATGAAGACAATTTATGTGGAAATTCCCTTACTTCTGTAGGGAATACCACCCAAGCTAGGTAAAAGTCAATGGCTGTTTTATTGTGCCGAAAGCGAGGGAATATAATGTTCGTGCACTGTTCTTTATCAACCAAGTTGATACCACTTAATTCTCGGAATATAGTAGGTAAAGTGTTATCCTTCTCTACCCAAATTGCGTACTCCATTCCTGGGTTGTCCGATTTTAGAAGGGTCGCAAAGCAATGTTCTAGCTGCGTTTCCGTCAGGCCAGCGTAATAGTAACTCAGACAGGTCAGAGTAATTGCAACGTCTGGATGGCTGTACTCTGCCCTTTGCGCTGGGCAATCCTTGGCCCGATATGGGACAGCTAACATCGAACGGCTTAAATCCAAACCATACTCTACTCGCCATCGTTTTTTCCCTAACGCATTGCATAGAATCTCACCGGCTATTAGGCCTCTCAATAACAGCAAGGTAAGTCTTGATATGTCGTCCATATCCTTGAATAGAGGCTCGCTTTCAGCCTCCGTAATACCCTGTTTTGTAACAAATTGAATCGCTAATTCGCGGATGTAATCGGGAAATAGTCTAAAGGAAACCGTTTTGAGACGACCAGCGAAGACGTCTTCTGTGATTCGTGACATTAATTCGTCACCGGATTTTGGCTCCAAAATACGAGTTGTCGGAAAACTTCCCGGAAAACTTTGGGGAATGCCCTTTACTTCTACACCTTCCATGGCCTTTGTATGCACCTGTATTCGACCAAAGATCTCCTGCACAATGGTCCAACGATTTGGAGAAAGTTCGACTGAGGTACTAGCCCCGACAGTGTATATGAGCTCATGCTTTGTGTGCAGTATCTCATCGCTTTCGTCAAGAATGTCCCGCGAGTTCCTCTCAAGCCAGCGTTGGCATCGAATCAACGCCGAGGCAACAACTTTTTCTCCTTGAGGCATGAACAGGAGGTCAAGTCCCATAAGTTTAAAGGATAACAGGTGCTCTGGTTGAACCAGAAGAATCCCTCCAACCTCCATGCACTCTTGATACAAATCCTGGATATTTCTGACGGCCTCCTCACCCAATTTTACTTGCCGAGAGAAGGGCATATAGAATATTCGTCTGTTTGCTAGCCCGCTCAATTTTTGTACGAGTAAACGGAACATTTGTCCAGATAATGGTTTCAAAACAACGACCCGAACAAGTTTCTTACCATCCGCTAAGGCTGCAGAAACAATAGGCACAATCACCGAAGATTTTCCTTCACCCATATTCAACTGCAGAGTCTGGTTTTTCCCCGAAGAAGGTGCTATCATTTCTAGCGCAATTTGCGCCTGGACAGGGCGCACTAGGAGGTTGTTATCAATGGATATGAGAAGCCAATCTGAGTAAGCAACTTGACTTCGTCCTTGGCCACCAGGATTTTCTGACTCTCTCGCGAAATCATCACCTCCGCTCTCAGAATAATCGAGAAGACGTTCAGCACGTTGAAACATAGTAACTGCTTCGCCATATTCTATGAGCACTTGCCTCCATCCAGGACTCAAATCTACTGAAGCATTGCTCGCTAACCGTTGAAGCAATGATATGGGCGATATGTTTGGCCAAAGACCTGTCATACCCATCATATTTTGAATTGCTGATACAGGCCCCAATGCTTTCTCGATAATTTGGAATATCGACTGCATACGATTTTCGGACTGCAGTCGATGTTTCAATAATGTTTCCTTTGAAGGTAACCCTGAAAACACTGCGGCACTTTTCTTGTAGAGAGCTTCATAACTGTTTAGCATGTTATTAGCATACTCTTTCTCGAACTGATTGGAATGTGCCGCTTCAAGCTCCAATAATAGCGACTTCAGCTCGTTTTCGCCTTGAGAAATTACAGGTTGCGCATTGATATGGGCTGGGATACCGGTAACATCGGGTGGTATTCTCGAAAATATTCCTTCTAAGGTTACCTTAGAATATGAAGGAGCTCTGATTTTTTTATGCGAATCAAAGGTGTATTGTGAGCGGGTCTCTTTCGGACCCAGGTTCATGTTGGATAGCTCTTTCTGAACCACATCAATATGCTGCAAAAACTCTGTATTTTTGTAGCAACTCTGAAATATCGGTATAATAAGACTCATTACTTTTTTCAGCTTAAAGTGAGTATATACTCCCCTGGAGTTCATCTGTGGGTAGGAGGGCGTATGAACAGGCCATTGAGCTTGCAAAAATGAAAACAAAACCTCTGCCTGAGACTTTAAATTGTTTTCGTAAGTATCTCTTCGGCGCTGTTGTAGTAATGTAGCGCTTTCCCCGTGCTGCTTTGGAAGACGGGCCTCCGGACTAGACTCAAATGGAATCGCATGCGTCTCCGCTAATCGTATATCCAATTGGGGTATTTCCCCATCATGTAAGTTATAGGATAAGTACGGTGGTGGGCTTATACGTGAAAAATTTTCATTTATTGCGAATGCGAGCAGCGTGCCAATGATTGACATATCTTGTTTCCCTGAATACGCCATTGTGCATAATGTAAACATCAACCGATATTTACTCTGCATGGTAGTGACTCGAAGAGTGTTGTATAGATCAACCCAAGAATCGAGGGTTAGGTCCAGAACACTGCGATTATATTGAAGCACTGTAACTCTAGTGGAAGACCCGCAAATCAATTCCCAGCGCTTGAGTAGGCCTTTTAAATTATGGTGTGTTGCTAGATTTGTGGACCATTTTTCGATAGATCTTGCAATATCCCAGATATCATTCTTTAGTTTGCTGTTTTGAGGAATAAAATCCCGTGAAGAGTAGACCGAATCGTTAAGTTCGGTATAATTTGCGCCCCCAAATTCGTCCCTTCGGATTGTAGCGTTGCGAATGGCCGCTCTCCTTAACAGATGGTCGCTAGCGTTGGATAGAAGGTCCTCCAGATCTAACGTTTTATCATCAACTCTGAGCATATGGAAACGGCATGCGTATTTGAAAATTGAGGTAACAAGCAATTCGAAGTCCTCGTGCTGTGTCAGGTACGGAAGACGCTTCCATTTTATCGTCTGCATAACCCTCTTATGTTTTGGATAATAATCGCGAGACGGGGTGAGTGACATTATTAGCGTTAGAAGTTTGATCTCTACATCCCCCAGCTTTTGAAAGGACCAGGTGGTCGCTGATTTGAGATTTGCTAGCGCCTCCTCAGTGCCTGTACGTCGGGTAAGCTCATCTGGTAGACAGTGTGTAGTCAAGGCGTGAAGGTATGTTTTAAAGAGATGGCTAGTTAGGCTGTCATTTCCCACGAGTCGCCCGAGTCTCGTGTCGACCGTGTAGTGAAGATAGGGAACTCTATCCAACCCGTCTATATCTGTCTCTATCTCAACGATAACATGACTTCTTTCTGTTTTATACCTAACATCTCCATAAGGAATTATGACGCTGCGTACCGACTTCTGACGCATGACAAGCCTATTCACAAGGCCAGTGAATGTTCCAATATCTTGATTAAAATCAACAACCATACCCCTGAATTGTCGGCACTCAATCTCTCCTTTCTCGTTTATAAAAAAATCCATTTTTAGTCGAGGTAGATGAATTAAGACTGTACGAGTGTCAAGTGCAAAAGTTATGTCGATATATTTCGGTGGTTCCAACCTACCTAATACTGAGGCGATCATTGAGAATGAAGCTTTCCGAATGTCCATCATACACTCATTCCGCAGCACCATTCTAGAGGCCAATCCCAAGTAGCTTAAGCGCCAATTCGTGGCTGATGATTTCCACGGGTCGGATTTAGGCCTGAACTCGAGAACTCGTGTCTTGATTTCCAGCCAATGAAAGTAGTTTTTGGTAAAGTGTACTGGAAAATCGCCTTGTAATTTTGTATGGGGTACAAGCTCATATTCATTCCCATCAATCTGAGCTTTTATGAGAAGTTCATCCCCTTGCATCCCGAAATGTACCTTTTAAATCCGTCAGAAACCTAGCTACTGTAATCAAAGACGTAGGGATAAACCTGATGTCCGAAGACTTGGTGCCGGGCCTGGAACTGCATCCCTGGGAGATTTGACGGGAAAACGTCAAGAACTTTCTAAAAAGCGAACGCTTATTAGCTTTATCTACAACTTTTACTAAATCCGACTCACTAACCTCCAAAAACAACCGTGTATAGGTGGGGTGTAAAATATAGTCTGTCCCCATTCTGGCAAGCGGCAACCCATCGACAAGTAGCTGACCGCTAAGCAAGTTGTATTGTACTTCCTGTGAAGCATTTCCAGATATTGCAGCAGTGTTTGTTTTTATCCATCTGCTGTTGGACATACTCCAGAGTGACCCTTGTTTATACGCTGACCACATCCTCAAAATACATCTATTGAGACCATCATTGCTTGAAAATATTAACCGTTCAAGATGCTCCTTAAGTATGGCAGATAATCTTCGGTCTCTATCCAGGAGAAAGTGAGTTTGGGGAGAGAGATGATCCATCTTTGGAGGAGTGTTATTGTGAATGATGATAGCGCATTCGACCAAAGTTGCGACATCTGCTCCTGTGCTAAGAACATGCCAAAAATCACAGTGATCAACATCATAGGTCGCTCGGCATATAATAGCCATTTGTAGTGCCCGAATTTTCAGGTCTTCCAGCTCATCTTCCTTTTCGCATTTCTGTATCTGGGTGGTCAACTGACGGGTCCACTTTAAGGTCACAGCACGAGCCTGGCGCAACAAGCAAAATGCACTATTCCTAATATCCAAACTACTCGCTACAGTCAAAAGACGAGTAGTTAACCATATTATTGACTTTGCAGAAACTCCCTCTAACCAATTGGCCTCGATACTGGTAAGCATACTACCAAGTTCTTGGAGGAGATTGTGCCCAAAAGCAGTGTCTTCAAGTATTGTAAAACTCTCCCGGGTTGCACTAGGACTTTCAGTGTTGGGAGGTCCTGTATACCATGCAGCTTGCATGAGGAGAATATTCACAGCCTCATTTCTAAAAGTCAGTGTGCGAGTTCTCAACTCTCTAACGATATTCAACCACTGAAGACGATGTCCAGCCTTTAAGAAGCCAAACGCTATATATTCATGGAAGGAGAGTGCTTTCGGACATTCGTGTTGTCTCGAAATAACCTCGTTGGGAGTGTGCGTCGTGGAATTGATTGCATACTGTAGTTTTTGGTAAGGGCCTTCGGGAAGCTTAAAGGTGCATATATTCTGTATATCACACTTATTAGCACTCACACGGCCATCTACCCAATTTAATCCAACGCTATCCCATAGCCCATATTTCAGAGCATTATTGACACAAACAGAGTTAGAATTGTTTGTTAGGCAAATCTTCGCATAGTGTGATTGTGTAGTTGCCTTCGTCACTGATGAAAAACGGAGTCGTTGCTGGCTTCGGCATTTAAAATATTGTCGTAGACCACAATAAGTGTTGAGATCCGTAAATGGTCGTGCATCGGGGTGTTCCAAAATTAAAGGGGGGCTGAGAATGTCAACCATGACTAGGTAAGTGGCATCTCTCCAAGCACAAAACCCAATAGGGCATTCGAGCTCAAAAACAACCATTGCAAGACAATCTGGGTCGCTTGGTAGAGGCCATTCATGAACTTGGATGCTAAGAGTATTTGCATACTTTTTCCATCTACATTTATAACACTCTGGGTCATGATGGGCCCTTCTTCCCCCATCACTGTGAATATAATCGCATGGCCGCTCTGCCACCCGAGCGACTGCATCGTTGTAAAGTCGTCTTTTCTCTTCGAACTCCTCAATTTTCTTTTCCCTCTCTGCAGTTGCATCCAAGTCTATTTTCTCATGAATCGATTGATGCTTCGGAGAGTTGAGATAGTAGCGCACAGCAAAGGTTTTCGAACCGGCTTTATTAGAAAATATGCATGTCGCATTTCGATCGGCCTTTTCACGGCGCTCTTTTAGGTATATTTCAATCCGATGTAAACGTTCTAACTGATGATACCTAGGGAGCAGAAGATGGTTGAATGGGCGGTTTGCAAATTCTGTGAAAAAATATTCTGACAAGAGTGAGCACGTGTTCACCGCGATCTTGTCAAGGGCAACCCATAGTTCCATCGTAGTTAATATGAGAATTGACATGCTTTCTGGATTAGAAACATATGCCCGTTTCCCATGAAGCGTGTACACCTCGATGCTTAAGCATAGTATACGACAGGCCTCTTCGTTTTGTAGATTCCTCATAACCCAGCTATCGAGGCTCTCCCGAACCCAGCGTTCAAAATCTATAAAAAGAATTTGAAGTTCAGATGCGCTCTTATCTCTGACCGGCAATGGAGGAATATCTTTTGATTTGGGATCAATACGTCTCTCCTCATTCGGTACATATACTTTTGACTTCACAATAGTCGGTATCCTAGAAACTGCTGCTGCAATATATGCCCCGCTTTGAACCAATGATAATTGCATATTGTCATCAGAAGAAAGAGCCTGAGGCGTCCATTTGAAAGGTGTTGAATGAGCTTGATTGACTTGTTTCCACCTGCACCCCAAGACCTGGGTAACTTTACTTAACTGATCAGATACCCTCTTCAATAGAAATGCTGGCAACCCTCCCCTTTTGCCCATCTTGAATGTACGGCGTCCCAATTTTGCATTCATAACGAATAAAGTATCGCTTGGTAGGTTTCGATCTAACGCAATCTCCAAAATTTCCGTCATAAAGAAGACCATAAACGCTTTGTATTGAACGTATCCTGAAATTTCAGTGGGACGGTCAACTGTAGATTGCAAGGCAACTCTGATAGTAAGCCACAAAGGAGACCTTCTCCAAGGGAGTTCCGTATCATCCCATAAGACATCATCTGCAATTCTTTTCTGGATACGGTGGACTTCTGCAGGTTTCCCGACAGCTAGCAATATTTCGTTAAGAAGCTCTGTTATGTACCTTGGATTGGTAGTTTCTCTAGTTTCAATGTGATCTGAGCCACCCTTCCGGGATGTCGACATCGCATCTTCAAGTTCATCGACGTTCATTTTCTCGAGGAAGCACGAAAGCTCTAAACGAAACTCAACGCTCTTAGCCTTTTCAATGCTTACGGCAACGGCGGGACCAGGAAAGGAGCACAGTAGTCTCCCCTGGCACTTCATAACATCTTCAGATTTTGGAGAAGCTTCAAACGCTTCGAAAATGATGTCTTCTTCTGTTTGACGCAAAATGAGTCCCGCATTTTGCGCTTGAATGTGCAGGGCTAAAACATCTATAGAATTTGTTAGGAAACCCTAGAGACATCATGTTTATGGAAGCATCACCCCCTGTGCGCATATTCTCTATAGCCTTATCCAAACCCCGGCTGGACAAGCACCCTCTTGGCTGGATTTCTTCCATCATTGAAAGCATTTTTATGCCTGAATCCCATTGTGATTTTGATGCTGTTAAACCGCCCTGGTATGCTTTTGCAGAATCCTTGATCAGCCCTAGGAGGCTCTGAATCTTTGGTTCAACACCCACATCTGCCTTGCAGGGCAGCTTCGGTGGGAGGAAGACATGATTGATGATGTATCCCAGAGTAGAGTTATCAATTTGTCCTGCGCAATGAAAGTAAGCAGATGTAACGTAGCAACCATTTCTGGGGGGGGGGGGGGGGGGGGGGGGGGCGGGAATGTGTTCATTAAGTCTTGTGATAATCAAGAATTTAAGACCGTACCTGACATGTTTGTTTTGTTGGAGAATACCACAGTAGTACAAATTTAAACTGTGGGGTCGGGCAGTGTAGGGGAAACTTTTTTATTTGCGGAAGAGTGGTGATACGATTCTTCTCGGAAATTTAGTGCTTAGTAGGGAGGGTAATGCTGTGTGTGTGTGTGTGTGGCTGCAGTATGATGGGGATGGACTGGTGTGGTCTTCCTCTGTCGTAGTCGTGTTACCCATACCTTCCGTTGGTTACCTAGAATTCCAGCTCAGATGCATAACGACTCAAGTGCAAAAAAATTTCACTTCTCGAGCAATGCCTAGATTTTCTTCGGGGCGCGTAAGTAGGCCAAGATACATGTAAACAGTAAATAGGTTGTCTTTTTTGGCCTTTCGATTCAATAACATACACATGCCTTTGCAGTGCTAACGCTCCTAGGACTACACAGTTTATCTGTCATTCGGCTTCAACAGAGGTCAGTCCCAAGGGTTTATAAAGGGATAACGTATGAGTTATTATAGAAAAATGACAGGAGCTGACAAACCCTAAGCCGATAATATTCCCCGCGTTTATCTCCCAAAACATACAGAAATAAAGATCCCAAGGGATCAAGTATCCAAACGAGTAAATATTTACAGCTAGAAGAAAGGCAACATCAAGAGATGAAATTACAGAAAAACACTAAGAAAACGCCACGAGAATTCGCCAATAAACGCCATGCTAAAATACCCTAGACCAAACATGAAAGAGGGGTCCAAATGCAGACTCCCAAAGATCGACTACATGATGGCGCACGAATCCCTCGATGACCCTCCAAACATATCATGATGAACCGATTTCCATTGCTCCATGGCAACCTCTTTCTCATTCTCTTGCTGCTTTAGCTTTGCCTCCTTCGGGAAGTACTCCTTCAGAAAGGCCAGTAAACTCATATCCAAGTTTGTCGAGTCAGCTGTTAGCACTGCATCACTCCGACACATTGGACAGCGGCGGGTCTTTGCACGCTGGAGCTTGACGAGACAGCGGACACAAAAGACGTGGGAGCAGGAGAGCCGCACAGGCTTAACGGAGATTGAGGAGCAGATAGGGCACAAGTAGTCATCGAGTTGAGGGATGAGATTTAAGAGGGAAGAAGACATGGTGTAGCAGATTGCTTTTGCCAGATGAGACGCAAGGAAGGAGTCGGAGGAGATAAATTCTGGGAAGGTTTCACGGGCTCCTAGTGCGGTGCGTTTGTCGAATTCTAGACATTAACTTAGTAGGGAAGCTCTTACTGATGAAGACAGCAGTGGGGGTAATACTCTTTAGAATCTTGGTCATAGCGATCTTGTTGATTGCTTGGAACCGCATCACCCTCAACACATCCATGTTTATATCCATAAAACGACGCAGCAGGTTCGAGCTGTAGGGGTTCTTGAACTTGGTTTGCAACCCCCGCCTGAAGATCTCCTTATTGAACCACGCGAGTTGCTCTTGTGCTTTCTCCGCCGTTCTTTCTTCGTGGTTTTCACATTCTAGGTTTGAGAAAAATATACCACTCTCCACATATACCCGGAAAATTTCACGCCATGGGTATAAGTCGGACTTTGAGTTTGTGGACTTGGGGGCTGCAACCCCGGTGACGGCACCACCAATATCAAGCACTTTCGATTTGATTTCTGTCTCGGCTCGATTTTGGAGTGCTTCCAGAGACGCTAGCTCGGATGTCAAAAGATGAAAAAACTCTGAGTCCGAATAAAGAGTAATCTCAATGTTTGAGACGCTAAGGATGTTAGACATACATACATCAAGAGGATTCTGTGCGACATACCTTCTCTTCTTACATGGGTGACTAGTGGCAGGCAACTCGGAACCTGGGAAACTTGTTTCAAGTCCCGGACTATCGGGCCCACTGTCAGAATCTGATTGGCTCTCTTCATCGTCGTCCAACTCCAGAATCGTTATGTTCCCAAGCTTTTGTTGAACTATATTTTCCAAAGACCTTCTGGTCTCCTCCGATAGGTTTAAGTCTAATGGTATCCCGTTTGCGGCGTCTATGGTCAAGACAAGTTTCGGCTGGAAGCATTGGACAGTACCTGTTACCCAGAGATCAGTATCAGGGGTTTAGTCCGGAGAGCTTCCAAGCGGATCATTACCGTCAAAAAGATATTGGAACAGAGGGCTATGCTTTGCTGCTGGATCGATGGGATCACTATTCTGCTGCACAAGGCTTCTCAAGATCTCTGCAGTGAGTCCCAGTTCGCATAGTTCTTGCTGAACCTTCTTTATGCATTTCTTGAGCTGTTTGTATCGAATAGCAGCAGCCTGCCAATCTGCCGGGAAGTCCTCCTCGTCGAGAACCTGGGAGAAAGAGTGGGCAAATTTCATGGTGACAAATCTTTTTTAGAGTGTTTGGGGCAGGTGATGATGTCTCAAGCAGGATTTACCGAAGATAGGTGGGTGGGGTTGCGACAGCAGACAAAGTCTCAGGTCTCGTTCGTTTCCAGGCACTTGGGATGACTCGTGATGATAAATGTAAATAGATCGACTACACAACACTCGGAAATGGGGGGAAACGTCTGAATTTATTCAATCGTGAGACTCTAGCGAAAAACGTCCTAATAGCGTGGCGAGGTAAAAATAACAAGGCGAGGAAAAACCACGAGGTCTTCCTTGCGAGAGGGTTTTTTTCTATCTCCCACTTCCCCCCTCTGGCAACTGAGCACGCGACAGTTTTCCTATAGTAGTCAAGCGAGGCTTGATTCGCAGATGAAGGCTTGCAGCACCCCCCAATCCAGCACCGTTTGTGCGACACCGGTTCCAAGAAACGGGGTAAGATTTTGTGCGGTGGCAAGTCCCAACCAATCAGGCTGACTTTGCAGGAGGCCTGGAAAACGTGTATGCGGATCCTAGAGGAAACTTCGGAAGCGAAGCCCGCTTGAGGGTTGACACAGAGGCTCAGACTCGAGTCCAGAAAATTTTCAAGAACTTTAAAGCCAGTTCAGAAGCTTCGGTGAGAACTTCTGAGATATTTGTGCGCGTGTATAAATGCTGTGTTCACGAGTCATCGCTGGCGCTTACTCCTCGGGGAGACAAGCGGATTACGAGATGCCAATTGCTGTGCCTGCTGAACCAAGCAATGCCAAGCTTTTTGACACTGGAGATCCTCGTCTCTAATGTTGTCTAGCCCCAACTTGGGATGATTCCGAGGGGTCGCAAATCTTCTGATGAAGCAGCAGAGGTTAACAATGTTACCCATTTCCTCTACTTCTACTATATATTTTGCGATACTTCTTCCCTTCAATAAAGAGACTGTTTGCTCTAGAGCATGGAGGAAAATGACATCTGAGTAGCTATCGTCAGATTCAGGCTGAGTGGTTACTTGTGTGTGTTCCTGCGGGGTATTACACTTCAGCCTTTCGAGTTTATATCAGTAGCCTCTTCTTCGCCCTAATATATGTCACGTACGTATAAAAGGCTACAGAATCCAGAGGGTTTTCTCGGTCTTGTTGCACACACGATACTCTGCCTTGCCCAGCCTATTAGCCTGCACTGTATGCAGAAGCCGCATGTCAGGCAACATACATCGAGTGATACACAATACCTAGAAATAAGAAAACATCACTGACTTCACACGAATCAATCCCGATATCACATGTATGTATTTATGTGCATATTGAGTAGATAACAGATATCAAAACTCAACTGCTCAAGATTAAAATAACGTATTCATTGACCTATATCCTGAATCTTGACGGAGCTAATTGGGATTATCTGAGGGCAAACCCTAAGTTTCAATTCTTGGATTTTACTATAAATTGTCCTTCTCCCCCACATCTCTCTTTCTCTCCCTATGCGATTTTACTTCATAGGATCATTTCTATAGTAAACCGCCTCTTCTGAACTCTTTACCAGAGCCACAGAAATCTCCAACCTGGGCGATGACGGTATCTCCTCAGTGCCCAAGAGTGATGCCGTTTTGTCTCTGCCTCGGCAGTGGTGGCTATGATCTCGGCCCTTGTCTCTCGTTCGCTCCTTTAAAGTTGAGGGACAAGGGTGGGTTCTGATGGAAGTCTGACAGGTCTTGTCATATCTTTTGTCTTGTATGACTAAACCTAATGCAAAATAAAATTAAAACCACTTGACCATCATAAAATTCTCCAACAAATTGATTTTGAGCGTTGTGCGGTTGAGCATCTAGTAGACAAATAAGGCTCTCCGCCACAGCCATCACATGCGCAATCGTCACAGCACATGGAAATATAACGCAGGAACCAAGATGGAAATCCCGCATCCAAGGACTAGGCCTACTCGACGAATACAGTGACAATCACTCCCAGCCTGAAGTCCTGCACGATCTTAGATTCCCCGATGTGCAGAATCATGGTACATTCGCTCACCTACTGACGGCGGATCCTGTCTGATGGTTCTGTTTGCAGTAATTTGCCCTTGGCGTCCAAAACCTAACTCTTTTATTGGCCTCAAATCCCTGACCGCCGTCAGACAGGATCCGCCTTCACCCCGTGAGTGACTGTACAGCCATGCGCTCTATCTACATGGGATAAAGAGAGATACCCATATCCAAGGCGCAAGGAGTCGAACGTGCGTGATCTGCGGAGTGTTTTACAAGGATATGGCCTGTTTACATCACCAGATATGAGGTCAAAAGATGCTGGCGCAAACATCATCGCATTTTTAGGACTTCAACCCGTTCATATGACCCATCTCACTACATATACTCATTACCAGATTAATCTCCTGATAATCATTTTCTTCAACCTTAACTGTGCTAGTGTAAGTGTCTGCAGTTCTTGCAAAATTACCTATCTTGAAAGCGATTTAACATCTGAGGTGTAACAGAACTGTGTGTAGTTTTACTTATTATTCCCAGCGCCAGTATCCACAAATGGAGACCATATTAAAGCTATCAATTTATACCAACCGTCCTATACAAAACTCCTGATGAGAACCCTTAAATAGCCCCTATCAAACAAGCATAAAAAAGATCGAACGCCGCAACAGCAAATCCCCCTAATGTAAAAATGTCTCAATCGAAGTGATTGGGTTCCCTATTAAGTCTGATCGTCCCCGCTACGAACGTGAATATTTAGGTCGCCACAGGCGCCCTCCCCATCACCCCTATGATTTTCGAGTCGGCAAGTCTATTAGAAAGAATGACAAACAACCTATTATTTAGTTCTGCCTTGGTACCCGTAACATGTATATCCTTGTTGGCTTTTCCATGGAACTCAAGATTTCTCTTCAGAGCTGGCAACGTCAATGCATCCACTCTGGCAGGATCCTGCACATAGTCTTCCGGAATATCAACCATATATTTCTCCTGCCGCGTATTGAGATAGTTGATGCATTGCTCAGGTATCGATAACAAGCGGCAAGACAGTGGAAGGACGCCCTGTACGAAACGCCGCAGACCAGGCATTGTGATCGATGTCCCCCGGAGGTAAATAGCAGCAAGGTTTGGAAATGCCGATAGAGCAACACGTGCATCATCGTCAATCAATGGGTTGTGGGATAGATTTAGTCTCTTTAAAGTATGTCGATGGCACACTAGGTGGTGAAGTGACTGTGTTCCCACGCCGGTTCCGGTGAGGTCTAAACTCTCAAGATGAGAAAGTAGACGGAGGGAGGCCACATCGTCATTTAATAACTGCGTATTTCGAAATGAGATTACTGTGAGATTGGAGAATTGATCTTGTTGAAAAAGCTTTTTTACTATTTCACTAAAAGGTTCTCGGATAACAAACTCGCCAAAAGACGCTGCTTGGGACGAAAGCTCAAGTGATGTAAGCTTTGACGCACGAAAACAATCCAGTAGCTCCGGACTCCAGCAATCTAGAAATTTTGTTTTTAGCTCAGATCTGTAGTAGTTCCATTGAACGACCCAAAGAGTGAGATACCATTTTTAGTTATAAGATTGGCAGCGTCCTGGGCCGCATCTTTAACTACAAGTGAAACGAGTTCATCGAAAGTCTTAGTTGGTAATTTTTCTTTCAACGTTTGATGCAAAGAATTTGAAGTATTGGAAATCTCCTGCAATGGGGATCTTGTTGAAGCTGCAATAATATATTAGAATCAGCACAGCGACAAGTAATGTCTATTTTCTTTATAGAGACAGAGCAAGCCTTACTGGGCTCCAGGGCTTTGGCCTTATCATTAGTCGGCAAGTTTGCTCTCCTGCGAGTAGGTTGTTTTCCATAAAACGACTCATCCTTATCGATTGGGTGAAGGACGTCACTAGAGCTAGGGTTGGTAGCTTTCTCCTTCAGAGCGACACGTCTTGTTCGTGGAGCCGCGGCAGCGGCAGCGGCAACAGGGGATCCTTTTCTAACACGAGTTTTCTTTCGTGGCGGAGGTAGACGATGGGAGCTGTTATTTTCATGTCTCTTGTTGTTTTCGTTGTCGTCTTCGTCGCAGTCTCCATTGTTTGTAGCGATGGGCGGTGGTGTTGACGCTACCTCTGATCCATCTTTAAACACGGCCATTTCAGCTGTTCTTTTGCGAACCATAGTTCCAGCACCTTTGAGGAGTAAATAGAAGTGTTGAGTCGATAGCGGGTCCTATTATTTGTGCTGGTGGGCACATGTAGGTTAGTAGAATGGGATGTAAAGTGGTGTTGTTTCTCGATGTTGCACTGCAGGGCCTGAGGCTTGTGCTAAACCGGAAGTGTCTGCAGCTGACGTTATCCCGACACAGACCACATAAAAGCTCCTCCCGACCAGCTACGAAATGATTCTCGGGTCCTACATGTACGTACTTGCTTACCAGCATATGAACCAGAAAATGCGAGTTCGAGAGTCAAGGATTATTTGTATGGAGTAGCGCCGATCTGCCATACAAAATAGACATTTGCATTTTCTGGTTCATATGCTTGTAAGCAAGTAGAGTACATGTCTGTATTTTGTTCGTATAGGCCCACATCCTAAAATTTATGAATTCAAAGCCACATAACTCCTTTCATCTCTGATCAATAGTAATATATGTCTTGAGAATATTTACTGCTTCTAATATAAGTACATGTAGTATCTCTTTTATCCTGAGGATTTTATGGATTTTGGAAACTAGAGCAGTTGTTTATATATTAGATTCGGTCACAGATTGTGATTCGGACTGACCGCCCGAGGTATGTAGCATGATTAACGTCATCGATCATGATCACTCAAGTAGGTATCATATAGCTAACAAAGCCCACGCCAAAGCTTGCCTCCATCATGACTTCGAAAGTTTCGCTACTATCAATACCCGACGAAGTCCTCATAGATGTTATTAGATACGTGCCAGATGATGACATCTTCAATACTTCTCGCGTATGCAAGAAGCTCTACAATATCATTAACTCGCCATTGCAATGGAAGGAAAGATGCCTCAAGCTCCGCTACTGGGAGCCAAAACACAAGATAAAAGAAAAAGTCAACAATCCTTTGCCATTGGAAGTGGATTGGAAGTCACTATTTGTATGGAAATGGCAAGTCAACAGTCGAACAGCCAGGCTATTGGGGGAAATCACATCCTCGTCTGTACATCGCATTCCAAAGTTTCACGAGATCGGAAGCTTTGATTATGATGCAAAGGAGTACCTTCTGGATCAAACAAAGGCTTCTAAAGATTTAGAAGATGTACTTGCACGAAGGTAATTCTTCAAATTAATATGTTTCCTCCAGATGATAAGCTAATTGCATTTATCTCTCAAAGATGGTATGCAACGTCAGCGCTTCAGTTTCTACATAGAAGACGGGCTGTACAAATCTTACGGAGGATAGCTACCGGTGAAGATGTTTCAATTGAGGAAGGACTCAGTTATTTCGATCTTTTCAATATGGAGGCAGACGAGAGTAGTCCAGAGGAGGCTGCTCAGATCCTCGATGACCTAGCTTCTCGTTTTATATCCCAAACACCAAGCATGAGCCAGCCATCAATCAAGGAGAGAGTACTGGCCTTGTGTGAATTTATGAAGCAGGAAGGCTTTCGGGCGGCTACTTCTGAGGAGTACCGCAAACTCCACAGCGCCTACATCGGCACATCGTTACGTACGACTCGAGCGTACATTCCTCTGCCATATGCCGCCATCTTTTGCAGCTTGGCGAAACGAATTGGACTTGACGCTCACATGTGCGGCTATCCATTCCATGTCCTGGCGATAATCAAGGAAGATAACGGTGAAAGCATCTACGTTGACCCATCTTGTAGCAAAGGAGATGAAAGAATACGTGATCTCAATGAATTAAAAAATCACCTTCAGGGGTTGGGAGTCGAAAGAATGGATTATCTCCGTCCATCGCCTACACAAGATATGATTGTTCGCACATGCCAGAATATTTTTCAGAGCCTACGACATGGAATCAATTATATCGGGGCAGTTGAGGGGCGCCGACATTCAGCGGCACTGTCTCGCTGCTCAGACATGTACGCTTCGTTAATGGCATCGATACTGTTAGGACGACAACGCGGGGCTGGCGGCATTTCCCATGAGCTACTCACGTTTATGTCTGAAGATGTGTATATGGATGTCTGTTTTCTGGAGGAGGATATCCTTCGGGTGGCGGGGGCAAATCAAGCACTCCGAGAATCAATAAGCCGAAAGTGTACCTATCTTCGGGATCTTGATTCGGCCGCAAAACCTCCAAGGCGAAGGTCGGAAGAGAAGAAGGCCATTAAGGTCAATCACCTACCCCCCTTCCTATATATCACAGCTCACCTATTCTTACTGAATTCTTGCAGTATACTGTGGGAACCGTGTTCAAGCACAAACAGTACTGTTACAAGGCTATAGTCTTTGGCTGGACACCAACATGTGAGCCCCCAGGCGGGGAGGCCTGGATCCAACAAATGAAGGTAGACAATCTACAAGGTGGAAGACATCAACCATTTTATCATTCACTGTTCGTTAAATAACTCCTATATCCTTTCGGATGCTTCTAGGTCAATATCTAATGATATAACAGGGTCCAAGACGAAACAGAACGCTATGTAGCCGAAGAAAACATCTTGCAGGTCAATCACCGAGCGGATGAGCTTCCGTCAGATCTCTGCGAGATTGCAGGAAAGTACTTCAAAAGATACTGTGAGGAGGATGGGTTGTTTGTGCCAATTGATACGAGCGCATATCCTGAGGACTGATTTTTACTGGGGGGAATCTTGGTACCCTGATACCGACCATTTTAGTACAATTTGTTTTCTCGGTGCACCGAGAATAGCTAGCACTGGGAGCGTTTCTATTGCAGAACCGGTTGTATATTAAACATCGCGAATACGAAAATAAAGCTTGGTTATGTACCAACCGCAAGTATTCCCTGTTTCATGATTACTATTGTGCAAAGATGAGTTTTCGTTTGCCCACTAAGCTACGTGCCATTAAGCCCATAAACGCAATTGGAAGACAGCATCAAGATTGGGATCCACGCGTACGGCCCACCTGGCGAGGAAGCGATTTAACACCATCCCAGGGAAAGAGATTATATCGTTGGACGAAAGGGGTTAAAGGTTCGAGTGATATTCCGTGCAAGCACATGCGGCATGCATCCCCTCGACATCCTCCATCAAGATCTTGCTGAGATTGATTGTCCTAACCTAGTCGGACCCCAAAATTGCGTCTACCTTAAACAGAAACACTTTCCCACGGAATCCACCATACTTCCCCGGCTGCACTATTTAGATATTCCAGGACTCCCCAGCAACACAGCATAGTAGCTCGCTGATCAATAGAGTGTATCTATCGAGAGCACCTACGTATACACACTCCCTAGCCAGGCGCCCTCGATCGATCGGGTCGGTTTGTCTCTGTACTTACATGTAGGTACACGCACTTGATCCAACTCTAGCTCAATTTGCGCATCATCGGAATCAACGGCCGGCCGTAGGTTCTCGGTCACGTCTCTTATTCCCCGATCTCTCCTCCATTCGCCCACGCTATCACGCTACCACTAACCCTCCTTTACCCTGTTATTGCCTCGGTATCTATTCGGGGAATTTTTATATTCTACCGAAGTCTGATCGACGCCTACCGAGCGAATGGATAAGCTAGAGAGGGTTTAATTATTAACTCTACATACATGTACTAGCCACTAACAAACCCTAACAAATTACAATAAAGTTACTAGCCAGGTCTACCCTGCCCAGCCAGACCGGCGACTGAGGCGGATTGTCTACTGGGTGGCCCCCACCTCCATATATATGTAGCTCATGTCTCTCGGATATTTAAGTAAAAAAATGAATATGTAGAGTATTCGTACAAGGTAATTCCCTGCGAAGAGCAGATCTAGACCCCCGAGAGGCTTTTTTACGCGTGCGACTAGGGTCCTGGATCTTGGTAGATGGCCAAGCTTTTAATTTGATGATGATTTCTGCTGGGTATGTACGTAGGTGTATCGGGAGGCCGGAGGCCCCGAGGCTAGTTATGTTGTTGTGATGCTTGGGGGATGGGGATACGGCTAATGTGGGGTACTTAGGTACATGCAGTGCAGGTGTATGGAACAGGACATATGGGCTTTGCCTTGTATGCGAGCTTATCCTCATCGGCGGGGCCAACGGGTTATGGTTCCTGTTTGATGGGCATTTGTAGATAGTGATCACGCCTCTAACTGCACATGGCCTTTGCGGGAATAGCATATTGAACTGAACTTATGTACCTATAATGATTTTCTGGATAGACCCTCTAAGTAGGCACTAAAAAACAACCCACCAAAGCAAGATGGAAAGGTCTCATATCCCATAGATAAAGCGAAACAAGACAGGCATCTTCCAAAGATCCCACTAATAATACATTCACACCAGGTTGTGGAAGTTAAGACAAACAAATACACATGCTGGGATGACAGGCAACTCGACATGACAAGCGTAATAACATAGATAAGTAGTTTAAAAATATAAGAAAGGGGTTTCAATAAAAAAATTAGAAGTTAACATAAAACATGCAAGGTAGCGAACCAGACATTAAGAAGATATGACCCAGCCAGCTAGCTAGCAATAAGTACGGTACCAAAACGCCCTCCCAAAAATAGCAAAAATAGCAAAGCAAAAAAATGTAGAAACAAAAACAAAAAGCAGCTTTAAACTAAAAACTTTTCCCCCGGAAACTTGAAAGCTCATGCATGCTTCATCCGTTCGTTAAATAGTGGCATGGAGGTATTTATGCCCTTAGCATCATAATGAGACACCGGCATTGGCAAGGATTTCTTCAATGTCGACGTTGTTGAAGCCAGCGAGCTTCCCGTTCTCCAGCTGGTTGAGAACTGGCTTTGGTTGCTTTGAAAGAACAGCAGTGAGGTATCCGCCCACCGTAGCCTCCTCAAACTTGCTCCACGGGTTCTGTTCCGCCAGCTTGTCGAAATGCGCTTCCAATGAAGAACCAGTAGGAGGAAGAATCTAAAGGTGATTGTTAGCTTTACTACTCGGTGATAGAAGATATGAAAGGGTAAACATACGCCTACGAGAATCTCCTTCTTGACCCCTTCGAACTCTGCGCTAATTTCCCCGGAATCCCCTGAAAACATCTCGTTGATAACAACCTCTTCAATGTCCTCCGTCGTGGCATCAATTTCCGTGCGTCCCCAAGAAAAGCACTCATTCACCGCATCTAATTCACTCGCTCCATGACATCTATATGCCTCCAATACTGCCTGCAACATGAAGTTTGCCGCATTCTCCACCCATAGCCGGCTGACCTCTGCGAAATTCGCTGAGTTCCAGGTACTGAGTATCATGAACTCCTTGAGCACATCTTTCAGCGCAGCATGGCCCCACATTGAACGGTCAGGTGCAGGGAGCGTGTAGTAGCCCATTTGACGCAACATTTCTTCCTGGTTCTTGTGTGACTTCTCTTCCGAGAAGGGGGTCTTGGGCACATCGAAAGCTGCCTCGGCGGTGGAGTCAATTCCGGCAAAGACGTGAGGGATACGGCGGCGGGAAAGCCATGCTTGCGCGCGCGCTGCACCTTGTGTCGCGTTGGACGAGAACGTAGGGGAAGTTACATCGAGACGGCGCAGGAAGAGAGTTGTGAAGCGGCATAATCGCAGACGCAAGTTAATGCTATCGGGGAGTGTATTATTCGGATGTGCGCGGGTAAAGGTTTGGTAAAATGCTTTTAAACCTATTAGTTCACGAACATTTCAACGGTCACCGGCGAGAAGATTACGAACAATTGACTAATTTCAAACCCATTTCTGCGGACTTTGACGCGTCTGCCCATTCTCTCTTCCCCACCTTGCCCTCTTGGCGCAGTTTGCGCTCAGAGAGTACTGATTCGATGCAGAACCAGCACAGGTAGTCTAGGATCAACTCGTCTACGTGAAGTCTGGTATTGGCATTCATGTCGACAGCGGTAGGCATTGTGGATTGAATTGAGATTAATTATAATAAAGATGGGTGGTGAGATATATTTGTTGCGGGGAATTAGAGATTGTGTGGGGAAATTATGAGTACTGATTTGTGGGGTGTGATAAAGAGTGTGGGTGGGTGTGGTGGTGGTAAGTTTTGCCTATCGTAAAGAGCGAATATAAATAAGGAGTGAATGAGAGTGAGTGTGTGGGCAAATGAGTGAATGAGCGGACAACGATGAACGTTGGATTGAAACGAGGGAGGGGAGGGGGTCTAGATATATCGATATGGGGGATAAGAAGGAGGGTTTGAAGGAGAGTGGTGATAGGGGATTAGATAGGGGGTTCAACTAATTTGGGGGGGGGAGAGACAAAGAGTAGAGACAGAGAGGTGGGGGGGGGGAGGGCTAGACGGTTGAGCGGTGGGGTGGGCGGAGGAGGAGGAAGAGGAGGAGGTTGAGGAGAGGGGTGGTGGAAGGGAGAAAGAATGCCGCAAAAAGAAAAGAAGCCACTTATGCGTGTGTCACCCTTAGTGTCCCAGTATTTTTCTGTCCCCCTCATGCACATAAATCGCTTAGAGAAAAGCCGAAGGTTCAGAACCACCAATCCGTCCAGGGGCAAAGGTCGAGTGCACAGATGCCCTTGCTGCGTTCCGCTGCCGGTACCTGCATCAAACAAATTTCCCCCTGCGCGAACCGTCACCGCCGTGGCGTGCAGAAGATCGAGTGACAGCTCGTGAATGCAAGTACTCTCTCTAGATGTACATCGACGTACATCTAGTGCATGTAAATCCTCAGACTCTTTCTCCTCCTGCACGGATTGTCCGAGAGTCCCGCCCCTTTATTGCGTGCTTGCCGCTGCTACTCTAGAGGATACTTACTCGGTTAGACGGGGGCTACTACTCTACTGTAACGATGTTCTATGATGCCGTGTGAATGGTTTACATGTAGTATGTGCAGTGCACTATCGGAGTGCATTGTGGTCCGGCTATCGAGTTCCCGAAATCCAGCGGTTCCTGGTGGCTGGATTTCTTTGGCTGCTTGCCGATAAATCAACCGCTACCGTCTCCACACTGGCGGGTGTAGGGGGATCTGTGTTAGGACTAGTTATGAGAGTAAGATCAATTGCAATTAATACCGGTACTTGTAGCTACGGATTAATAAAGAGTTGATTAGAAGGGGGTCGGAGAAACAATCAAGGGAGGAAACAAAAGCTACGTAGGTGTTCAAATCAGTGCCATATGTCAAAACAACGTTGAAGTTGACAGTCTAGATTTCAAATCTCAGTACCGTAGATCATGGTCATACAAATATGACCACTCTCTCCCACGCGGTCTCGAGAAGAGGTTCGTGATAGACCAATCAAGTCCTCACTTTGGGTCCCATACTGCATCTCCCCCCCTTCCCCTTCCCTTCGACCCTTCCTTCTGCTCGCCTCCTTCTTTCCTCTTCCTGGCCAATTTGCACTTTGACCATCTCCTGCTTTAACTTATATTAGGACATCTCAAAACTTACGCAACGCACCACAATGCCGGGCCGGTGAATCCCACCGCTTAGGGCGCATGGCCTCTGGCCGTCTTTGTTTCATGGTGATAACCTTAACTAGTGTTGACCCATCAATCCATCCTAACCCTCGCCACAATCTTCATCAACAGCAGTATTGGCATCGGCATAAACGTGCATATCATCCAGAGTATTTACCAAACTCCGGTTCTCGAAGCACGATCTTGAAGAGTGGGCGTTTAAGTGTTCGATCTTATCGTGCCTCCCTTCAAAGGATCCGAGGTAAGGCCGGAATCGGGAAAGGCTCCTGTATGTCATGCATGAGTACCTGCATGAGGGCACCTTCCAGTTACAGCCAGTAGAAAGAGAACCTTCAGCATCCCCCTCACCGCAGAGACGGGAAGAAAAAAACTCTTGACATTCAACGGGTATCGTCGGGACCCCTCGAGACAAAACCTTCAATATGTGGTGCTGTTATAGCTGTACGTCATGTCCCAAAGAGAAAAAAAATTAGGATGTCTCGGCCTCACGATGTCTCGGTCTATTTCTGATGTGGAAGCGTTTCAGAAACGGCCGTCCGAGAACACTCGGAGAATATGGACCTGGTAGTCTAGAGAAGTATGGGGGGGTCGAGGACACGGACGTTTTTGTTACCGCCCCCTCTAGGCCGCCAAACATAACAACAACGGTCCGTCCAGAACCTAGCAAGTTGCAACAACTTCGGTTGAGTTGGCCAACCGTTCTACCGCCGTCTTATCCGCGTCTAATTCTCTTTCTCTACGCGAGCATACCAGTAACCGATGGATTTCTCTGGATTTTCTCTACTATGGGGTTGCAAAATCTATATTTTGTGTCAACTGAGTCGTGTTTTACACGCTCGTCAACAGGTACCCTATGCATACAGTGTCTCTACTCGAGGTACACAGCCCCGCTAGCAAAGACATCAAGAAAGACAGTCAATGCAACTAAACTCGGCTTGGTGAAAACAGGGCTACCTATGCCATGTTTTACTCTCGGTGTTTCGGGAGTTTGGACATTCTTTGGACCCGGAGTCCGAGAGGGTTCATATCCCAGGCTCCGTAACAAAACTAGACTCCGGACAAAGAGCGTGCCCTTGGACCAATTGTGAATAGGATTCATTATGAACGCCTGAATTATGTTTCTCCACTCCCCGATGCCCAATTGAGAAAACTTCAACGATGTAAGATCTCTTCCGGGTAAAGCTACCACAGCTCTCGCTCGCTCTAGAGGCACTGTTTCTGCTTAATAAGTGCATTTATACAAAAACTGGAGTCTGAGGGTATCTTGACTTTTGTTTTGTACCCTTTGTTTCCCGCTGCGCCATACCCACGGCCGACGGCAGATGAAAGCCACGTACATGCTTAGGTCTGTGGTCATGTGTGCTCCCGTGATATGGGTCCTTGGGGAAGAAATTGGCAACCTAGCCCTCAAAAGGGGGGTAGGATCTCTGGTAGCTCTGAGACATGTTTACTAGTATGCATAAGGGCTAGATTGATTTTTAAGAATTATAAACGAGTATTTGATTAACGGACGTTTTACCAACAAAAAAAAAACCGAGGGTTACCTACCGCTATGGAAACTCAAATCTCATATACAAGAAGCACGTCCTGATCGAGGAAGATGTTCTATAAGGCTTCCTGATTATAGCGGGACATGAAGGATCTACTCTGTTTTCCGCATTTGGATATAACTTCCCTTCGGTTCTTGCTCAAATCACATATCCTACGGGCGATCAGTAATGAAGTTTGGACGTTACGGGTCCAAGTCTCGACCATGACAACAACCACCGAAGTGCATATCACCCGATAATCAAAAGTACTTCCCTAAATTGACTCTGGTCAAAGAAATATACATGAACTACGTTTGGTAATGATAGATCATCGAGGGTAACCCGGGTCCTGAAACTTTAAGAATCCTCAACAGAAAGTGTCTTGGCGGCCGAGTGATCCGTCTTGAAGCAATTGATGTTCCTCGGGTTCATCTAGTAAAGTAGGACCATGGTACAGTGAGAATGCCCCTCTTACAAATTTTATGCTCATGGAAAGCTAAGTAACAGAAAGAAAAGAATAAATGCATATGTGGCGCGTTTTGTCTAGAACGCATTCTAGGGCTAGAACACATGTGGCTGGAGACGACAATTAGCTAAGAGATGTACTAAAACGGAACATTCGATTAATAGTTACACTAGTACAAATATCTGTTCAGCCCTAAGTACATCGCTCACGTTGGAGGAACCTCGATGTCTGTCAGACACGAATAGAAACACAAGATCTACAAAGGGTTCTAGTTCTCTACAGCCACACTCTCGAAAGGTCTAGGGCATCTAGAAGTTAGGAGTTCTCGAGGGCCACTGATATGCACAACATATAGATATCTTCCGCCACATCTCCGGCAGGGCGATAAATATTCAGCCGAGTCCCTGCATATATCTCATTAAAGGAAAGGTTCTGGATATGGCCTTCTGTGTATATATAGGGCAAATCTAAAGTCTAGAACCAACACCACAGTGCATGGCTAAAAGATGTTGGATGACGTCTTTTAGTTGCAAATATTTTTGGTGTGTGTAGCATAACCTTCGAGAAGGGCCTCGTCGCGTTCCGGGTTGGGCGGTATGCAGGTTGGTGGTGCGGCAGACATTAAGAAGCCGTGGAGTTAAGCTCCCATCTCCGCAACCCCAGATTTTCCAATAGGGGCCCGCTCTTCGTATGTGTATGTACCTATAAGCCGCGCCTATATTTTGATAATCTATTCGTAGTTGTTATACCGCCATTATGCCGTCCTTAACTCATGCTACTTATCATCACCACCCATCACTCGACCGACCCCTTACCAATCGCCCATCACCCCCTCCAACCCAACTTCTCAATGTCTTTGATCTGATTTCTCCCGAGGGCCAGGTACCCACCCCAACCACGCAATTGCTGATGGCGTACAAATCCAGGGAGCCATTCCCACCCTTCGAGAAGCCCACCCAACTGCCTCACGCACGCAGGCGCGCGGCTCTTGCACTCACGTGACCGCCAAGATCCATAAAAAAGTTACCACCAACCGGCCAACCCAAACCCTTGTCTCAGGCTGGCCCGTAAAGTTTCTTTGCAACCCATTCGAACTTTCCCACACAGAGCAGTAAGTAAAAATGGGACGGTCAACAAAAAGAAAAGACGACAAAGGCGCCGACAAGAAGAGGAAGAGGAGAAAGAAGGCCAGAACCGACGGTAAGCACCATCCTCAAATTCTGGCCCCCCCTCCACAATTCCGGGTGCTAATGAGGGCGTTTAGTTTCGAGCGATAGCGATAGCAGCAGTAGCAGCAGCGAGGATGAGGTGATGGTCAAGAAGACCGTCGGCAGGAAGGCAGATGCCAGTATGGATGTAAGTATAGACTGGGAACACCGGCAGTGGCTTCAATTGGCTAATTATCTACAGGATGCTGCTGTTGCGCCGGCGTCGGTACCTGCGATGATTGAAGACGAAGAATCGGACCATGATGATGATGAGGCCGCCGAATCTACCGTCGCCGGAAAGCCCAGCGAGAAGGTTCGTTCTCTTCGCCCGTTTTCTAATGCTTGTAGGAGACTAACAAGCGCAAAATTTAGAGCGGACAAATCCCACTGCAGCTGCGCGACTTCCGCGATTCACAGGCGGACGCAAAGTTCGAGGACTACTACATGCGCCTCGTCACGGAGGAGTTTGGCGATGATATCAACAACTTTCGAAGCGCAAAGGACTTTGGAGATAAGAGCTTACCGCTGCTTATCAAGGCGTTGAAGCAGGGCATCAACATCTTTTCGGCGGACGAGAAGATGACGGTGGTCAAGGAGCTGGATTAGATCATAATGGTAGATTGTTTTTTTTTTTCCCTTTTCTTTTCTTCTTTTTCTTCTTTTTCCCTTTTCATTTCATCTTTTTATTTAATCAAGATGTACCACACAATAGTAATGGCTATTGCTACATTACATGGCGTTTTTTTCTTCGAAGATTGAATATCTTAATACCATCTGTACCGCGGAGGAGCTGGATGAAGAAATGCCGCGGGAAGTTACTTCAAAGAAAGTGATAGAGGAGGATACGCTATCCCAGGGCACAATTAAGACTATGTCGAGAGACAAGTGCCATAAAGCTAGCTAGCTAGTATCCGCTGTAAAGCAGAGATTTTGGGGAGCACCTTTTTAAAATCCCAACCAATATATACCTTCTTCCTACCAATACCCCTCTTCCCAATCCACCGCAAGAACCCAAGCCCACAACACCTTTCCGAAAAGAAAAAGAAAGAAAAAAACCCAGAAAGAATTACCCCATGATAATAATGACAATGTTTCCACTACGCTCTGCCCGCTTCTCACAGAGCCGCTGTTTCCTTAAGCCTCCCATTCTCGACATAGTCCTTCGCCTGAAAGACCTTGACCTTTTCATGCTCCTTCCACATTGGCGGCGGCTTGCCGTCGCCCAGAGCCCGTTCCTCTCGGCGTAGTGCCAGCTCGGTTCGCTCGACCTTGGACGTCATCTGTCTGATGTTCTCGTTGACCCGTAGTATCAGACCCTGGACAGGGGGATCAGTATATTATATACGGGGAAAAGCTTGGTACGGCCCGAGGGTAGGGAAGGGGAAGGGGAGGCGGAGTGAGAGGCCTACTTCGAGCAGGTCAATCTGCTGATACACGCTATTCAGCTCCGTAGCTATCGGGATGAGCTGTGCCGCGGCCGGCTCGATCACATTTGATATCTGACTCTGTGCCTGAAACTCGCTCACTGTGATAAGCTTTTTTGACAAATCCCTACTAACTACTACTACTATTTCTAAACGAGAGAGAGAGTGGGGGAATGTCACAAACATCCTGAAGGATATCCTTTTGGGCCGACATTGAAACGTTGCATTCATCGCGAAGCCGGGTTATGTTGGACGACTGTAACGAGGGTACGTTCGTTGTCAGTCAGACTTCAGTCAAGTCAAAGCAGTTCCTGGAAAATGTTTCAGGCAAGGCGACACAAGGAAAAAAAGAGGCCCCCAAGAAAAAAAAGAAAAGAAAAAGGCTAAAGCGGCTCTTCATACCAGGGGCGCAAAGAGTGAGGAGCGAAGATATCCAGCTATCTCTACGGCAACCTCAGGCGGGAGGTCGAAATGCCGGGGTGGTGGTGGGGTGTTTGGCATCGTGAGTGAGTGATTTCAAGAAGTTTTCAGTATGTATGCCCGGGGGGGATGAATCAGAAAAGCGACGGAGAAAGAGTAATGTTCAAAAATAACAAAATGAATATATTGGACCGTTATATCTAGTTAAGAGAGAGACATGTGGGGGGGTGTGGATTAACGTCGTCGCGAAGTGGGAAAGAGAAAGAAAGAAAAGCTGCTATTGGAGGAGGGGGGGAATCGGGAGCTTTCCAATCCTTGTGGTCACGGTCCAGTCCAGCCAGTGTTTTCGCCAGAGAGGAGATGGTGAGATGCATGCAGACAGATTGACATGAAGGTCAGTTGCATTAGCTAGGTGGTAGTGGAGGTGGGTTAGGGTTGCAGATCTCTCCCTCACTCTCCCGGTCCGCTACTCGAGTTTCCATTGTGGGATTGCACAGGGAATCACTCGCGGGTAAACGATCCTTGCCTGTAACAGCAGCCAACGGGTGTGCTTCGCCACCTGAAACTGTCAAGTGCAACACTAACATTTAAATCGCCCAGATTGGTAGAGTACTTGGCCCGTCTACGTTTGAAGCAAGTCTTTTGTTTAGTACTGGCAGGTTGTACAAAGCTTCCATTCCAAATACACCCCGCAGATCCGCAACGCGTTTGGAACCGTTGATAAAACTTAAGCATAACATCCTCCCGGGGTGGACCAGTACTTCTGACGTCTTATGTCCATGCACCTTACAAAAATACCGCCGAACCTGATCTCCCACTCCTTGTATGTACATGATGCAAGGGGTATTCGTTTTTCTTTGGTGAGATACCGCACTAAGTGCTTAAAGTTCCATTGATAATAAAAATAGAATCCCACTTCGTCAAGAGGATAGGAGAGAGAGAGAAAAGTCAAGAAAATAGACAAAAGAAAAAATATTACAATAAACAGTCCTTGGCCCGTTTCCTAACAACTAGAGTTTCCCGCCCAGCCCAGCCAGTTTCGTAGTAGCCCTTGTCATGACCACTAGATCTAGAGAATAAACTATCTTGTATCTGTACCACCCTATAGCGTGAATTAAAATGCAATTATATCACACCTACAAGGCTACTGACGCCCCCCACGACGTCCTCCACGAGCTCGACCACCACCCTACTGATCAGTCAGTAAAATTCTGCACATTATTAATTTGGAAGGAGATTCCTACTTGGTTCTGTCCCTGGTTCTGTCCCTGGTTCTGACCTTGGTTCTGCCCCTGGTTACCAGCGTTTGCATTGTTATTGTTGTTCGCACCGTTATTGGCGTTATTGTTATTGTTGCCATTGTTTGCATTACCCTGGCCGACGGTAAACTTTGTACAATCGTCTTGAGCACCACGCTGGGCGATCGGCATAAGAACAGGTTGATGGTTAGAAGCACTCGACATAGTGCAGACCCGATAGAAGCCTGCCGGAAGGCCGCCCGTCACTTCTGCAGATAATAGCCCATTCCCATTTCCGGCATCGTTGATACCCTTGAAGAATTCAAATTTTCCTGCGTCAGGGCTATTTATTTATACATGTAAGTAAGTTGGCAATATCAGTTTTGGATATGAAATGGACATACGCATTGTTAGGTGTGAGACTGCCACCCAGGTCTTGAACAGTGACATGTGTATGTCCCACAATCTTCCCACCCTGGAGTGCTTGAGGTGCTGCATAATATGTGTTTGCGGGGTTTGTGAACGATCCGGCCTGCAGATTTGCGACTTGGACTTGTATCGTGAATGCCGTATTTGCGGCAATATCTTGACCTGGTGTAGGGGATGTGATGATTGACGATACCATATTCTGGGTCGACGGAATATCACCCATTACTATGAGATAGTTAGATATATCTCCACTTCAGAAAGCCCGGACTGAGTTTCTGCGTACCGATTCCATTGCAAGAGCCACCTTGAACCTGAAGACCATTGGTGAGAGTTTTTCCAGTGCAGAAATTTATGAAGTTTGCTTTATCGGTAGCGGAGTCGGCTTGAGCCGGATCGTCACCAGCTTCTTGACCAGTTAAAGCGGAATTTGACTGCACGTTTGCTGGGTTGAGGGCAAGGTTCCCTGCGTTGTTGTTATTGTTGTTATTGTTATTGTTATTCTGGTTGTTCTGGTTATTCTGATTATTTTGGTTGTTCTGATTATTCTGCCTGTTATTATTTTGATTGTTCTATTCCTAGTTAGGAGTTTTTGTCACGATTATCTAGAAAGGTTCAAAGTAATTACCTGTCTTCTATCAAGAAGTGCTCGAGCGTGAACATTCGATAATGTATATGCATTTGCCATCGAAAGAACCCCCAAAGTCGCCAGGAGAAGGACGGAAATATTAGGGATAAACATGTCGTTAAGAAGCAAAAAATGAACGTATAAATAAGCTGTCAAAAGCAATGGGGTGAATTCACGATCAACGTAAATCTCGTCCGGCGAGCAAAACTACAAGAAAAAAGATAATATAAGAGGAGGAAGGAAGAAGTAAAAGAAAGAAACCCCCTTTCGAACAATTCAGGACAGACAATGTAGTGCTAAATGAAATGAAAGAAAGGTGAAGGCGAGGTTTTTTTAAACATCAAGTGAAGAAAAGCAAGGTGGGTCTTAAGCAAAAAGTCCAAGACCCTTGGCACGTTGGGCTTTTGGCGCTCTCCCAGGCTTTTTCTTCTGCATCTGGTACAAAATATTTCATGATTGATGTTGAAACTGTCTATCAAGACTATAACGTATCGGGTCTGTTTCGTAAGAGTCGACGTTAATGTAGGTACAAGAGAACCATCCATGCGTGAAGGGATGAGATGTTGGCTCGGACCAGGCGGATCTGTAAGCTTTCCCTGGGGGCTTTGGGGGATGTCGGAGCTTCCTCTACCAGTCAGAAATCTCCAAAGGAGTCCAGTTGACGTTGCCAAGCTGCACATCTAGGCGCGCTCTACCAAGACGTCTACCCAGCCAGTTGGTAACAGGCTGGGTTACAGATTGGGTTGGGGTTTCATCCTGACACTTAATCCTTGTAAACCAACCATAACCGCATCTCAAGAAGGAGAACAAAGTTGAGGAGAATCGCTGTCGCATGGGAAATACAAATTGTAAACCTTAAATTATTTCCCGTCGCCTCTTTTTGGTAGTTGCAAACCATGCTCTTGGTCAAGCAACCATGTCAATACACACTGCGCCCTGTGATCACTTGCGAGAATCTTGCGGCTTCAGAAGGCATCTTGACCAAATCAGTGCGCCTCCTTGTTACCCCTCTGTGATAAACTCCTATCACATACAAGCTGGATGCCTGTCTACCTGTCTGTAAGCCGCATGAAATTTGGAAGCCTACATGTAGTACATGGAGATGGGTCAGGCACTGAGGCGGATAAGAGCTACATGTAAGTATGTATAAGCTCTAACAGCGCCCGTCACGTTTGTTCGTATCTTTATTAGACCAAATCAGGATGGACACCTCCTGGTTTTGTAGTAGTACAGCCTATTAACAGGTAACACTTCTTTTATTTGGAATGAAAACGCCCAGATCCGAGGCCGGGTCAATGATATTATTAATGTGTCCCTACATTGCAGATGCACAAGCTAGGGCATGTGTGCTTGCCCGTGAGAAAGCCACTCGCCGTTGATTAAGAACCCCCTTTCTGCAGTGGTACTGTCAAATGGAACGAAGAAAAGCCATGACATACTCGAAACGTGGCTGGCAGTTTCGAAGAACATTTCGCTGTAGCCGCTCTTCCGTCAATGTGTTCGTTCCATCACATCCGATTTTCCGGAATGAACATCACTGGCTCAGTAACGAAGGAACTTGAGTAGTTGTGAATGTAGACGTAAAATATCTCCGGAGGGAGAGAGAGAAAGGGAAAGTAGAAAGAAAGGAAATCTCTAGGGCAGCTACTTGGCTTCATTTTAAGCGGCAACCTTAATCCAAACTTTAATAGAGCCTCATCCTTCATACCACCGATACCTGTTACAACGTCTTTTTCTCTCTGAAAAACCTGCCAATGTTTGTCATGACATCTGAGAAAGGCTTATCTGCTCGGTCTCGGACTAAACCATTTTGTATCCATCCAGGCAACTTGGAAGTTATCCTATCAGTTATGTAGCGTTTATCAAACAATATGATAACAGCATAATCTTCGCGGTGTCTTATAGCCCTCCCAATACTTTGGTTCACGGCTCTCATGCAGGCATTGTCATAAAACTCACGCCCAGCAGCTTTGGCAATCGCTTCCAGCTCAGGTGCAGATGGCATACTCTCGCTTGAGTCTGTAAGGTAAGAGTCACGAGCAACCTTCTCCACATGTTCTAGGCGCGCGCGCCACTCAGCGGTATTGCTGTTTGGAAAAGGAAGGCCGACCATGATTATTCCCCTGCCTAGACTGTAATATCATTAATGATTTTAATCATCTTATGGTGATCCCTTTATTAGAGGTATTATGGTGAACGTACTTGTCATTGAAATTAATTCCCTCTGACATCTTGCCTCCAACAATAGAGAGCAAGAGGCCGCCTTTTCCAGAATCGATTGCTTGCGCATAGTCTTTGAGGATGTCCTCTACACTGCTGCCATCGCTCGATTCTCTAAAAACCTGGGAGAAAGTCAGAAAATCACTCAGCATTTGGATCAAGAATTGAATACAATTTTCCTATCTGCAAGTCTTTCCCAAATAGACTTACCCATACTTCCACTATTTTTCTTCCACTGGGATACAACATATTCCAAATATGCATAACTAGGAAAGAAACACACAACACCATGTGGAATAACAAGACATAGATTGATGATAGCTCTACCCAAGTCTTCGATCTATATTGGTTCTTAGTGTTAATGTTCGAAAAATTTCTAAATGTCATGATAATCACCATTGCAGGAAGCATACGCTTCTCGAAAGTAAACTCGAACTCTCTTCCGCTGGGCCCCTTAGAAACAGGTAATGCTACCAAGTTTTCCTTTGGTATGACGTGTCCGCACGAAAGTGTGCGAATCCTTTCTTTTGGTAGATACGGGAAAAGATGCATCATGTAATCGTTCATCTAAACCCGATATTGTCAACATATGGGTCCTAACAGAATGGACTATGGTTTCTTTTACCGGTTCCATAGTGCCGCCAGCTAAAATCACTGCTTTTGCCTCCTCTACAATCTCCCTAAAGTGGTGTGCAGGATCCAATAGCATATATCGAAAGCAAGCTACTTTCTTATCTTCCATCTTCCCGTAAAATATTCTTCCTTCAGCAGAGGGGTTGGTCAAAGCTAAAAGGAACCCTTGTATATGCGTAAGAGTTGGTATCGAGACATTAGATATGTTCTCGCCGACAGATTTCTTGTGTTGTTTTTCCTGCTCTTTCGTCTCAACATGGACCACATATCCTTCAACTTTCCTTGCAAGTTTGCTTTCATTTAGGTATCTTTGGAGCTTGAAAAAGTTGACCTGATCCATACCATTCACTGCGAGTAGATCTCCAGCAATAACCGCCCCTTCTCCTCCCTTCCTATCCAACTCCTTCAGATACGAAGTAAGTGTACTCAAGATCCGAGTCACTTGCATTACGTAGACTTTATTTTTTCCTTTCAACCGATTTCGGAATTTATTGAGATAGATTTCAAGTTGTGCTTGGCATCGCTCGAGTTGGTTGAGCGATACATTGATTGAATAGATTGATGAGATGGCGCTGATAAGATTATGGGCTTCGTCAATGACTATAATATGTCCCTTGAGTGAGAGGTCGAGTGCCTCCCGGGCTGATTTCTGGAGAAGGAGGGGGTATGGTAGCGTTACGACCTAGGAAATTCCTCAGTAAATATTTTTTTCTCTATTAAGGAACGGTGGGGATACATGCCTCGCTTGGCTTGATGGTAGGCCTAGAAGCATAATAAGGGCAAATACCCATCTTTTTGCCAAGCGAAGCCAACTCTTCGATATCACGGATTTTTGCAAGTGTATGGTCTCGGAAGTCTCTGATAAGTACCTTGTCGTCTTTTTCAGGGAGGAATTGACATCGCGATTCTTGAGTGCCTTTTTGATTGAAAATTAAAAAAACACATATCTCCAGTTTTCTACTTCTTTTAGCACGTACTTACCGGATCGCTGTAGTTCTAGGCATCTCTCATTTATCGCAGTGGGGTTGGATAGTTTCGCAACCTTTGGGTTTATACAAAGATTTTTCCGGGACCCGAGGGGAAGATGTTTTATTTCCTCCTTCTCCTCTAGTTTAATTGCCTTGGGATCTTCTTGTGCGAATGAAGGCGGGAACTTTACACGACGAAGTTCATTGACGAATTGTGTAAGTTGAGAATGCGTTCGTGAGCAGTAAAAGATCTACATAAACAATCAATTTCATTTATCACTCACTTCGGTTTACCTACTCACTTACCTTAATCTCGTCGGGGACTTCTAAATCCTCATCCTTAATGTCTGCTCCCATGGGAATGCCAAGTCTACATATTTATTAGTCCAATTACACATCTCTTATGGGCTTCCTCACCTCTTCATCATTTCCATTACAGCCGGGGAAAAATCCCCATTGCTGTTGGATTTAGAGTCTCCCCCCTCATCTTCATTATCATAATCCTCTAGAGTGAATTGTAAATCCTCATTATCATTGCCTCCATCAATCTCAACTTCAAGCTCTCCTTTCTGTACATTTATGTATAAGTAAATTCTTGGCTAGATATGTGCGGAGTGATACCATACCCTTTTCTTTGCCCTACTACCCCCAATACCTAACTCTGACCTCTCTTTTTCCTTCTTTTCCTTCTCACGTATCTTTGAGAGCCGGGTTTCTAGATCTGCCTTTTCTTGGTATAGTTTTTCTTTTTGTTGTTTCTTCGCAAAAGCTCGTACCCAATCGGGCCCACCAGCAGTGCTATCTTAAGCGGAGAATTAGCCATGACCTACATATCGATTCGATGGAAAGAATACCCTTATCTATCTCTTCTAGACGGGCCTCCAGGGATTTAGCTTTGTGGTCTCTGAGCCAAGTAAGAGAGCCACATATTAGGCTCAATGATTTACCCTGCATGTTTACATGTTTTACCTGTCAGCGGTATACAACTACAGTTTTCCCTTATCTCTCTCACGCACAGTTCCTACGCCGAAAGTCTGATCAGTATTGAAAAAAAGGAAATACCGATTGTGAGGGAAACATGCCTGTTGGTGATTCAAAAATGCCGACACAGCCATCTTCAATAGCGGAGTAGACTGCATTCATAAAATCCAACTGGATGGGATATGGTGTATACGGATGATGAAAGTCTCGCTCTGAGTCTGCCATGCTTATTATCTGGCCCCTGGGACTTGTAAGGTTGTTACCGAACTTAGAACGGGAACGCGTTTCTCAAAAGGTCACGTCGTAGTTGCCAAGAGAACTAGTCAGCGGATCTTATCTTATCGGCGGTTCGTTCCAAACGACTTTTAAACCTTGTGATTGATATCTATCAACATCGAAATTACTTATTCGGTAATCATGGCTGGGGATATTTTTCCTGATTAGATGTACATAATTTATAATCTTTTGATTGTAGATTTTTAAATTTTTACGTTCCTTCCCTTCATTTACCCCTTTGACCGTCACCGTCACCAGTCCCGATTAGGCGATTAGTAGATAGAGGTATCGATATGTGAGAGAATTACCACAGAAACCCTCAGTTCAGATTCCTAGATGGGTCACTATTAATTGCCTAATTAGGCACGGTAGGGTATTTGAATTAAAAGGTGACGGCCAAAGGGATACTTGTCCCTACTGAAAACCGACTATATACCCCTTCCCGTGGAGAGTGTGTCGTTCGCTGAACGCATACTTAATTAACCTAGTATCTTCAGGCCTTCTTTCCTTCCTTTGTGATCATGAGGTTCACTACCCCCATTAATTCTTTCAGCAGGCTGTCAGCCAGATCCCTTCAGCGAACTCTGGGACGTGCGTAGGGAAATAGGTAATGATCTTAAGGAGTAAGTAACATAGATATGTGCGCTTACAAAACTTCTGGTGGCCTGGTACGCGTCAGACTATCCTCAATTGTGGGTGTCTCTTTTAAAGATCTGCTTCACAGAAGATCACTCGATTATCGTCACAATCACGTGAAGCCCAGCCACTATCCGACTAGTAAGATTCAAGAATACACCCTATTCAACACAGAACTTTATTTATCTCGATAATATTTATGCCTCGGGATAGATTATTAATGCTAAGCTGACATACAGTATGCTCATAAACGAGATAATGATCCGACAAGGTATGTGGCCGGAGCTGCCAAGTGAAACCCCGTATTCGTAAAGGAAGGAAGTGTCATCTGATATTAGGCACATATAAGCTCAACAGGTCCAAACAAGCTTTTGTGGGGATATACTTACATCGTTTTTGGCTCAAGGAGTCTATGGAACTTGATTTTGTCTATGTATAATGCACCTACAATCATGTCAACCATGCACTCGAAAGTCGAAATCTATAGGGTCAATCTAGGGTAGCAAACGTCCTCAAGTTCTCGGGGTTCGCAACCAAATCCTCAGAAAAATCCGTTGACTTGGTGAACGCACGTAGTTGACCATGCATGACAATGAAGCTCAGGAATTCTTGATCACTACCAACACCCTTCTCAATCGCAAAGCATATGCTAGAAAAATACTTAGGCGATAGCACCGCTAAATTAGCCTGCAGGAACTGCGACCTTGGTATGCGATTTCGTCATATAGGATCCCGGTGGGGCTGATTTCTCATCGGCTGTGACTGATTTATAAGACCACGGGCAGATGAGAAGAATTGTGGTTTGTATCAAGATTTTTAATGTGACGAACGAGGCAGGTACGGGTGATTTGACTGCCCTTTTTGATAAACATATAGATTTGATGGCACTAGCCTGCGGCCCGGGTAAAGATGCGGGTTTCAGGTGTGTATCCGCCTTATGGAAAGTGCGCCAGCATATCTCTTCTGAAAGATTAAGAATAGATGTTGCCGGCTCTAACAGAGGCCATGAAGGGAATCTTTGTAACATCAATCTGAACCTAGCTGTAAACAAAGGGGCAACAGTCCTGCCACAGTCGTAGGGCCAGGCTGTGTTAAAAAACCGACGCTTAATGTGATGGAGGGTGTATCTGATTAGTATCATATCCACAACGCTCCCTGCAATATTAGGTTATTAAGAACTCTTTGGTACTAGATTGGATGCAGGATAGGGAAGGCGTCAGTAATCAGGGAATTATCATCAGGTGCACCGATCATGGAATCCCGACAGTTGTGCCGGAGGAGCTTTTTTAGATCTATATTGGGTACATGTAGTTATTCGAGGACGTAGGGTTGGGTAGGTATGTAGGTAGGAAATATAAAGAGACAAACTTGACAGCGGGGGATCTCTATCGTAAATAGAGTTATCTCTGCTTTCAAAGCCTAGGATCATAGAGCTAGGGTAGAGGTGCATTACTTGGAGCTCTTGTTGCCTCGGCAACATCCGCCGCGAGAGCTCGGACACCTATCGCTCCAAGCACCACGCCTCTTGGGTGCATGGTACAGTCGTTCACAGGGTGAGGACGAACACTGGGTGAAGACGAACCAGGGTTCTCAATATGGCAAGAAACAGCCAAGCCGCCCAAGTGATCTTTCTATTTGTCCAAAAATCCTTGTTCGTCTACACCCAGTGTTCGTCCTCACCCTGTGGACGACTGTACATGGTTGTTAACCTGCTTAGGCGAGGCAACCACGAGCACGGCCGCGAACGACTCGACCACATTCATCGGCGTCCGTTGAAACTACATAGATACATGTATGCGGAAGAAAAGACGATCGAAAAACTTGAAAAGCTGCTTCGGTCCAGAGTAATAGATAGGTACTGTCCTGCGGTGCATCGGCGCTGATAGTGGGGACGGTTTACTGTTAGAAAACGATTGCCGTCCACTGGAACTTGACCAATCCCAATGCCACCAAAATCATGTATTATTTATACATTTGTACTCGGGTGTGCACCAAAGTGATCAGAACTCAACGGAGATTGGTTAAGGATATGTGGGTGCAACAGGCTGGAGCCAATAAGATCTGCCAAGAATTTATATCTTGAATGGGGGAAAAAAGTCATCAGAACTATTGCCAAATCCCCATCAAAAAATCCATAAAATATATAAAATATTTTATTTATTAGCACCTACTCTATATTGTATTTGGACACACATTTGTCTATGTAGAGTTAAATTTCAGCAGATATCAATAAAACTGAGGGCAAAATTTGGTCTCTGGAGTTCCTTGGGGCATATGGTTGATATAAGCCCCAGGTGGGCCAACCAGAAGGTTCTCTCGAGGTTCTGTCCAACCAGAGGCAGTTCTGATCACTTACCCTTACACCCGAGTACATTCCTCTACTCTCTACAGAGAAACATCTCCTCGTATATGATTTAGCAGCGGGAGAATGTCATCACACGCATAGAGACAAAAACACCTGCCAAGAACCCTCCAAACCACAGATAGGAGCGATTTCCATGTGTTTGTATATACCACGGAGGGATATTGGATGTGACGTAAATGTCCGGTAATGCAATTGATTTACTCCACGATGAGCTTCAAAAGCATTCCTATCTTCTGCCACTCCGGACAGACAACAAAGCTTTCAATTATTTCGGATTTCGAAAAATCAAGTTCCGGAAATAATGGTGTCTACCCGCAAATCCACCCGCTCCTCCTCTGGTCTCGGCGAAGAACCGGCTGTCACCTCTCCCACAAAGCCAAGTGCTAGTCGTAAGAGAAAGACCGAAGAAGATGCATCTGAGTCGGTTATTGACGGATCAAAGCACCCTACAAAGCAAGCCAAAAAAGCAACTGTGGAAGATGATTCTGGAGCAGAGGGAAAAAATAGCCCGAAGCAAACTACACTTGATAGCGCGCTTAAGCAGCAACCGCGAGAGAATGATGCTACCGGGGATGTGGTTACTGAAGAACCCAAGGGTGTCGAGGAGGCACAGGGTCAAACCCCTGCAGACGAAGAGCAACTCCAAAATGAATCCAAATGCGCCATCACCGTTTCCTCCGAGCGTGAGGAAAAAGTAAAAAAATCCCCGATTATGGAAAAAGGAATAATCTATTTCTTCTTCCGCCCCAAGGTTGCAGTTGATCACGCTGAGAGTATCGATGATGTGCAGAGGAGCTATATAGTTCTTCGGCCCTTGCCATTGGGCGCAAAACTTAACGACGGGAAGGTGGGGGATAGTGATAGAGAGAGTCACCATAGGCTTATTGCGATCCCCAAAAAGAGACTGCCGGAACGCGGATACGAGAGATTTTTGTAAGTCCTTTTGTCAATCCAAGTCATAGGCTCGTAGGATAAGAATTAATTGATTTGGTAATATAATAGGACATTCGTGGAGGAACCAAAGATCTCGGCAGCCGACCTGAAAAGCCGATTTTTGAAGGGAAGTACATATATGACGAAAACACAAGGGTAAGAAGAAGAAGAAGCTATCCGCAGCCCCGAGGATGAAATGCATTGTGTACCTACTAAATACGCGCCCCTTAGAGAGCGAAAAAACTCACCCATGGAACCTATTGGCGAAGGCATATATGCTCTTACAAAGACCGAAGAAGAGCGGTCAACCCATCTTGCTTACATCCTCACACTTCCTTCCACACTGGATGAACTTCAAAAAGACTTTGGCTTAAAATCGCGTGGATCATTTGTGGTTAACGTGAGAAACCCTCAAACACCAGCTCCACCACAGGCAGGTATTCCAGACCCCGCAGAGTATTCAAAAGAGTGTGTATTACCAAACCCCTGCAACTTTCAATATTTGTTTCTAGGTTAGAATAGAACAGCTTTTTCCGGATGGATTATGCAGTGTGTATGGACGGCGTGACACAGTTACCGGGATGGATATTTGAGACTTTATTGCTAACCTCAGACTTTCAATTACCTGTAGGATAATGGAAGAGTTCCGTGGCCTCAAATGGGGCGCTCTAGAGCCAAAGCACCTGGACTACAAGCACGCAGAAGTGCTGTTTATTGGTCAGAGTGGATCCGAGGTGCCGGGAGAGGGGAAGCATGAGGGCACTAGTGATGAGATGGAGAAGCTGGAGGGCGAGGATGAGGTGAGGGTTAGACACCTTAAAGGTAATGAGGCTATCTTTGCAGACTTGGAACTTGATAGGAAAGAATTTGGGGGGGTGGGGAATACATGGTAGTGGTGGTGGTGGTGGTGGTGGTGGTGGTGGTAGTGCGGGGACAGTATAATTCAAGGAGTCCATCAACGATACAGTAGGGCATAGCGATAGGACCACACGGCGATTACGGCGTGTGTTGACTGAGTCAATGACTGAATGGACTAATTAGAAGCCGCCGTGGCTATGTAGTGTAATACGAATTGTGGGGAGAAAAACAAAGCTGTGACCAGCATGAGCATTTCTAGGCATATTTTGATGTGATATGCACAGGGAAGGTACGGATAACCACGTTTTACTTGTATCCTCCCTCTTTACCGGGGTTTGGAAATATTCCGACAGCCTGGGAGTTGGTTCTATTTGAACAAAATTCAAAATATTTATAAGTTCGAGCGACCTTTAATGACTTTATTGTAGAATGCCGGTAGTAGTCAGTTGCAAAGGTTTCCGAAATGGGCTGGGTCTGCATGGGATCAACAACTAGATGTGCGAAGCAGCCGATTTCGGCAAGGCCTTAATAACTGTAGGCATGATGGAACGCTTCTGAAATCCTACCAGAAAAGCAAATACATAACCTCCATGAAAGAAACACGGCTTTCCTATTTAAATTCCAAGTCTTAGAAAGTGATCCTAGAGCACTGCGGAGCAGCGTTGAATTTGATGGGATCGCCTGATGGCTCGCTCTCCAGCTGGACTAAAGTCGTATCCAACTTCCCTTGAAATTTATGCTGCTACTTGGATAAGCAACCACAGGCTGAACGTCATTGACTGCTAGTAGCATTTAAGATTGCAGAAGTATTGGATAGCAGAGTCCCTTTGATCACAATTCACCTTTCCTTGTCACTTCTGAAAAAGTAGATGGTCGTTATCGACACCAATGATACCGTATCTGGACAGCGCCTGGAACGTGGTCCATGAGCCACCCGAGGTTTGGTTAACAAGCGTCTGTTTCAATGACCTCACCAATAGCTGTACTAGATGGGACTTTCCCTCGTTTGGCGGCGGCTGCTCCAGCGCGCATGCGGCGCCGGGCTGTCTTGCTAGGCTCTAAAGTGAAATCAATTTTTTTTTTTTTTTTGAAGTTCGTTATGCAGCTGCCCCGGGAGTTCAACAACACAAGCGGCCGAAGAGAGGTGGAACTGAACCATACAAAACCCTCGCCTCAAGTCCGTCAACCAATTGATTTTTGAAATCACTGCCTCTCCTTCAGTCTCTTGGTTAATTCAAATCGCTTAGGCTATCTACCTGCACTATCGGAATCAACTTTGACAGACACACCCGCATAAACACTTTCGCTGACACCCCTCATAGGCTCCCGCATTCATCCCAGGTCTAGGTATTTGTCGGGTGTGAGTAAAAGTACTTGTACCCGGACATATCCATATCCCCCCATCTTTTCACCCACCATCATTCATATCACTCCAGCAGTAGACTTCTCTGGTTTTCATATTTCCACCTCGAACCTACCAATCACTCTATTGCCATCAACTCAATGGCTTCTTTAAGAATTTCTCGCTCAATTCTCCCCAGAACCCCTCGTAGGTTCGTGGCGCTGCCCCGCTTGCCCCACCATGTCTCTTTGCCTGGAGTGAGACACAATTCAGCTGCCGCAGCTGCAACCGCGCATTCCTTCGTTGAACAGGATCACCACCATCATGATAACCATCATCACCACCATCCGTCCGCCACTGTCTCAATCCCCCCAATCAAACCATTGGAGACTCCTCCTATTCTCCGCGGGAAGGTCAGTCCGGAGAAGATCGTGGCCCCGGAACTCAACCATCTCAAACAGCAGATTCAAATGCTCTGCTCAACTAATATCGGGGGACTCGACCTGACTTCAAAGTACTACCTCGAGGCCAACGGAAAGCTTTTCCGTCCCATGGTTATTTTCCTCATGTCTAGGGCAACTGCTGTGGCTCCCAAGAAAGATGGCTGGAAGATCGTGAGTGCCGCTTTGGAGAGAACATTTAACAACCCAGTGGCTCCTGCGGGGATTCTCCATGATCTCAACCCAGACTTCGCATCTCTTTCGTCTAAATTGATGCCCGTTGACATCCTTGGAGGCCCAGGCCAAGGTGTTCAAGTCCTCGGAACACAACGCCGTTTAGCAGAAATTGTTGAGTTGATTCACACTGCAACTCTTCTTCATGACGACGTCATCGACCATGCAGAGACTCGGCGTGGTAAGCCATCTGCCAATGTTTTCAGCGGCAACAAACTTTCCATCCTCGCAGGCGATTTCATGTTGGGTCGTGCATCAGTCTATCTTGCCCGTCTTCGTGAGCCAGAAGTTATTGAGCTTCTTGCCGAGGTCATCTCTGAGTTAGTTAAGGGAGAGTTGTTCCAACTTCAAAACACCGGGACCGACTACAATTCACCCGATTACCTCAAAGAATCTCTCGACTACTATCTCGAGAAGACATACTTGAAAACCGCGTCGCTCCTTTCAAAGTCTTGCCGCGCTGCAGCAGTTTTGGGTGGTACTACCGATGAGGTCTCAGAGGCGGCCTATATCTATGGAAAGAATTTGGGGTTGGCCTTCCAGCTTGTTGACGATATCCTCGATTACACTAGCTCCAGTGAGGAGATCGGGAAGCCTGCAAGTGCAGATCTTGAGCTTGGACTCGCAACAGCTCCGGTATTTTATGCATGGGAGGAATTTCCGGAACTTGGACCTATGATTGCTAGACAATTTTCTGAACCTGGTGATTCTGCTAGGGTAATTGCACTATTCAAATCCAGTCTACAGGGAGTTTCCTAACATGTATGTTCTATCTAGGCCCGTGAGTTGGTTCACAAGAGTCAAGGTATCCAAAAGACCAGAGATCTCGCTCGATCTTTCTGTGAAACTGCCCGCCAAGCTATTTCTATCTTCCCCGACACCGAGGCCCGAGCTGGTCTGGATGAGATCCTCAACAAGGCTCTTGGCCGCAAGAAATAATCGAGCAAACAGAAACACATCGAAACCTATTTACTGGACGATACGCCATAACGAAATAATGTCTGTGCTTGGAAGTAAGGATTTGATGGATCTGGTTGTGTTATTTTATACTAAACTGTAGATATCCTTTTTTATTTCACTCCTTCCCTTCCCTTCTTTAGGGTTTAGCTTGGGTATGTTTGTTTTTGTATATAAATTTCCTTTGTTTCTTGCTGCTACTGTTTATGAGATCTTCTCGTGGTGTGTAAGGGTTTTTCAGTCATTGCCACTGGAGTTTTCTTTTGTATCGGATCTGGGGTTTCTTCTTTAAGATGGGTCTTATTATCGAGTATGAGTTTTTTCTATGGTTGCAATCTTGGTTTGTTTCAGTAACTGGTGAGTTATATCTGGTCAAGGGTTTTAGTCACTATATTTTCTTTATGATCTCGAAGAGAGTTCGGATGTCAAATTCGGTATAGAAGTTTTTTGCTCGAGGTTCTCGACGTGCCTAAGATGGGTGTCGAAATACATACATGGGAATATAGGTCTTTTTAAAACGGAAAGTTTGAATCCAAATATTCCGTCAATTTGATCATTACCCTTGTACTAGTATATGTCCCCAAGAAGTCTTATCACCCCATCGATTAATGAGAATATCTATTCCACTTTCCCCTTTCGCGTTTCCAGTATAGATATTTCGTTTCTGGTGATTAATGAATGCCTTTGAAGTCTGTTAATTCCTTCCCAACGCCTTAACTTCATTTTGAGCTTATAATATAGATCCGCTACACTAACCAGGAATTTGAACGAAATTTAGTTCCCGCCGTAACAAGTCTTGATTAGGCCTGATATTACATCCGCATATAAGATCCCGGGGCAGTAAGATACCTCACTCCAGAGCCGAGGTTTAGGCTCTTGTCGCATATTTTTAAGCAGTTAGCTGTAACTACAATTATGATTATTACATATGGACGTACGGTGCTAGAAGTAACAGTGCGATAGTGCGTCAATGGGGCCGATAATGCAGCGTTGTCTAAGAATTCAAATGCGTTCGACATTTTGCAGCTGAGAGACCGAAGTGAGTGATAGGTGATGATCAACTAGACATATGCGCTAATAGAATTCTATCAGTTGTTAAGTAGGTATTTTGAGTTTGACATGACCAGGGAAAAAAAGCTTAATGCCCCTTTGTACATACAAGTAAGTGTACGTGTTAGAATGTGAACCTAAGTTACACAGCCTAAGGCAATAGGCTCCCTTCGACGTCGAAGCATCACATAATCCGGGGAGCCACGAGGTAAATTATAACAAGCACTTTCTTTAATTCTAAGTACGTACCTGTTCTTCTTATCTGGCTTCAGTCAGTACTTCACCCCGGCCACAATATTTTATCTGGAGAATACCGCCGGGAATACCACTGGCCAGATAATATGCCTCCCAAGAAAGAGAAAAAGGAGCACCTTGCCGGTGATCAAGGTGAGTGAGGGAGAGGCTCTCAGCTCATGTTTACTTTTTCATTCCAGAGCCAATATTAATCTGTGTTCCTGCATCATACAGCCAATGAGCTGATCATCGACTACCTCCGTCAACAGAACCGACCATATTCTGCTACAGGTAAGCCATATTTGCTCGCTTCTTTTGGAGTAATTTCCATCAGCTGGACATGGTGCTTGTTTTCAACTAATAGTAGTTAAGATGTTAGTGCAAACCTTCATAATGCAGTTACTAAGAGTTAGTATCAACTCCGGGGGGAATTAGACCCCTCCTTCTAAGTGGATGCGTCTTTATCTCTAGTTTTCAGTTACTGATAATAATAATAAAAAAAACGAGTAGCTGCTGCGGCAAAGATATTGAAAGAGCTCCACGAGAAAGGAGAAATCGAGGGAAGAGCTTCTGGAAAGCAGATAGTATATCACGCTATCCAGGTCTGCCACCTCTAGTTTCCTCTGAGCTGTGCAGGAATTACCTTGTCTGACTCATGAAAATATCTTGTAGGACCCTAATGATTTTGCGAGTACAGAAGACCTGAAGGCTATGGACGAGAAGATTACAGGTATGTATATCTGTTTCTTGCTTTGAGTATTTGTTCCCAGAGATACTCAATAGCTGAAGCTTCTATAGTGGCGGCGAGTGTGGCTAAATGAAACGTCTAGGTACCAAGCTCAAGATAGTCAAGGTGAAAGCTGAGCTCAAGTCACTCCAAGGCACCTTGAATACGCTCAAAGCAGCACCTACGGTTTCCTCACTCTGTGAGACTGTTGGTGTCCTTGAAACCGAGATTCAGAGGCTTGAGTCTTCCCTGAAGCCTATTAGAGCAGGCCCCATCAAGTCTATTTCTGCTAGTGAAAAGGCTGCCATGGATGTCGAGTATGTCAGGCTTGAGACGCTGCTGAGGCGGAGAAAGAAGACGTTCAAGGAATTCTGGGGGACAATTTGTGATGGCTGCGGGGATTTGAACCCCAGTGACCTTTGGGTAAGTCTGATCGTGATCACACTTCATGGACCTCTCATACTCGTACCACTCCTTTCTTTCTAGCGCCAACCCTATTTTTGATGTCTTTATGGATATCTTCTCCGGGACCTATCAGCTCCTTAGGTTTTCTTTGAAATACCTCTTTCTATCACTCAGCCCCTCTGATATCCATCGTTGTTTTTTATTTTATTTTTTCATGGTCGGACCATGTTGAAATACACCACGAAAAAGAGAGACAGTGTCGATCTTGAGCAGCGGTTATGTACATAGTTGCGCAAACCATTGGTCACGGACACTGTCTCTTTTGTCGAGAAATGTGGGGAAGCGGGTGATGGCGCCCGTTTACTTTTTCCTTGCCTTGTATTTTTCTTTTTGCGGCCTTGATCGTCCGGTTCTGACAGTGAGCAACTTCTTTAAACACTCTCTGTCGTGTTTCGGTGTTGGTCGGGGATGTTCCATGTTTTGTCTCGTTCGGCCCGAACGGGCTTTTATTGAGCTCTGCAGTTTTTTGCGAACCAGAAGAAGCATGTTCCCGCACGCATGCACATATGAACACGCACGTATATTTGCTAACCCTTGAAAAGGAACGCCTAGGTTTGGAAGGAGATCCTTGAAGCTCAAGGAGGCTTGGAGAAACGTTACTCAAGGCTGTTGACATGAGTTTAGAAAGGAAAACTCGGGGGTATTTAGTCCAAAAGACAGGTCTGTCCGGACCGGATAAAAACATGATCTGTAATATTATCATTTTCTAGGTACCGTACGATAATCCATTGAATTCTTCGTATTTTCATATTTTATAAGCATAGGCAGTAGATAACTCGACAATACTCTTCCTATTTTCGGTTGTGAATACCAGCCCCGGACAGGAGAATGTTTGGGGGGGGGGTCTAACGTGGGGGTCTAACTGACCGAAGCGAAGCTAGGAGAGCTTCCTCTCAAGCTCTACATTTTCACATTTTCACATGGGAAAAATCCTGGCAATCATGTCAGCTGAACACGAGTTTGAATTGGACGCCATCCGCGATGAACATTGCACTAGCAGCGAACTCTTTTGCACTTTAAAGAAGAGGTGAAAGTTCGGACGACAGGGAACCTATCCAAGATACCGAGATGAAAGGCAGATCCGGATCATTACTTGCGTGATAGATTTTAGTACGTTCCCCACGGCTTTACAGCAACCCAGCATTTGGAAAGCATTTTACTCTGACGTAGTAAGATTCAGTAGCTCCAAATCAGTGCCCTGCGATCGCGACGTTTCTGACAATAATCTATGAAACCAAAACAAGGCCGTATTCTGGTAAACGCGGCAAAGCCGTGCTTGCAGTATTATTGCTTAGGCGAGTGCTTGCAGTACCTGGCCTTCATGGTCCCTGCAGACTACGGTGGGCACATAGTAATCCCCAATGCAATCATCGATGCCGCTAGTAAAGTCCAAATGGAGATTTATTATCTCATGTACACTTGGATATTTGAGTGAGGCTGGAGAATATCACAAAAGCCCCTCTATTGTGTAACTACTGATATCCCAAGACCTCGAAGACGCCAATTAATTAGGATGACGTGTGGAGAACTGGTATGAATCACGAAGCTACTACTGTTTCGGTGCTGCAGGCCTACATATCATCTTGTCTGGATATCATCTGCTTGTTTGTAGATAAAGGAAGGTGCCGAAATCAAATCTAATGGTGGTCATCCAGAACCTCTAGCTGCAATGCCGTGGTCACCCGCAGTCGTCCCGCATATTGGAGGGTTTAAAGTATAAATAAATAAAATTAATAAAAAAAGTACGGGAAAAAAAGAAAAATAATTGAGAAGTAAGACGCCTCAGAAGTTCAGACGAAAGGAAATATTTCCATAGGCTCCCGCTTTCCGACCCTGTATATAATATATTACAGGGCATATGGAATTCTTTGCCGGATCTTCAACAGGCTTTCGGAGTCGATTATAGATTGATCATGTGCTTGGGAACAAGAGCTTGAGAACACACTCCCCCTTCACCGTGTCCCCCCACCCCATACTTCCGTACTTCCGTATCTGGGCTGTGGGTACATGTAACTATCCGGGTTAATCAATCCATTTAGAAACGTATTCGTGTGTTCCTGAGGTGAGGTACCAGATAAACTGTCTCATGAGAATGCCAAGCTCCCAGGAAAGCGATGAGCTCCACAACGTTCCCTTTGATATATCCTTTGAATCAAGATTGTTTTCTTTCTATTCGAGGACCATTTCCTCAGGACTACCGTTGATGGTGTCAGCAGACAAATGAGGTCTCTAGACCTCTCGGCAGTTTTTTCAGCTCCTCTCAACTCTCGGGCGGCCTATTCGTATATTGTGTTTGTAGAGTGAGTTACAAGGCTCCCATCCTCAAGAACACTCACACATTGCAGTTGCAATAGCTATGTAGTGATTTGCCTTCTGACTACCTACGTATAGACGCCATAAATCCTTCATTCAACGGAAGCCACATTGTGCGCCTTGCATTGACTGATCGGTTGATAAACTGACACTGGACTGCCCGGTAATTATTAGTGGTGTGCGAGTCCTGTTTATGGTCCTGTTCTCCTGTCTGTCTCCCGTGCTGTGTGGTCTGGTCATTCGTTATAACCTGTCTTGCGGCCTCCACCATCATCCATCTGGCACAGAAAAGGTTCCTGTATCTAGTCCCCTACGTTTCCAAATCTGTGTTTATTTTGGATTTCCCATTCTATCGGCAATCGTCTATCAGTCAATCCGCCCCCAACCAGGTATTCGTTTTACATTGGTGTATCTTATTTTTTTTGACTTTTGTACTTCCATCGCTTATCCTGTTTCTGTGTGTGGTGCGTATTCTTGTTTCTTGATCTTGTGTTTCCGAAACATCTGCTGGGTGGTGAGCTAAAAGGAATAACTGAGCAGTTAGTTGTTTGTTTGTTGTCGTTCAGTTGTGTGAAAGAAGTTAAAGAGGCAAAGGCAAAATAAGGCGGCAGAGAAGAAAAGAAAAAGGCTGTTGTGACTCGAGCCCCGCCGTTTTCTGTCCCTGATTGGTTGGTGTATATTCGGCGGCCCTTGCTAGCGCGGCTGTGAATCCTTTCCTGCTCCACCCCTCATCGGAATCCCTTCCCCTCAACCTCACGGAGTCCGAAAGTTGGGTGTGGACAGAGTCCCTGACCCCGCCAACCAGCTTCTCGTTGGGCCCTGATTCCTTAGTTACAGTCTTACCATTGGCCGACTTTGCCAGTGCCTCTGCAAATTGACTGGCACGCTGGCTGACTGGTACGTAGATTATTGATCAATTGATTGATTGATCGATCTGTTCCTGAGACGATAGACACATCGCTTGCCAGAGATTTCATTTTTTTTTTTTTATTTTATTTGTTCTTTACAATCATCTCTTCGTCTGTCTTGAAGTATTCGTTGTCGTTGCTTCTGCTTGCTACTTCCAGTACCAGTGCCAGTGCCACTAGTACTGCCACTACTGTAAACGCTACCGCTGCCATTGTCGGTCTTCCAATTCTCCCAGTTTTCCCGTTCACCATCCCATCTCCGTTACCACTGTCTTCCCGTCTGTCTGTCCGTCGTCCAGAAGAAGAAGAACGAGACCCGAGGAGACAGCCACGGCAACTACTGCTACCACATACCTGTCAACACAACATCAATAGCTACACAGCACTACCACAGCAGATCGAGAGAGCAGCAGAGGAGAGAGAGAAAAAAAACTCAGAGAGAGAAATAAAGGGGAAAATAAATTAGGGTTGCCGTTGCAAGAGGTCTCGACTCCTCGGGAAAGCGAAAATTCTACCCCCTCCCCCATTCCCCACACAGTAGAGTCGACTGTGACGTTAAAAGTCAACGAAAGTTCCTCTACCTCTCCCTCCTCCATCTTGCGCACCCGACACCACACAGTCAGTTAACCTCTCAAATCGCAATGACTGCCACCACTCCCTTCCCCTCACACGAGCAGCCACCAACCCAGCAAAAGGATTTGATCCATCCTCCTCCTCCTGCTCTTCCTCCCATGAACCTCCCGACAAGTCAACCCCAAGCCGTGAGCACACCCCCGGAGCAGCCCAATATGTACACCAGCAACAGTAGAGAAGGTAACAGAGATGGCAACCCCTCTGCTGGTCCCAATTCGCAGCAGCACTTCCGTCCTGGCAGCGGGAGGAGAAGCATGTCTGTTTCTCAACCACTTTCCGGCCAGCTCCCAACTCCCTCCAATGGAAACGCTACTGCTCCTGCAGGTCCAACGCCTGTTCCGCTCCAGCAACAACAGCAGCAGCCGCACGGGCAGCCGCCTGGTATCCCAATAGGACCTAACATGCCACCGTTTGATGCTTCCAGGAGTCCCCCGAGCAACAAGAGTAAGTCTTGCAATTATCTATTGGTGAAATGCTTGCTAATTGCGGAGCCGCAGATCTGAACCACGTGCCGTGCAAGTTCTTTAGACAAGGCGCCTGCCAGGCCGGAAAGGCATGTCCTTTCTCTCATAATCTTGATCCATCTACAGATCAGGCTCCTTGCAAGTACTTCTCAAAGGTAAGCGGCGCACAACTATGGAAAGGTTTTTTTGCTTTTAAGGAAGTTCGTGCTAATCAAGTTACCCGCACGAAATAGGGAAACTGCAAGTTCGGCATCAAGTGTGCTCTTGCCCACATTCTTCCTGATGGGCGCAAAATCAACAGGTCCAGTTTCAATAACGGCGGCGGTCATGGCCAGATCCAGTTTAGTCGTATGGACACCAGCCACACTAATCACAGATCGGCTCTCCATAATTCGCTGCTCCAGGCAAATATGATTCCGCACCACACTCCCAACCACAATTTCAACGGGGGAGACGACTTCAATGGGATCTCTAGCAATCAGTCTAACAACGGTGATAATATGTCGAGCTCGCTCCCAGGCGACTCTCCGCTTGACAACATTTCCACTTCTCAGAGGACATTGGGACCCTTGGATGCAACTCTCCCAGCTTCATTTGAGAGACATGATTTCTCGTTGTTTGCAAGGACTGGACCGTATGCCTCTTCAGTACCCAGCAAGTTCGGAATGGAGTCTCCACCACCTTCTTTGTCTAATGGGCGCAATGGTGTCTTGGCTTCTCTCTACATCTCGGCTTTCGGGGACGAAGAAAGCAGCATTGGCGGAGGATTGTCTCGTTCCCCTAGGGTAAATGGCGAGGATTCTTTGGGTCAAAGAATCATGCACTCGTCTATGTCTTCAAGGCGCCAGAAGCTTCTCCCAGCTAGTTACGCTAGAGCAGAGAATATGGAAAGGATGCTTGGCGAGAGGTTTCGTAAGGATAACGTCTCAGATGCAGACTTTGCATTCGAGGAAGACTTCGTTCCAAGCAGCCTCAATGAGCTTCTCACACCAGCTGAGCGGAGCAGAAGACTTTCCAGGACAGATGAGGAGGGAGTTTCTAGCTTCCGTCACAGCTTGACCGCGCCTGGAACACCTGCGGACCCCGGCGTTATCGGATCACCACCTGTTGGCTCACCAAGCGGTGGCGGTGGCTGGGGACCGATCGTCATGAGAACAAAACGTGATGATCATGAGGCCCCAACTCCCAGCCTTGGTCATGTTGGTTCCCCACTTAGAAATTCCTACCATCACGGCGATTCCAGCCCGACTTTCCGCTCCCTCGCCCTTGGACGTGAAACTTCCCCTTACCCTGGATCACCCACCCGGGGAAGCTTCGGCGGTGTCTCTACACTCACTCAGACTATGCAACGTGCTAGGCTCTCGTCTACCAGGAGTGACCCATATGATCTACCTACTGTCTCGAAGTCTCTAGGTCCTACCGGAAAACAGATGGAGAGGGCCATGTCCTCTTCACACTCAAGCAACAAGGGCGTTGCGTCAATTGATGAGGAACCCGAGACCCAATTCTTGATGGAGGACGAGGATGAAACTTCAAGCAGCCGTCCGATCATGATTGGCGGTACTGGGCGTAGCTCAGGGTTGGGACTCGAGGTTAGCCAACAGCAATGGGAAGGATTTGGATCCCATCGTTAAACCTCTGGATTTCACATGACCTTTATGATTCATTTTTCCGTCATAACTTATACAGATTTCATATTAGGCCATGTGCTTTTGGCTTGGTGCGATTTCTTACTTTCTTTTTCTTACGGTATATGGAGCGGAATCAAAAAAATCTTTCCAGGGGGCAAGGGGAAAATGGGGGGATCTAAAATTATCGGTTGGCGGAGTTATTTGATTGTTTTGTATGAGTTTCAAATTCTTTTTCTGCCTGTTAATTCCCGCTTTTTTTTCTATTCAAAATTACCATGCATGATCGTGTCTTATGAATACTTGAGGTTGTATTTTCTCTCTCCTTCTCTCAAGTAGTTGTTTCCGTACCTTTTATCCTTCATCACGTCTATCAGAAGCATTTATAAGCATGATCTTTTTCAGTTTTGCATCTTTTTGTGTGCCATTCCTGATTTCATCAATTAAGCAGCGGTTAGAAATTTGTTTTTATGATAGTAACGATAATTATTCCCTTTCTTTTATTTTTCCTCTATGGAAGTCTTTTTTGATATTTTTTCGAGTCTGGGAAACACGTTTGAGGGTATATCATGATGAGTTGACTTCACAGCTTGGGATGTGTACATGAAATGAATCTTCCTTTTTTCTCTCTTTTCTCTTCTACATACCTGTTATAGATTGCATTTTTCTCTCTTTCTACTCTCTGGGGTTTGGTGTGTATGCAGTGCGCACGAAAAGAAAAGAAAAGAAAACTCGGGCGAAGACATACATACACCCGCCTCGTTCTTTTCCATTCCTGCGTGCCTCTTCTTCATATTCTCTGCGCATGTATACCACGTCCCCCACATGTCTCTACAAGTACGTTAGCTAGCTTTGTAGTTGCGCGTCTCAATACCAATCTCGGTTTCTTAACGTAACGTTGCGCAAACTGCAAGTGGCCCCACCCATGCTTACGGCAACCAAGTACCACATGCAATGGGAACCTGCACGTCACCGGCGGGGAAACGTGGGGAAGGTGCTGGGGATACCGGGAGAATCGTGTACTCCTAGAAAGGCGAGTCGTAACCCCTAATAAGGTGGTGTAACGAAGGCAGAGTCTGGGCCTATTGGGTCCCTCCCCCGAAGGTTAAATGGTGCGAAATATTGGGCAGGTAAGAGGTATGACACTGGAATTGGGACTAGCATCTGTAAGTGCAAGTTAATTAGATCGGCATGTTGTATCAGTACTATTGCTTCTGAGTAGGTTAGAAGTGTGTCTCTATAATGAGGGCCGTAATCCACCATGTTAAATCAAAATTCGGCTCCAACCATGATTCTGGCGAATGCACCACTCAGAAACCGCCTAATATCTCTCTCGCCAACTTTCTCATGCCGACGGCAACCGGCATGAGATTCGCCGTCATAATCGATCACTCGGAAATTAACCGAGTGATTCATGGTGAACCAATGCGGTTGCGGTCAGAGCTCCCCAAGCCATCAGTGGAGGCAACAGAGCAATAAAACTCTACGCCCTGGAAATGTGTGTTGGATAAACTTGATGTAGTGGTGAGTTACACCAGCGATGAAAGGTGTCTAATATCGGGTGACTCTACCTGTAGTTATTAAGAGCTGAGGAGAGGTAATGACTGTGATTTATCCATAGCTGCGGGCAGGAGCTTAGCACTCTTAGGTTCTGACCGTGCTGGAAAATCAGTAGAGTTGTCTCTGTAGACTGGGGAGCTTGATGCGCACTTACTTGAGTTGTGAACCTAAGAGGCCGGATGGAGTTCCTCGATGGAGTAGGACGCGCCGTGATGAAGAAGGGTGAGTCTTATTCTGTACTCAGCCCATGAATACCCACTTGTGACCGATTTCATCTCGCCAGTAGTATGGATAGGGTGTTGGATCGTCATGGATTCTGCTGGTAGCACCCGTTTCCACCTCTGAAGGGCTCTCGTGGGTGGGTGTTCTGTGTCTGCCTCGTGGGAGGCGTGCTGCTGTCCATTTGATGGAAGTATGTATGTGTCCTCTCCTAATTTCTGTTCTTCTCGGCTCTGTTGACGTGGTTGATGACCGGGCTTCTGGCTTCTTTAACAGCTTTCGTTGGCGGGGTTCTTGTGATGATTCTTTGCGAAGGCATATTGGTTCGCTGTGGTAGAGGAGGGAAGATGGCGAGTGTAAGTGTGTATGGGAGTGTGAATGACTAGCGATGTGGACACCGTCAAGAAAGCCACAAGAACGAGAAGGTATGGTGCTGACGGTAGCAAGGAACGCTGTCCGCTCTTAAGGCCCCCAAACTCCCTTCGCAGGAATGCCATAAGACTGCTCTTTGTTTCTCTTTTCATTCTAGAATTGGGCGGTAGATACGCGAGGGTTTCAATCTTGAATAAAAACAGGATTAATAAAAAGCATTACTCGCTTACCCTTAACTACAATAAAGAGGCTCGCTACCACGAGCCCACCGTAAGTATTGGTTCGTACGTAGGAACGTATTGAGGTCTCCTTTTCTCTCCCTCTCTTTTCGTTTGATAATTGACAAACACATATATTGTACGAGGGCTCAAGTCTTACGAAGTAGTATTAATCAGAAAATACTCGTCCCAAGTTGACGTGCTAAACCGTCCTTTCTTGTCACCGTTGCCTCCTGCCGTCGCGTCGCCGTTAACGAAGAGTCTCGTAGAATAAAATTGACAAATACGAGTGGATTACCCAAAACTGGTCAACGCTCGTAGGTGTATTTTTTCTTCGGATTCGATATCATGGCCAGTATAGCTACGTATACATATAAAAATAAATAACGCAACACAACTAATTTGTTGTTGGTTCGGAGCACCGTAAAGTACGAGGAGTTCGTCGGGTAGGAGTATGTGAACCAACGAACGCTTTGCCAACGAAGAAGCTCAATTTGATGCTCACGAGCCCACGAAAAAACAACCTTTATCTGCCTCCACGCGTAAGAGGAGGTTTTGGAAAACCTTAAATTCTTTTTTATAGTTTCGTCATCGCTAGTATATGTGCCTAACTGCCGCGGAGCCGCAAAACCGCCAAAGAGTTGCCAAGCAGAAGTATATTCGCTCAGAGCTATGAGTTAAAGTACAAGCATTTTCCCGCCTACCATGTTTCATTTCTCAAACTTCCCCTTGGCCTTTTAATTCTCATTCCCCATGATCACTTTCTAACACATGCTGCCAGTGACTACTTCATTCAGGCAATTTCCCCATACTTCAAGACATACTCCTGATTGACCCATTGCTCAATAGCCTCATTACCAATAGCAAGAAGTTCTACATTCTTCCTGGCCTTTCTTTTAAGCATAGACTTACGCCAGGCCATACGGGTTTTATCCAGATTCTCCTTGCAATATTTGGCACAAATTTTCTTTTCAGCTTCAGAAGTAATATCTATTTGAAAACATTTGAGAAACAGACTATACTATAGATTTCAAATACTTACTATGAGTTGCCATTTCAGCTGCATGAACATCAAAGTGTGCATCCTCAAAAGCAACTGCAAGTTCTACCTTCAAGTTCTTTTTTCTTTTTCTCTGCAACCACTGGCAAGAGGTTCTGTTGCTTATAAGTTGTTGTCCAACTTTTTAGTAATATCATTGGAGCTTTGGCTATAATCAGCATTATTTTCATCAGCGTCATTATTCGATTTAATCAAATCAGATTCTCGAGCTTCAAAATCTCCGCACTTGATCGCTTTATGCTTCAAGTTGTAGAAACGCAGGTTATGGATGTAATTTTTTTCTGCACATTTGAATATCGTCATTGGTGAATTTTTGTTACATCCACTTATAGGGCAGATAATTACGGTTGGTGGAGGGGGTTCAACAATTGGAATGTTTTTAAACCATTTGATGCGATCAAGGGTAATATTTTTTTTATTGTCACAGTTATTTGTAGCTGAGTCAGAGTTACTGGTAGCAGTTGTTAAAATATTATTGTCAGCATTGACAATTTATTATCAGTATCATAATCAGTGATAAAGGTGTTAATAAAATTGGTGTTTGGTTGAAATGCCATCTTTAAAATAATGTTGGGAGAAAAAGGTGGTGATAGGGAAGTTAAGGGTTGGTGGTGAAATTTCGAAAATTTCTAAGAAAGATAAGGATTCGAGGGGATGGTAGATGCTGGGAGATAAGCTCCTTTTATAGTTTCAGCTAGGTGTGTTTTGCTAACCTGAGATTCAGGATACATATCCATCATGTATGCATTCTCAACATGTATATTATAGTTTTAACATACCATTACTACAGAATAATTTGCAGAGAAGCTGTTTGCCCTGGAATGTATGTTCTTATTTGCATATTAAAAACCTATTCATACTTGTTTTGTATATGGTTGAACTTTCGGAAACTCTCACTTACACTATTACCTCCCTTCCCTTACAATTATGCTCTCGCCCCCCAAAACCGGAACACCCTTGCTCATGCAGTTATAGGTGACGTATTATCACATTACACCACGATCAAAAATGACACCGGAAAGCTTATTTTCTTCCTATACGAGCCTAAAAACATTACAATAGTTTTGGTGCCTGTCTACTGCCAGCAGCTACAATAATTCTCATAGGAATGACCTCATTGGTGTCGACAGACGATCTCGTTTTATCATTTATACTCGCTTATGCTTTTTCCCCAATGGATTAGTCGCGGTCTCCCTCCGAGGACTGTTTTTTTCTTCTTGTTTTTTTGGTGCCCCGTGGTTGGTTAATTGGCCTGGATTCCGCGTAACGCGCTGACGTTTTTTTTTTTGAATGGAAGCCGCGTCACAGCTTGGGAACCATTAGTATTCGTCGACCTCGTAGATAAACGAGCCTATTACCGTCTACGAGGTAGAAGCTCCCTGTTCGCTTTATTTCTTCGTTATAAGTACTAGAGATTAAACGTCGAGCGGGTCCTGATTTGAATAGAGTAACTGTATACGACGGTTCCATTCGTAGTAACTACATACTCCCTCTGTTGCCTTCAAATGGATCATCTGCTCACCTCATCATCTCCTGCCCGCTCTTCTTCCCTCTCCTCTTCGACGAGGTCTTTTCGAAGACGTACTTGATATATACAGCCTTGCTCTACGAAGCCAGTACAAAGTCAGCCAACCATAAGTTTCTGACAGCATATACAGCAAAACATGTCATAATCCCACCGCCGCGGTGGCCGGATTTTGCTAGAATTATCGTAGGGATGGAATTTAGAGAGAGGTATTTATTAGCAAACTACAGGTATCATTCCCTCCAACCACTAGAAATTTAGTAAGATAGAATTTCTAAGGGTCGAATCGTGATAAGTTTCTTAGTAAGTACAGAGAGAATGAAGTGCGACGAGTATAGATCCCGGGTTGATTGTACGGCAGTGTAGGCATCGTCTGCTGCGTACTAGTGCCGGTCACACTTCCTTATTTTCTTTCTCAGTGAAGGGTGCGTTCCTAGATCAGGAAGAAAAGCATCCCAGTTCCATATAGATCCGGCCCTGTGTAAGAGGCTGTTCGTGAACTACATGAATTTTCCACTTTTAGGTATCCCCCCGATCGCGCTCTAGAAGGATCGAGTGATAATCTGTGCATAAACTAATATAGGTCCATCAGCGAACTAGCTGTAAATTATAATATTACTTCTATAATGGATTAATGAATTTGATCGCTTCATTCCATCTTGGTTTCATAAACGTGTTGTATCGTAAACACTTAGAGGCCACATTCGCCTCGAAGGCTCTGTGCTCAACAACACGCGTACGTATGTGTACGGGCTTTAGCGGCTTTGTAGACAACTCTTTTTCTTAACACAATCTCCCCTTCTTCCACAAACATTTCAATCTCTTCCTTGGTCATCTTCTCTTCATTCTCGTTCCGTCTGCTCCTCGATCACTTCACTGTATAATCATTTGCTTCTCTTCGAGCACTGCTTTCCTTCCCTAATCCCCGTGGTGGAATCTCCTTACATCAACCCTATATGCCAGAAATCCTATTATATAGGTTAAATATACTCCGTAACTCTGGGTAACCCCCACTCTCCTCTTTGACCTGCAGCCCGATTTCTTCCCTGCCTCCCACCCTCCTTTGAATTCTAGCTTCTACACACATGTGAAATATCTGTACTAATGCACTCTAAGCTTCATTCGATATTCTCAAGCCATCGGACCTATGAAAGATCCGTTTCATTGCATAATAAATGTATTGTTGTCTCAATTGATTAAGAAAGCGCAGCGCAAGGACGAGACTGTACGTGGCGTTCGTTATCTCGAGGAGTCTTGATGGTTTACGAGATTTGTCAAGATAATGGTCTGTTTGGTCCAGACTCCAGAAACGACGAGTATTACTTACCTGAGATCGGAAGGGTCGAGCAGATCTCATGCCTGCAGCTAGAGAGACCGTGCATGCGGTACACGACATGCAAACTCGCTGCGGGAATCGAGGCAGCCCAGCCTACATGAATATTTCATGACCTCGATAATAAATAGACGAGGTGTGGCATACCGGATGCAACAGTTTCTCCGGTAGCCAGTAATGTTGCCTCTGCTTGTGTGGCCAAACATAATTAACGAGCTGTCAATCAATCTGCTCGTGTGGCCGGGTAGATCGAGTGAGAACCTGTGTACCAACTACAAAATAGTGATATGTAGGTTCGTACTTTTGTTTCTACCTCTTCTGATTCGTGTTGAAACATGGAAGATGATATATATTGGTTGAGGATGGTGTAACCCACCCGTTTACCATTTGATCGTGTTCAATGGTGCCTAGCTGCAACGATCTACGATTCCCGGCTGCATCTCAGCTTTGTTCGTCAAATCAATCAATCACAGTGCAGTACAGAAGAAAATCCCCCCCAATAATAAAACCTGCGCAGCAGCCCCTGGTTGAGGCGGCCACACTTCCGATAAGGCGGCTATCTTCACTCGCGATAAGAACCGAGTGATAACTCGTGATTTTACACTCAAACACCTTCTTCCCCACCACTGCCTGCGAGATAAGATAAGCACTCATTAATCTCTCTCTCTCCATGCAGGTGCACGTTTGGGGGTGTAGTGGGGGTAGTTGGGTAGATCAAGCTTTTGAACTTTACACAACGTCGTTCGTTATCTAGCGGACGCCGGCGCGCACTGGTTGTGTTACTCCCAAAAGCCAACAAGCGTCCCAGCAAGTTTCCCGGCGAGACTTGCATAGGGGCTCTTACACTTACGGTGTCATAAATAGGTTTCCTCTTCACTGTGAATCGTGCGCAAATTGCCACTTATGAGGAATTACTGCTATATCTGAAACTGTCATGAGCTTTCCTCTGCCACGCAGGACGCCGCCATTGACGCCCTGCTTCTACTCTAACTACCTCGAGACATCATCCAAATATGGTATATGCACCCTTACCACCGCTCGCCGCCTCCGCCGCCGCAAAGATCCGCTATAAAAAAAAAGCCATTCAACAACCCCGGCAGCACGTTTCTCCGATCCCTGTCACACTCGCCTACCGGGTAACGACGGGCTAAATTTAGTTGCATCAACAGACAGGTTGCAAACGGACAGACAAACGCGACGAGACGAGAATACTGCGGAACTGCAGACCAGATTAGGCAGATGGATGGAATGGCTATGTAGAGTAGACTGCGCTACGGTTGTAATTGGAATGCATTCGAATGTGATGATGGTGATGGCGATATATATTGTGAGGTGTGAGGTGGAAGCCAGACTACTGAGCATGAGCTAGAGATTGAATGCAGATAGCGTGTTGTGGGTGGTGCGTGCGTGGGAGATAGCAGTGGAGAGTGGTGGACAGGAGGAAGAAGTCGTTGACAGATAGACAGGCAAGCAAGCAAGCGAAGCGAGATCCTACATGAGCACACCTGTCTACATCTACATCTTACGCACTTGGGACAATCGCGATCCCCGGCGTTCAGTCATTCATTGCAAGGCCAAATTCAAGTTACTTTGGTGCTTACTATGAGCGACCGCCGTTCACCGCCCGCCGAAGATCAGAGGACCTAGAGTGATACCTGGGCTCCAGGGACATGTGTGCACTCTGACTGGCCCTCTATCAAGGTACTCTAGGCCATCAACCAACATTCCTTTACACGCGGTCATCGATAGCCCAGTGAGTGCATCCTCTATTCAACACTTGTCCATCCCCAATATGCATCGATATCGCGCTCAAAACCGGCGTTGTGTCGGTTGCATTCGGGGGGGGTTTGGGAAATGAAATTTTTTTTTTTTTTTTCATATGTGCTGTGCAGATGATAACTGCAGCCCCAACCACGCAACCCGATTACTTTTCCCGGGGGTTGAGTTGCACGGCAGATCAGATCACCGAGATGGCGCTGGCATGGGGAGGGAAGCTCTACTCTACTCTACCCAACTTTACCGATGCTCTATTATTGAACCGATGAGGATGGGAGATTAGGACAGCGCGCGGGATTGAGGTGCTGTTTTTTGGGGGGGCCTGCTGGCGTGTTTGATTGTGGTGCGGATTGCTCCTGTGGTATTCGCGGTAGGCAGGTAGGCAGGCAGTGAGTGAGGCAAGCAGGTGAGTGAGTGAGTGAGAGCGAGAGCGAGTGAGTGAGAGCGAGAGCGAGTGAGTGAGTGAGCGTGAAGGTTTGTAGGTACGCGGACGGAGATAGTCCTAAGGGTGAGAGATGGTAGACACAAGGCAGGCGTAGAGGAGGAGGTGAGTGGTGAGAATTGTGGTATGTGGGATAGTAGGTAGTGAGGTGAGGAGCGAGAAGGTTGTTGCCAGCTCTCCCCTCCACTCATCCTCTGAGTCCTCTCCCTCCTCCTCCCTTACATGTAACGTAACAGTTCACGCTGCCCTATCGTCGTCGTTCTCTGGCTGGCTGGCTGGCTGGCTACCTTCAAGTTGATGCCCCTCTCCCCCCCTCCCCTCCCCTCTCCGCTCCAAACTAAGTACACCCGCACCAGTCCGCATGTAGCCTTTCTCGCCCCCAACAATGGATGAGTTGTGATATCTGTCTGCACCCTGATGCAATCGTCACTTTCCCTCCCTCACCACGAATCACAATGGCTAGGATGACTCAAAAAAATAATACCCTTCCACCCCCCCCGGTCATCTAATTGCTCTTCGCACAATTGGGCACAAAACGGGGGCAGGGAGAGAAAAAATGGGCAGCAAAAAATAATAATATAAAAATAATAATGGGCTACCTGTAGCAACTGGTAGCAGGCTGAACACGCCCGTTGGCACTGGCACTGGCACTGGCACTGGCACTGGGTTCCGTTGCATCATTGCTCCTCCGCTTCGGGTCCGGGGGAGGAATAGGGTAGGCGGTCTCGGTCTAGCAGTAGCTACATAGCTAGTAGTAGGTAGAGTATGTAGTTGGAGCGGGCGTTACGTGGAAGTGAGAAGAAGACGAAAAAAAGGAAAAAAAGAAACCGCCTGACGTCCTCCGTCATAGGGCTTGCGTTTCGCTTTCTTCTTTCGGCCTTTGTGGGAAATTAGAGTTGTCGTCGTCGGGCGGGAATGGGAATGGGAATTTTTTTTTGTCTTGTCTTGTCCCTTTGTGCCGGTGTTGACTTGCTTGTTGTGCCTCATACGCACTCACTCACTCGCTCGCTCGCTCACTCACTCACCTCACCTCACTCACTCACATCACCTCACACACCACCACACTGCAGACGTACATATGCGTGAAATTTGGATGAGTACATATAATCTAGACATGCTCCTCCTCCTTCCTCCTCCTCCTCCTCCCCCCTCTGGATTTTGGTAATTATAATTAATTCTTTTTTTCTTTTCGGCCACCACCTACCACCATCCTAGTGATTGATCTTCTTCTTCTTTAACTACTCCTCTACTCCCTCCTCCCGGCCCTTCTCTGCACTTTCTACTAGATATATAAAGAAGAGCGCATTCTCCACCCATTCATTGTGCTGTCTGGTTGCTGCGGATCGATTGTTCTTGTTCTCAATTCTATTTTTTCTATAACGGCCACGACTAGCTAGCTACGTCACATTTTGTTTTATCGATCACCCCACAACGTGTACTTTAAGTGCGGGTGGGAAGTGATATAAGGATCCTTCCTTGGGTCGGCCACCACTCACTCACTCACTCCACTTCTGCGTCTACTCAATCTACAATCTACAACTACTGCTACTACAACTACTGCTACTACAAATCACTACTACTGCGAATAACTACTACTACTACTACTACGAATTAAACCTCACCCCAACCCACAAAAACCACAAACACAAACAATGTCAACCTACCTCTCCCCCCAACCCACCCGCCCCTTCACAACCCCACTCACAATCCCGCGCCCGCCAAACTACAACTACCACGCCTACCACCCCTCCCTCCCCTACAACCCCTACACGCACCGCTCCAACACGCCCCCATCCCTCTCCCCCTCCCCCGCCCCCTCCGCAGCATCATCAACAGCAGCAACAACAACCTCCATGATCGAGATCGAGGAGCTCCCCACAGACACAGACACAGACTCCGCCATCGCCACGGCCGCCCCCTTCGAGTTCGAGGAGGCGCCGGAGAACTACCGCCGCGGACGCACGCTCGTCTATGGCTCTGACGACGAGGAGGAGGACGGCGGCGACGACGACGACGAGGACTTGCTGGCCGCGTCGCACAAGAGTATACTGTATGGGTTTGAGCGCCTGACGGCCCGCGGAAGCGGCGGCGGTGCGGGGAAGAGGAGCTATGCGGAGAGTGTGGGGTCCGTTAGTAGTGGCGGTAGCTGGGGCGATAGTGGCATCGAGTCGGAGGGGGAGAGCGGCGGGGAGGAAGTGGTGGAGGGGGGGAGGAGGAAGGTTAGGAGGGTGCACCACCGGGTGGCTAAGCCTGCTGCGGCGACGGTGGGGGGTGGGTTTGGGTTTGGGTATGGGTATGGGTGTGGGTGGGAGGATAATGAGATTGATATGGAGCTGTAGGTGGGCGCTCGCATGAGTGGGCGAGAGTGAGGGGGAGGGTTTGTTTGCTTCGTGTGTATATTTTTTTTATTTTCCTTTTTAGTTTTTTGTAATTGTTTTTCTTTTCTGTGGGGTGTTTTTTTGTGGTCTGCATTTTTTTTAGCTCAAGGGATATAAAGCGCCTCGATTTGGTTTTTGACTTTTCTGGTTGTTCTAGCGTTTTTGTATTCCTTTTTTCTTTTCTTTCCTTGCATCATCATTCAGGGCTCATTGGGAAACGGACGGACGGACTACAAAAAAAGCTTGGGTTTGTTTGTTTTTTTCATTTAGGGTTCAAAGGGCAAAGGGGGAAAAAAAGGGAAAAACGGTTTTTTATATATATCATCGTTATCATTATGTAGAAGCATTTCTTGGGTTTCATTTCGTGGGAGAAAGGGGGGGGAAAACCACTGTTTGGTTGTTTTTTTGCTTGTTGTATATACCTTTTTATGTTGGGGGATTGGTTGGAACAATTTGACGAGGTTAAAAAGGGCCGTGAATGCATATTACCACTCACTCATTACCATGGTTACTTTTTTCCCTTCTTGCCTTTTGCTTTTCAAAAATGGGGTTCCGCCCGTTGCTTCTTTGGCGACCATGCAGCCTGGAAATCCCGAATTACTTTTTCTGTTGGGGCAGAGGGACCTGTGAGTGGGTGTGGAGCTGCGGGGTGAACATGAGCATGAGCGGGGTTGATTGACGTGCGTACCCATCCATTTACTTTTCTTCCATGTACCTCCCTACATACTTCTACTTACCTACATACATGTGTACTTAGGTTGCTCAACTAGCGGGTGGAACTCGTACTCTGTGTAGAGAGATATATGTTGTTGGGCCAGGCCAAAATTAAAAATCCAGCCAATTCGTCGCCCCGAATTCAAAAGACGACCGGAATCAATGCACAGCGACGGAGCGGAGTACATGCGGTAGAAAAGTCTATCACCGTCATCATAACTCTCCCCCGCTTTCTTTTCTTTTCTATGGTTTTGGCCTGGGAGAGAGGGTTGGGGTTGGGGTTGGGGTTTGTTGGATGCCCGACCATGCATGACGTCCGCTAGCTTCTCCACCGCATCTCCGAGTCCGATGTCTCCGGCCGCAGGAAGAAGTTTCACGAAAAGCCCCACCGATGTCGAACGTTCTCCACAAAATCGAGATGAACTGCACACCCGTCTGTCCGTCGAGGTGGTCAAGTGACCAGATGTGGATGGTTGAGCGGCCGATGAGATTGATCTGTCTGATCTGTTGAGATGGGCCCCACGGCGCGCGTCTCATCCCATCTTTTTTTTGTTTTTATTTTTTTCCTCTCGTGGAGACTCGATCTGGGGGTTGGTGCGATGTGGTGCGTGGGTTGATTGGGTTGATTGGGGCGTGCCGTTTGGTGTAAGGTCAGGTGGATCGTGATTTGATCGAGAGGTTTGTGCTGCGAGTGAGAGGCTGTGAGTGGTTAGTTAGGGTTGTGGTTAATTGGGAGAAGCGTGCTTGACGGTGGATGTAAGGCCCGTGCTCCTATCTTACGAGCGGCAGGTTGATCGAACATGCGATATGGCATCTATCCTGATGCTTTGACCGGAAGCTTAGGTCTGGATATCGAGTTCTCAAGCCCAGACTTCCCAAGTTGATGCCCGCTATTAGATTGATGAGGAGGGAAGAAGAGAGAGGGAAAGAACGAGAGGGAGCAAGGGAGGGAGAATATATCTCAAACTAAGTACACGTAGTAGAAACATCTTTTCTCGAACACGAATGCATCTTTATCCAGGCCAAATATGTCTCCTCACGCCCGTGACACCTATAACTTACAGAAGCCGTGTCACGTAAACCACATCTCTCGTCACGCCTAACCCGGTGGTGGCCGAGATCATTGAATATCACTCGATCCATGCTGTATCATGGCCGGCGAGAACGAACAGAACTTACCGGGCAGCCGGTGTTCCAACACATGGGCAGCTAAAGCCTCCGGTAATGGCTCGACAATCAGACACTTTTCTCTTAGTTGCTTGGTGCTGATGAAGAAATCTTGGTCGCCGCATACGCAGCTAGCGTTGCGGTTCACACATTTGTTCTGCTTCCGCTGGGACTGACGGCTGTAAATTTGGATTAGCAGTTCTAGATCTACTGACTCCCGCCGTCAAGCCAAGCGTCATAAAACACACCTAGATAACCCTAGATAACCCTAGCAAACAAGCGAGGGTCGGGGCGCATCCCCAACTGTATCAAGATGATTCGACGTTACAATTAATAGGACCGAGATAGGGTTGGATATAGGCGCAGTTACAGGAGTTGGAGGACGTTCGCGCTTTCTTTAAAGCTGCGTTGAATCTCTGCGTGCCTCCTATATGGCGGCCCCGCCGTCAGCGGCCAAGTTCACACCTTGTAGTAACGCTGAGGCTGCGAGGGTCGCCCGCTGGTGTCCGGTAGTGTGATAACAGCGGTGCTCGAGGCAGCGTACCATTAGAGCTCGTGGCCCGTGGGCTGCGTCTATCTATATAGTTATCTGGTACTTCCAGACGCAATGATCAGTGCTAATATGGGTGTGCGCACTGCGTCGTGGGGGAGGCACTCCCTACTCTCACGATCGACTAAGGATCCCCTATTCTCAATAACGAACTCCTGTTTACCAGACCACGTTCCTCTCGCGAGGCTCTAAAGATCTTTGTTAGCGGGCGTTTCAATTTCTGAAAGCGGGCCCTTTGTATATGTAAGACCGTGGTGGATATTTCCTCAACACCAGGAATCGATTCGTTGACCTCGGCGAGTCGATCTTAGCGTTGACACACACACGCCATAAGCTGTCTCCAGCTATTTACTTGCGGGGTGAAGGTGATGTAGTATGATATTTACCCGCATATGATCGGTGCAGTGGTGGTTTGATATCTCGTTTGCCCGTAGATACATCAATAACTAACTCCAACTAACTAGCCTTAATGCCAGCTCGCCGCCCCAAACCGACACTCCTGGCTACTAACCCCGAGTCGGTATTTGGTATTTACCTAGAGACCTGAACCTGACGCACCATCTCCCTCCATCCCCCGCACGCCGGACCTTGAGTCTGGCGGCATTGCAGGCGCAATATATACCCTACCGGCCACGAACTCCCTCTTGGATTTGGCTAGTATGTACGTGTAACAAAAGATAGAGATTAATTGTTTCATGGCTATATACACGGCTTAGTTAAAACACAAGAAATGAAAGCTCTACCACGCCAGGGAATGCATCACCTGTCGAGGGCTCTGTTAAGCGGTGCACATGATACTTTTACCGATGCATTATTGATTCATTTGTTGATTACTTTCCCAGTCGCGGCACTGCTGTGTAGACATAGTCGTTCCCAGCGTGTATTGCCGATTTCCCCTACGACTTTCCCTAAACCTTTCGTTCCTAATATCACCTGATTTCCTAAGGGCGACTATATCTACAACTTTACCAACGATTTTATGAACGACTTTCACTGCTAGTACCGCCGCACTTAAGGGTAGTGTTAGATTACTAGCAGGGAAAGACGTCGGGAAAGGCGTCGGGAAAGTCGTCGGGAAATTGGTGCAGCAAGTCGCCGGGAAATTGTTATGGAAATTAATCCCGATTTCGAACTTAGTTAAATTCTTCTTTTAAAATATGTAGCCATAGACTCGCTTGATAATAGCTATTATCATGCCGTTACCATAGCAGTTGATGGCCTAGCTGGCAAGATGTGCGGAACAACCCACGTTCAATTCCCCTACATAATAGTTTTTTGAACATGAAACAAGACGAATATACTGATCCCTTTACAGATCCCTTCACTGACACATTTGCGTCGGAAGGCCGTCGTAAAATCGTCAAATGGGACTGGGATGCATATGCCGATGCATTCGCCGATGCATAGCCACACGCACCAGATACAAAGCCGACCCGGTACAGAGGATGCATTTCATCATACATTATGTGATACATTTGTGATGCATTTCCTGGCGTGGTAGAGAAGCAAGAAAAAAATGTTAGTCACAGTATATCACTCGATTGGCCACCAAGCCCTAGTTTGTGATTCGACTTTGGATTTGAACACCGCTCTACGCTATTGCATTATTGATTCGAAATTGGGCTTGGGCGGGTCTTGAATCTTCGTGGACGTGCTTGGGTGGGATTGCTTCTTTTTGTGAGTTGGCAATTGGGCGAGTGATAGATTATGATTACGAGTTCGCGAGACGGAAATGGGCAACTAGAACACCAAGTACTACGATATAGCACACTAAGAGTAGGAATAAATATAAATGGCCATAATCTAATTAATGTCTATACACACATAACCCAAACAAAAGAAAAACTCAAGAAACGCCATACACTTTTACGCCCCAAATTGCAAAACCCACTCCCAGAAGCCTCCACCGCATTTATCACCCCTCAACCCTCTTTGCCCTCAACCTCGCCCCCTCACCGTTCTCCCCCACCTCCAACTTCACCCACATCCTCTCCGCAACCTCCTTCATCTCCTCCCACCCCCATCCCGCACCCTCCCCCTCGTCTCCGCATCCAACCCATACCACACCAGCGCCAACTGACTCGCCCCCCACGCCCTCATCCCCCTCCCCCTCGTCTCCACAACCACACAAATCAAAAACACCAGCGACGCCGTCCACAGCGTCACCGGATACAGCAGCCACATCCACCGCACCCGGATGAACGACTGCACGGTATAAGACTCACCCATGGCCTTCTGCGCAGTGCGATCCAAGTTGCGGAGCCGGTTCGTGAGCGCCGTGCTGACCCACTCCATAGTGCGCGCGATGTCAGGGTCCTGCGCAAAGCCGCGGAGGATGTCGGAGGTGAAGAGCTGAGTGGTGCTATTGGCGCCGCTGCGGGCGGAGCCGGTGAGGGCTGCGGTGAGGCCGTGGGATCCGACCAGTGAGGCGTGGGCGGGGGCGGTGATGAGGAAGCTTTCGTTGGCGGCGGCGCCGGTTATAGTCATGTCTCCGGAGGTAGTGATGGGGTTGTGGTTGGTGTTTTCGAGCGCGGTGAGGACTGTTTCGGTGTAGGTGCCGTTTGTGACGTTGGCTTGGATCTCTTTGACGCAGTAGTAGATTGCGCATTCGGCCGCGGTGTAGCGGGGGGGTAGGGACCCATCGGTACCGTATTCGGCTTGGAGGTGTGCAGTTCGTGCGAAGGGAGATTTTACGTTGGATGGAACAGAGGAGTTGGTGATGGAGGACTGGTTTAGTAGGGTGTTGAGCTCTGTCGAGGAGCTTGCGCTCCAGGAGAATGCTTGTAGGCCTTGGAATGATGCGGTGCAGTAGCTATTGTCGCTGTCGCAGAGTTGGATGATCTGGGAGGTTGCGTCGTTGCATTCGCTGCATATTCCGAGTGTGGTGAAGGTGTTGAAGACGCAGCCACCGCTGGGGCAGTTGAAGAGAGGGAGCACTTCGGCGGCGGTCGAGGTGCTGTTTGCTGCGGAAAAAAGGGAGGCACTGTAGATTGAGGAGAGTAGTGAGAAGGACATTGCGGGATCCTCAGTAGACCCTTGATATGTATTGAACTCGAGGGCACGATTAAGATTAGACATGATGGTAAGATCGACGAATCTACGCCTAGGGTAAGAGAGGAGCTGCTGCTGTGCAGTTCCGATTCCGAGAGAACCGATGAGTAGAAAGGACCCAAGACATCCCAAAGTTCTTCATATGAGTTAGTATTAATAAAGTCTGAAGAGCTTGTGGATTATACACACCTTCCTCTCTGCCTCCACACCAGTCTCAACGCCCCCCACGCCCCCCTCGATGCCTCGTTATACAAACCCACATCCGCCAGCCTCTGTGCGCGATACTCATACCTCAACCACATGAGTTGACCCATACACTCATCAATCGGCATGAGTAGTGATGCCCTCGACAGGGTAGATAAAAGAGAAATGATCGAATTCACACTTATGCCATTACTCTGCCAACTCCAAGCGGGAATAGGTTTCTGGTCAAACATGAGTAGAACAACTGCACTGGTAGCGACAGCGAGGAAAGAGACGAGGAGGGCTACATATTCCCAAGCCCAGTAGTCGATCCGTTGCTTTTGGGGGTGCAGCGGTATCGGGGCGGATGAAGGGAGGAGCGGCTTGGTACTGGGGGAGTTTTGTGAAGATGCCATGATATTATAATTATGGGAGGAGAATTGGATTAATTGTAGCGAGTGAGTGGGGGTGGTGCTGTCGTTGTGGCGGGCGAAGAGACCTTATTTGAATGAAATGAAAAGGGCTCTTCCACCGGTGCTTCCGAATTCCGATATCAAACAAAGAGGTCAGCAAACTACCGGATGCTGTAAGGCTAGTCGATCAAACACTCAGCCCGCCAATTCTGCAACTTCACCAGTAGATCCTTGGTACTGGAGAATTGCTGATTGGCCCCTCTAGAGTCGTGGAAAGCTTGTCAGCGTTGTGCATAAAGCTTGGTAAGTCTTTCCAGCCAGCTGGTAACCAGGTGTTTCGCGACGTTGTAACTGCGCCATATCGCGCCATTGCCGTACTGCTGGACTGGCGAACCACAGATATGGCTATTAATATGGCGACAGAATATATAGGAAGCTACCCCTTTCGCTGGGAACGCGATTCCCGAAATTTGAGAGACCGTGCATGCTTTCTAATCTCTGCAGCACAGTCCCTTTGATATGGCTTGGAAAGCGACTTTGTGTTATTACTGGCAGTGGCTGTGAGTAGATGTTGCTCGAATCTAAGCCACTGAAATAAATAGCAATGGCGTCTAAGGGTTGTACGCAGTCAGAAGCTTACTTACTTCCATGCTGACAAGTCTCTTAGCGTGATTAATAAAATCATCCAGAGCCCTGTCGAAGGGTTTACTAATCATTTTCATTGCTTAGGGTGCTCCAATGTGGAGCGCGAAGCCTCAGTTACACAAACGAGCCACGTCTTTGAAGCAACGCCTCAAGGGGATGTAGATCGGAATAAGGTTAAAATAGTGATGTCTCGGAACGAATTCTCATTGATTCACATCGTCGGTACCTTGAAGTGAATATTGGTAGTGTTACCGTATTTTTTTGAAGTTGCTGCAGAACGCGCCTATTTTCAGACTTACACTGACAATGGCAGCGGATAGACTCAGTACTTACCCTGGTTAGATTGGTTGGGACCGACCTGATACTTTTGGCTGGGGAGGTAAGGGTTAGACCCGTGTAGACACAAGGACTACATACTCGAGTGCTGAGTTAGTTATATGAATAAAACGTACTTAAAATTGTTAAAATCAATGGGGGCGTGAATGTTTGGAAGCGTTTAGTCCTGTAGGGGAACATTCAACAATAATATTATTCAAAGGTATTGGTGCGATATAAAGTAGAGAGAGGCCTAGGTGTCCCCGAAATGCTAGAAAGGCGACCGTGTTCCCAATTATAAAAGACACGGCGTCGTAAGCTTTAATTGCATATATGCAATTGCTCTCACTTATTTAAACTTTGGACAACTACATGTATGTACATGTTCGCATTTCACGAGCTAAGAAGCCTCTATCCCTGCGGACCCCAATTGCAACCCCACCCCATCCAAGCTAGCTCTCAAGTTACATGTAAATTGTAAAGTTTGTTTCTGATACGTAGCCGTTGATGATTACAACCGTTTTTAAGCCACGTGGTCGCAGAGTATGCTGTCCTTTTGCGTTTCTCTTGGTTGGTGATTACCATCCTTTTCTCCCCTCGATGATAAGCAACCATCCTCACCGGCTGACCATTGATGCATGCTGCCCCCAGCGTAGGCATCACTTTAGTTTAATAAACATGTCTCAACTCTCTCATTAAACATCCCCCCATTGGATACCTAGAAGAATGAGACTTTATTCGGGGGTTTAACCTGCGTGGATGGTAGCGGTTGGAGAAACGGACTGTGCTTTCCGATGAATTAAACAAAAAAAAAAAACGACTGTGCTTTCCGGCTACCGGTGGCTGGTCATACAGTATCACTCGAAATGGCGAGCTGATTAGATAAGATTAGATTCCCGTTTTAACGGAATTCGAGGACTCTGGCGGGCAAATTATCATGAATTGAAAGTCTACATTCGAGATCTAGAATAACGAAAGGCTCTAATATCCGTTGCTTTTGTGCTTGGTGCCGACGGCCATTAGACAACTTCTCTTTCGCAACCGGCAGCAATATTGCTAGCTATATGGATCCTTTGTTTATAAATTTAGTTTGGATGACGAATTCCTCTTTTTATCTGGCCCAATTAACACCATTCTATGCAATCGAATCAGGTATAAAATGCACCGGTGAACTTTGCGGCACCGTGGAATGGTTCTGCCAGAGATGAAAATGCGTTTAATAAAAACGCGTCGGTGACCCAAGGCGTTGTGCCGCATGCCCAGTCAACCTTCCTCCTATGTGACCACCTATCAAGATTACATCAGAGCCTGTCTGACCTGGAGGCTTTCTGAGCAGATAGCCGGGTTACGAGAAGGTTCTTTACCTACTCTTCTCACGGCGCTCATATCGCCGGCCGCTGATAAATCAATCTCGGCCGACCCCACGGGTAGAGGTTTTGCCATATCTGATGATACTTCAGCTCTATGAGCAGAGCAAGTACCTACATATGTAGGGGGGCGGGTATGAGCGCTCTGTAACTGTAGTCTAGGAGGTTGAACCCTCCTCTGCAACCGGGTTGCTTGTTCGGGTTCCTGTGTGTGGGGGGGGGGGGGGTGGCTTTGTAATGCAGTGTGGGTTTTCCTGGGTTTTAACTTTTTACAGCTCTTCACGCGTCTCGTCTATGCAATTCACCATTGCTTATTTCTCCCGGCCCTCTGGGGCTAGGTTTTCAAGCCGTTGAAGTAATTATTAACCAAAATTTTATAGGAATCGCGGCCCGGAAGCTCCGGTTGAATTAAGGAATATTTCGCTTGCGGAATTTCATAAAGGATAATTTTTGGGCTTAGAAGAGGGGTCTATTCTCAGGAGTTCCTGGCCGCTAATGACGTACCCATCAGGCCGGGCGTCCTAAGGGAGCAGAGGAGTTATATGTACGCTCGGATCAGGGGGCGACACTCCCCGACTAACGCTAGAGTATTTAGCCTGCGCTGCACAGCCAGGCTTGCCGACACTCCGCGACAAATATATCTCCAGTAAAAAGGCAACCAGCTCCCCCTATGTACCAACACTCTGCTGCTCCTGCCTGCAGACGAGAGTAAGAGTTCCTTCCCCCCGCATAAAACAGGGGTGATTTGTGTGGTTCGGTTGTGTGAAATCCGGGGTCACGAGAAGTGGTGGGGGACAGCAACTGGGTTAACGTTCTCGGCAAGAACCGAGAAATCATGGCCGGGGACGCTTGGCTAGTCAGAGTTGGTCTCTAGTAAGTCGTCGGAGTGGATGGGTTCCTGTCCCCGATGCCAGTGTGATGGGTTTATGGAGCTATGTGATGCGATGCCCCGTCTAGCTATCTAAAAAAAAATATTGACCAGGTAGTATAGTTTACTCTAGATACATGGCCGCGTTTTGTGTAGATGGCTGACTATCTTCAACGTGGGAATGAGGCCAGCCTATGCCTGTATATAACCCCCAATTCCCGCTTAATTGGAAGGCAAGTCAATCAATCAATCAATCACGCCCTCGCTCCTCACTCATATATCCTCCTCCTTTCTCTCTCTCTCTCTCTCTCTCTCTCTCTTAGGGAAAAATGACGGTCTCACCTCTTCCTAAAGATCTGCAGAAAAAGGTCAATGATGTCCTTGATTCATTAACACTCCTCGAGCAAGTCTCTCTCCTCGCTGGTAAGGACTTCTGGAGAACCGTCGAGATTCCTGGAAAGGTGCCTAGCATCAAGGTCACCGATGGGCCCAGTGGCGCAAGAGGACAGTTCTTTTCGGGGGGCACAAAGGTAATTCAGTACCCTGTGGTGGCTAATGCTCGTGGTGATGGTAGTAGTGGTTATTCTGACTGATTTATTTTTGCCAGGCCGCATTTTTCCCCTCTGGTGTTTCCCTCGCAGCAACCTTCGACCCCGAGCTCATCACACATATTGGAAACGCCCTTGGACAGGAGACAAAGACCAAGGCAGCCCAAGTGCTCCTTGCCCCCACAGCATGTAACCACCGCTCGCCACTCGGAGGCCGCAACTTTGAGTCCTTCTCCGAGGACCCATATCTCTCTGGAAAGCTGGCAGCATCTTACATCAGCGGAGTCCAAGCGGAGGGCGTGGCCGTGACAATGAAGCATTTCGTTGCCAACGAGCAGGAGACAAAGCGATTTAGTGTCAACGAGATCATTGACGAGAGGGCGCTGAGGGAGATTTACCTGAAGCCCTTTGAGATTGCGGTTAGAGAGGCGGGACCATGGGGAATTATGAGCTCTTATAACAAGGTTAATGCGGTATGTTAATAACTTCCCCTATCAATGATCAGTGCAGCTACTAATTTGTTGCTTGCAGCACCACGCCGACCTACATCCATTCTCAATGAAGCAGGTCCTCAGAGCCGAATGGGGCTGGGACGGCCTCGTCATGTCCGACTGGGGCGGCACTAACAGCACCGCCGAGTCCCTCATTGCTGGTCTCGACCTCGAGATGCCCGGCCCCACCCGCCGCCGTGGCGAGCTCCTCCTCAAGGCAGTCCAGGACACGAACTCATCACCGGAGCTTCTCGCAGCCATCAAGACTGGTGCTCGCCATGTTCTGGAGCTTATCGCCAGGACAGGCAGATGGGGAAAGTTCCAGGAGGCCGAAGAGCAGGCGGTCGACAAGCTCGAGCACAGAGAGCTCATCAGGAAAACCGGTGCCCACGGAATCGTACTGCTGAAGAACGAGGGCGCCACGCTGCCCATCAAGAGGGAGCAGATCAAGTCTGTTGCATGGATCGGCCCTAATGCTAACGAGACCATTGCTGGGGGTGGAGGATCCGCGAACTTGAACCCGCACTACCTCACAAACCCGCTTGAGTCCTTCACCGCGGCGGTCGAGGAGAACGATATCAAGGTAGCCTATGAGATTGGTTGCCAGACTGAGAAATGGGTCCGCGTCTTCCCCGTCGAGGAGGGACGCGCCCGTACCGCACCCTCCGCCACTGAAGGCGCTCCGGGTCTCAAGGTCGACTTCTTTGGCGGGCGTGAATGCTCAGGCGAGTGTGTTGCGTCAAACGTGATGACCACCTCCAACATCTTCCTTATGGACGGAAAGCCGCCGGTTCTCGGCGATCAGGACTACTCGGTCAGGATCACAACATACATCAGGCCCGAGGCCACTGGCGAGCATGTTGTTGGTGTGGGCTCCATCGGCCCCACAAAGATCTATGTCGACGACAAGCTCCTGATCGACCACACGCACTGGATCGAGCTGGGCGAGCTCTTCTTCACCAGCGGCTCAGAGGAGGTCACGCAGAAGATCCATCTTGAGGCTGGCAAATGGTACAAGCTCGTCGCCGAGACCACCTCCAAGTCACCCGAGCAGAAGCTCCCTGATATGGGCAACGACAACCTCGACTTTGCCTCCGCCATCGGCATCAGGCTCGGTATCGACGCCGTGCGGGACGTGCAGGAATACATTGACCGCGCAGCCGCGCTCGCAAAGAAGTCTGATGTCGCGGTGGTCGTTGTCGGCATGAACAACGAGTGGGAGTCGGAGGGCTACGACCGCCACACCATGGCGCTCCCCGGCAAGCAGAACGAGCTCATCGAGGCCGTCGTCAAGGCAAACCCCAACACCATCGTCGTCAACCAATCCGGTTGCCCGGTCACCATGCCCTGGCTCGACCGCGTCCCCGCCGTCCTGCAGGCCTGGTACCAGGGTCAGGAGGCTGGCAACGCCCTCGTAGACGTCCTCCTCGGCAAGGTCAACCCCAGCGGCCGCCTCCCAATCACATTTCCCAAGCGCCTCGAGGACAACCCGTCGTTCGGAAACTTTGGTGACGGCGGTGAAAAGAACCAGATCGCCTACACGGAGGGCATCTATGTCGGATACCGCCACTACAACTCGCGCGACATCCCCGTCCTCTTCCCCTTCGGATTCGGCCTCTCGTACACGTCGTTCGAGCTCGGCGCGCCAACTGTCGATCAGGCGGCGTTCGAAATCGGGAAGAAGATCACGGTGCAGGTGCCGGTAAAGAACACGGGCGCCATCAAGGGTATCGAGACAGTGCAGGTCTACCTCGCACCGAAGAAGTCGGCTGTCGACCGTCCGAAGCGCGAGCTGAAGGGCTTCGCGAAGATTGAGCTTGAGGCGGGCGAGAGCGGCGTGGCGAGGATCGAGCTTGACCATTACGCGCCGGGCTTATTCTGTGAGGAGAGGAAGTGCTGGAGGGCGCTGGAGGGGGCGTATGTGGTGGAGGTGGGCAGGAACGTGCAGGAGATTGATGGCAGTGTGGAGGTGGCGGTGGAGAGGGAGTATGAGTGGGTGTTTTAGAATGCGGGAGTGGGGGAGTGGGGGGTGGGTGGGTTTGTATATATATAGCGACTAGGGTTTTGTGAGGGTGCTGGTGTTTTTCTTTCTCTGTTTTTGTGTGATTTTATGTGCATGTTTTTGGTTTGTTTTGTACATTGGGTTGGTTATTTTAAGGATTGAATTGATGGGTTTTGATACTTGACTTGGAGTGAGCTTTGTTGTGAGTGAACGAGGATGATATGCGTAGCTGTTCCTAAATATCAGACCTATAACGAAACACCACTATAGCCAAAACCACCACTTGAGAACATCTTTCTAGGTCTCCAGTATCCTCATTTATCTACTATTACACGGTTGATAATTTAATCAAATAAAGTAGGTTTCTTTCTTGACGTGACTCTTACAAACACCATAAGGCCTTTAGTTCCAAACAGAAACAGCAATAATAATCCGCCCAAACCACCAAACCTACTCAATCTCTGCCTAAAAACTACATGCACAGAGCGACATACGCCATATTACACACTAGCCTTAGATTCAATTCCCCAGCTCACCGGTTAAATACATTACCTGCTTCCAATCACAACCCTAACCCTGACCTAAAATAAGAAATCACCTTTCCAACTAAACATAAGTATGCAAAAATAAAGAGCAGTAAACAAAAGACACAAGAAAGAACGTGTAAGTAACGAATGATCGCTGGGGACGGCGGCGGCGGTCGATGTTGGTACCTCCTGGTGGTCTATTGTTCTTGGCGGAAGGCCTTGAGGGTATGGTGTCGAGTGATGAGTTATGATGTAACATCGCGGGCGCACCATGGGTACAAACCGTTCAGGTGGTGGAATGTCGCATAATAGGGTATGGTTTAAACCTGGTGCTCCGGGAGGAGACGGAGGACGTGGGACGTGGGCGAGGACTATATCTTGGCGTGAGGGCTGGTCTTCTATTGCCAAATATTTAACGTGCCCGTCCCCGTGCCCGTACCCCGTCCCCTCCCAGAGTACCAAGTACAAGCCTTCCAAAGCCATATTAAGTAGGGGGGGTGGGTACGAGACTAAGCCGTGTCTGTCGTCCGTGGATAGGGGGCGTCAGAGAACTTCTCATTTCAACAGTAGAACTTAGAACTGAGGTAAAAGAAAGAAAAAGAAAAAAAAGTGTCCTGTTGGAAAGTGGAATTACTAAGCGGGGGCATATACCACAATGCTAACAGAACTTCGAGGACTGTTTGCTGGGGGGAGATATTAAACGCACACGTAGACGTAACATCCACTAGTTTGGCCTACAGTACTAGTAAAACCTACTATAAACACGTACCTCACCTTTACTTGATACTCCCGCCGAAGATGCTGTGCCCTTTTTACTGCCCGGCACGCAGGGGCTAGAGAAAGTATGTAGGAGAAGTAAAGTAATTGATCGTGTTAATTGTGCTAGCTAAGGGGGGATGCCCCGTATTTATACTAAAGAAATGTAGTACAAAAGAAATACAATGAGTCATAGACATGTGAGTAATAGAATGACTAATAGGAAAGTGAGTCATACGCCGATGACAAATACTATGAGAATCTTCCAGAACTATGAAACGTGCCGAGCGCCCTATTTCAAGAGGGGCTACATAAGGCTCGTCCCCAACCCGTCTGCTTGGGGCAGCTTGCTGCAAGTAACGGGCTGGGTACGAGACAACACCCGCCCATAGTAGATAGTGCTCTGGAAGTGATACTTGAGCTAGCTTCGTGGTGTAATAGAGCCCTAACCCTTTGATGCCAATGCGCATATGCTCGTCCTCTGCACTGCCCATCACCATGATTTTAGGGATGCATCTTGTACCAAGCCCACGATTTAAATAAAGAGAATTCATTCTGGCTAACTAGGGTTCCATCTACATTCTTATTCTTCATGTTTTCCAAGTTTCTCTCTAGGAGCGCTAGATATGTATCTACGCCCCACCACAAGGATCTCCGCAAAGTACCATCAATATATCTATCATTGACCTTCAATCACAACATTAATAACATAATGAATAAATAAAAGCAAACGTCAAGAAAGCAAATAAACGAACATAAGAAAACGAACATAAGAAAAACCACAGCAAAAACAGCCATACCACATGACATAAACTACGTCAAGTATATACAACCCGCCCTTCGCCTTCCCCCACCACCAACTACTCCTTCATCCTCACCCCCAAATGCATTCTCCTCACCCTCAACACCATATACGCTATCGCTCTATACGCCACTGTCGCGATCGCCAACCCCACAAGACTCCACCACACGTCCTTCGTCCCCATGCCAAACAGCGCCAACGCCTCCTCTCCCGTCTCCAACGGACACCTACCCCCGGGCAGCCTCTGCGCATCCGTACACGTAAACTTCACCCCCATCATCGAATACGGCACCAGATTCTGCGTCGCATACTTATTGGGACTGAGATAGTTGAACGCCTCGAGGAAGCCGGGCATGTCGATGCTCATGATGCCAGCCATGAACACGCCGATAGAGAGGATGGTGCTCGTGACGTTGACGGAAAAGCCTGTGTGCGCGAAGAGCGTGTTGAAGAAGATGCCGACGCTCTCGCCGCACGAGGTGATGCAGAAGGTGTTGAAGGTGACGATGAAGAAGAGCTTGGCGGTGCGTGGGAGGCCGACGGCGAGGACGGCGAGAACGGAGAAGATGAGGGAGGTGGCGAGCTCGAAGGGGAGCTCAAGGGTGAGGTAGGCGATGAAGAAAGCGGTAGTACCATAGGCGCGGTCGTCGTGTTCTTTGTAGAAGACGTCGCGCTCGAAGGGATAGACTGACACGTTTTGGAGCATGCCGACAAAGATCACTGCCCAGGTTTGTTAGCATCATGGACTATCACTCACCCCTTACTTCCCAGACTGGCAGAACAAGAAGAAAAAAACTCACATGACAAGATCTGCTGCACAAAACCAACCCGATTCTGCACTGAATAATAATCATGCTTCAGTGGCGAGTAAAACAGCGCCAAAATAATTCCCAACCCCACCACCTGCATCAGTCTCGCAACAATCTGCTGCGGCTGCCTCCTCAGATTAATAAGACCTCTCCGGACCAGGATCGGATACGCCGTGCGGAATGGCGCCTTCGCCCTCTTCATCTGCCCCAGCTCCGCGGGCAGACTAATCTCCTTCGGCGCCGCCCCTTCCTCCAATGCCAGCGCCTCGGAGTGCGAGAACCTCTCAATTAACCTCTGCACCTTGACTCTCGACGCCGCCTCGCGGCCCGCGTGCTGTAGGTCCACTGTTACGAGGTCGAGCGCGAAGTCAGCGGGGTTGGTGGTGGTCGGGCATGTATGGCCCAATGAGGCAAAGTATGGCAGCATCTGGTCACCCTTGCCCGAATACACGACATGCCCGCCCCTGGCCAGCAGCAGGATGTTCCCAAAGCCTTGAAAGAGGTCTGAACGACTCTGATGAATCGTTGAGATGACGGTCCTACCCTCCTCTGCCAGCCCACGAAGCACACCGAGGATAGACGCAGCCGTGAAGGCATCGAGCCCAGACGTCGGCTCATCGAGCAGCAATATCCGGGGCTCGGTCAGGATCTGGACAGCGATCGTCACACGCCGCTTCTCACCGCCCGAGATGCCCTTCGCAAACTCACTCCCAATGAGGTTGTCTGCGCAGTCTTTCAAGCCCATCTTCAAAATGACCTCCTCCGCCCGCCGGTGCTTCTCCTCCTTCGACATCCACCCAGGTAGCCTCAGTGCCGCCGCAAATTGCAGCGTCTCCCGCACCGTCAGCGACGGCAGAAGCGCATCATCATCCTGCGTTACGTAGGAGCACAGCGAACGAATCACGGTGTCTGACGGAAGCGCGCCATTAAACAGCATCTTCCCCGCCGAGCGATAGCGCGTGGAGATGGAGCTGTGGAGCCGCCTCGACATCAGGTTGAGGAGCGTGCTCTTGCCGCTGCCAGAGGGGCCCATGATGACATTGAGCTTCCCGGCCTCAAAGCGAGAGCTCACGCCCTTCAAAATCTCGAGCTCTACGGTGCCCTTGGTCTTGCCAAACAGCCCGAGTGACATGCCAGGTTTCTCAATGGTGAGACTACAATTATCGAGCACAACGTCGATTTCTTTGACCTGCTCTCTACCGGTGCGGGTAATGTTTTCCTTCCCGGCGCTGCGGTCTTTCTCGTCAGACTTGGGGCGTGCGGAGGAGACATTGATATCAACGGGCTTGAACTTAAGCAGCAGGCCTGCAACAATATAAAAGAACACAGCCCATGAGACGTTAATGACTATCGGGACAGTCCGCCAGTGCTCGGGGAAGGAAAGCGAATCTAGGATGAATTTGCCCGTATACTCAAGGCACTGAGGGTTCGTTGGGGATGCATTCGTAGCTGGGCAAGCATAGAACTTATCAGAGAACTCGTTCGAGACGAGAGCTCCAAAAGCATACCACTATATATCATCCATCAATCAGCACTCCTCCGACATCACAGGAAATAAGTGGGGGAAACTTACATTGTACGAGATATATTTACACCACCTCACATAGACCGGCATGGTGCTCGCCTGGATGAAATATCCGCACGCCACACTCTGCAGGGTATACGACAGATTCCCCACCAGTACTGCCTCCGCAAAATTTCTATTCACTCCCACACACAGTGTCGCAAAACTCACGGCTAAAAACTGGCCTACCAGCACGATGGCGAAAAACACAAAATACTGCACTGGGGCCGAATCGAACCCAACCATAAAGTAGAAAATGGTTGAGAACAGGAACGGCACCGTAATATCCTCGCAAAGCCTCGCAATACGTCTACTAACCAGGAAACCAACAACGCTAACAACGCCCTCGCCACGCTCGCGGTCAAACAGCTTGATATCGGTCTCGCAGATACGGTACGTCTCAAAGAGGAGGATGAGGTAGCCCTGGAGCGAGGCCGCAATATAAAGCGCTGCCTCCCGAGTCCTGATCCCAGAGAGAGATTTATTGACGTCAAAGAAGATCCAGCCAGCAATCACACCCATTAGGATGGCCTCAAAGAGCGCACCAGCAATGCCCATAGGGTCTCTAAACGTGATCTTGAGCCCTCTTCTCGTCAGCACCGCAATCTCCCTTCCAAGCCCAGGCCCAGACTGTAACTTCTTCCCACCACCCTGCTGCGGAGCATCACAAACACCCTTCCCCACCCCTCCACCACCACCATTCTCCTCCGCCAGCACCTTCCCCTCCGCCTCCCGCCACCTTTCCACCAACCCCGTAATCCTCGCCCTCGACTCATCCTCGGCCCTCGCACCACGATAATCCACCGCCGCCAAATCCACCAAAAAGTCCGCCGGATTCTCATGCTCCCTCAGCGGCCACCCCAACCCCCTAAAATGTTCCAACACGCCCTCCACCCTTCCCGCATACAGCGGCCGCCCGCCGCTCAGCAGCACAATGCGATCAAACAGCCCCCAAATCTCTGACCGCGGTTGATGGATCGTCGCCACCACTGTACGGCCCCTAGCCGCCAGCCTCTTAAGCGTCCGCACAACCTGAAACGCACTAGTTGCATCAAGCCCCGTTGTGGGCTCGTCGAGGAATAATACACTTGGGTTCGCCAGGAGCTGAACACCAATAGATGTCCGCCGCTTCTCACCCCCGGAGCACCCCTTGTGCTCGTTGTCCCCGATACGCGTGTCGGCACACTCCTTGAGCCCCAACTGCAGAATCACTTCCTCGACTACACGTGTGCGTTCCGCAGGAGTGGTTGATGCAGGGAGACGGAGCTCCGCAGAGTATTGCAGTGTTTCACGCACCGTCAGTGTGGGCAGCAGAACATCCTGCTGCATCACGTAGGCGTAGCTAACGTCCGAGAGTGCTCGGCCTCCGGCAAAGGTCGTGGTGCCGGTGGTGCGGAGATTTGTGCCTGTCATGCGGGAGGACATGATGTTGAGCATTGAGGTCTTTCGACAAAGTCAGTATCACGAACGAACAGTGAACAATAACTACTCAGATTTAGAGGGAAAGAACAAACCTTTCCACTACCACTGCCACCAATGATAGCCGTGAGCTCGCCAGCAGGGAAATCTGCAGACACGGCATCAAGGATCTTTTTTTCCTTCTCTTCTGGTGGTGCTTCACCACCATCGCTATTATTCGGTTTCTTTTTCTTCTTTCCAAGTGTCGAATGTTCAGACACCGTGATTGTAAGGCCACGGACCGAGACGGCCACAGGCTCGACAGGACGGAACGAGATGTGCTGCTCCTCATCTTCAGTTGAGGCACGCGAGTCTTTATCCTCGCTGACATCAATGTTTGTGATGTCGTCGTCCAGGATGTCGGGTTTCTCTGCATTTTTCTGGTCCTGGTGCAACGCGGGGATATGGTCCCCGGCTGGGTCTGGAGGGGAACCGGTGGTAGTGATCTCGAGCTCCTTCTCCATAGTTTTCAGGGGAGAGAGTAAGAACCGAGAAGGTCAATTAAACAGACAAGATAGACAGAGTGAAAGTGAACGATTGTTAGGAAAGTATTGTTTAGTCTTGCTGTTTTATTATGCAGTGCAATGCAGAGAAAGACGACTGCTGGGGGAAAGAAAGGACTACTGTCGCAATGCTAGCAAAATACTTATAAGGAAGTAACACAGACGGAAAGACAGACTGGCAGACAGACTGGCCCCCCAGACTTACAGATATGCAGACAGACTGGCAGACAGATAGACAGATAGATAAATAGACAGGTAAGATGCAAGCTAGGGGAGAAGAACGGTCTATGGATTTTTGCCTCTGTCCCCCCCCTCCTAGTTATTATCTCTATCCCTATCCTCCTTCTACTCCATCTTTCTGCTTAATGCTTCTCTCCCATGTTTTTCACCCTCTACTCCCGTCCCCTGCCCCGTCCACATATTCCCCCATCATCTTCCCTCCCTCCTCATTTCCTCATTTCCTCGGCTCGCCGCCCTATTAAGCCTGATTCGACATATCGGGCGACGCCCTACCTCGCGAATGTTTCGTTCGTTCAAGAGGGGGTGTCGAATTCATCCTGATTGGGGGCCTCGTCCCTGGCAGCCAGGATCCAGGCCCAGGTGCAGATATACAATTTTGCATGAACTATGTATTTCCTGGCCTCCAGTATCGTTTGACATACAAGCACAGGTGTTCTCCGGAGAAATTCTGCTGTCTCATACAAAAAGTTATTTTTGTTCTCGGGACATGCTCCTTATTCTATTGCTCCCACGCTCTCCGATCGTGGATAGCACATCACGGAGGAAATGAATCGTAATCGGCGTAATGTCATCCCGCCCCGTGCTTGGTTATACGGCGGCGGGTTGTAATGGGTGGTTGTGGTGGAAACCGGTTAGTACGGAAATAACCTGGGCTGGCTTGCTTGGGCTGAGTCGCTGACTGATGGATTGATTTGATCGGTTCTGACGGGCAGTAACAGTAACGGAGGTAGGGTTGCAATAGAGCCTCTCTCTACTCAGCTCCGTGACCTCAGCTCCGTGCCATGGTAACCGTAACCACGTCAGTACGCCCCCCGTTCCCAAAAAAAACCTCTTTCCTCCACCTCCAAAACCTAGCCTTTACTTCCTTCCCAAAAGAGTCCCCACGTCTTTCCTATCATGCTGGTTGGTTGTGTGCCAGTAAAAAGGTGTGCAAGCAGCAAGTATTTGTCGGTCGGTAGCTCAAAGTGGGCGAGACACTCGACTTAAACATCGTAAAGTGAGCAAGAGAGGATACAGTCGAGAAGAGAAGAGGGAAAGAAAGAAAAAGAGGGAAGTCAAAACTAAATAAATAGCCTACCGGATCCCCAACCCTGGAAATCTCCGTTCACATCTACGCATTAAACCATACCCTTGGGAATTGGAGACGCGGAACTTGCCGCACGCAGTGGTGGTGGTGGATCTCGTGGAGTCGCGAAGAGGAATCATTAGACGAATGGGTGGTGCGTGTGCAGCGATCCGGGGATCTGTTTTTTCGCGCTGGAAAACGAGATGGGGATGGGATTAGGTAGGTTTCACTTTTGTTGGGGGAATGTCGTTTAGTGCTTCTCTTGGAGTAGAGTAGGTACTTGTAGGTACAACCTCTTGGAAAACTAATCGATAAAGTAAATAGGTAAAGGGGGGAAAAAAAGAAAGGTGAGGTGTTGTTTTTGCCGGATCTAGGACGTTTCCAGGTGCCAGCTCACTCACGATGCTCTTGATCAGAACATCGCTGTTTCCGGCGCCGCTGGCCCGGCTTCACACATGTGCATAGAAAACTGCCCCCAAATTTTGAGGTTGAGCCTCTGTACCAGGTACATAGTTCTGATCTGGGCTGGTCAGTATGCATCTTGACCTTCCAGGGCACTACCAAAGTCTAAAGTAGCATTCTCCCCGAAATTCGAAAGCCAGCTGCTGAAAACGTGTAAATACGTTAGGATATTAATACCCACCGTGACCACAACTTCACATACCATCACTCGTACCAGCACGGCATCTCCCACCGCATCCCGCCGGGAACTTCCGCGTGGAGATTGCCGTCGGGTTTGTGGAACGTTACACCCGCAGGGCTGCAGCCATTGGAGTAGATAGACGGGTTTTGTGTAGTTCACGGGGAGACTGGCGGTCTTGAGTGGACATCCGGTTTTCTAGACTGGGAGTACTCGGGGAGGGGCCAGATGGCCACTCAACACCCCGCCCTGTTCTCCCTGCAACATGTTTAGGCAAGAATGATAGAATTGAGTCGTGGTGTCGTGGTGTCGTGGTGTCGTGGATGGATAGATTAAGGTAAAAGGTAGGCGGCTAGTGGAGGTGGTTGAGCGTTGTATCTTATCTGTATAGCTACATGTACTACGGTGCACTCATCATCAGCACAGTGCCTCTACTAACAATTATCGAGGAAGCAAGGAATTGATCCACTTACCGCTGTATGTTGGCAGTTATCTTCGATATGTACCCGCTTTTCCCTGTAGGGTATTCAATGATGAAGATCAAATATTTCCAGCCTAGAGTCCCTGTGACAAGTAGTAATACGAATATCTGATGAAGTGTGATAAGCTAATAAGACTTAAGCTCAATTGTATTGATGACGGTGACGGTGACGGTGATGATGATGATGATGATGAGAAGAGAGAAACTCTCGCATCTCCGACTACATTTATGTAGCATGTTGTACCACTAAGCCACCCACCACGATGACAATTAATGTGCAGTACGGTCAGACATGTGGCCTCTTCTATTACGACATGTACGCAAGCCCCCGCGCCTGGGCGCTGGCCGTGGCCCAACGGTCACGATATAATTTACAATTCACATTTGAAGACTCGACTCTTGATTTTAAACTTTGGCAGCTTCAGAGATATCGACCACGAGATGTTAATATCAGACCCGTTCACTATATCTATAGACTACAAAAGTCATTCTATTCCTTCCATCCCCTCCATCCAATGTCCACACATCCACACCACACCTCACAACCTCCGCACCTCACCGGCTCTCGTCAATTGTTGTCTATACCGGCATGTTCCGCCGCACCACCAGTACTCACGGGAACTCCCGCGAAGGAGATTGCCGCTGTCGGGTTTGGATGCATGTGGAACGTTGCCCAGATCTTTCCGCACGGCGATCTTTTGGCGCGTGAGTTGTGTCACGTATTAAGGTTTATGGACGTGGAGAAGGAACTATATTAGGATAATTCTCCATGCATTGTAAGCAATTACAGTCACTCACGGGAGGCGGATCCTGTCTGATGGCGGTCAGGGATTTGAGGCCAATAAAAGAGTTAGGTTTTGGACGCCAAGAGCAAATTACTGCAAACAGAACCATCAGACAGGATCCGTTGTCAGTAGGTGAGCGACTGTACCAACAGCCAAACTACAAAGAGAAGGGGAAATTGATTTGAGGTTGCTTTAGCCAGGACTCGAACTCGAGACCTCCTTCTAGCTTTATAGTCTCTCGATCTCCCCGGTAAGGACGGGTCTGGCGGCTTTCGGCACTTGGACTGATGAGCTAATTAGCGCTCTAGAGCTCTATTTGGTATTTTATACTAGTCGTACGCCCGGTGACGGATAGCTAATTGAGGTACTTAATCTACGTTTAATTGCGAACAAGCCTTCGATATTAAGTACTCGCCCCTGTCCATAGCTAGGATAATATATTAGCCGATATATGGGAATCATGCAACTACATTCATGTACTTTCCACACTCATACCATCGTACGTGTAGGCAGTTGTCTGGGTCTAAACAAGTCTTGATCGGGCCGTGGGTCGATTGACAGTACGATGGTGGTTGTGATATCTATCAATCCAGCTATGTAGTGCTCCTGTCTGGAAAGAAGTAACGTTAGTTAGAATTTAGTAGGGGAAGGTTATTAGTATCATTATATTTACTTTCGAGATAGGAGACAGCTCTAAAAGTGTAATATAATTATTAATACTTGTTGTATATTGGTAGAATCGAAAACGTGACAGCGTGACAGATCAACCCCCATTAACATATATTGTACAGGCTTCAAGACCTCAGTCCAAGCTCTAAAGACAATCTGAAGCTCCTTTTCGCGATCCTTTGCCCAGTTCATCGTTGGCAAAACTCATGGTAACGTTGCCCCTCCCAAAACACGCGCATCGATCATTTCCTCTCACGATGCCCAAACAAACGCTATCCCAAAGTGCGCCACCAGCAATAAATACCCAAAGTCGCAAGGAAAAAAAAAGAGAAAAATCTACAAGAAAAATCCACAAGAAAAAAATCTATCAAACACCGCTAAACAAAGGAAAATACCAATAAGTGAAAGTCCCAAACAATATCCTCACTGTGAACCAAAACACCCATGCATGCCCTTAGCATGCAGCACCTACTTCAGCGCATGCGCAAGCACATCCGTCCCCCCACCGCTGCGATGCCACACCGCCAGCAGCACCCCACACGATGTACAGCTATGCTTCACGTCCTTCAGACTCGAGATCAAATACGGAATGCACCCCAAGCAACTGACCGCGCACGTCACCGCCGCACACATACTACCACATCATGTCAGTATACATAATTCAAGCAGCCGCGCCGGCAAATATAACTACAACCCAAAGCGTCAAAGGCAACTTACTGCGTAAAGTTCCCACTCTTCTTAGCACATTTCGTCATCCCGCGTTTATTACAAATTGGACAATCCACCGGCGCGGGCGCACGGGTAAGGGTATGTAGCGGGACAGCATGGAGATACTGGCTGCTCCCGTGGGAGTCGATGCGGGGGCGCTGCTCTGGGACGAATTCGGACGCGGATTGGGACAGGGTTTCGACGGGGATTGGGGCGTCGTAGTTATGATCGTAGGTGTTGGCCGAGGGGTTGATGGTCTCGGGGGAGTAGGGAGCTGGAGTGTAGGAAGCTGGGGTATCGGAGGACACGGGGATTGGGAATTCGGAGTCGTAGGATGGGGGGTCCATTGTTAATGGTAAGGGGGTTTGTGTCTTTGAGGGGTCTAGTGTTGAAGGTAGGGGGGTTTGTGTCTTTGAAGGGTCCAGTGTTGAAGGTAAGGGGGTTTGTGTCTTTGAGGGGTCCATTGTTGAAGGTAGTTGGTTTATCTGGTGGTAGTAGTAAGAGTGGAGGTGATGATAGGACTATCACAAGTGGTAGTAAGTCTAGGTAGTAAGAGCAGAAGTAGTAGGAAGACTGGAGATAATAACAATATCCAATGAAAATTTCAATAATCAAAAGTTAACAAAATACTCGGTACCGATCAAAAGGTTCTTAAAAACTCATCCACGCCGGGCCCCTCCAAGCCCTTATATATATTCTAATCCGTCCTATAACCCAACCTACGACTACTATAGTGCGCCTCGCCGACCAGTCTCCAAATCCCAGTATTATCATTTCACTCATTCGATCGCTATTACAGCCCACTCATGAGCCCCGTAAAGAATAGGACTAAGCTTTCCCCAACCAGAGCATATTAAAACCAAAACGAGCCTAGAAGACGACCATCATTCCCCCAACTAGAGCATACTAAAATTATTTACTTTACTCGAGCCATGCAAGCACCTCCTTCGCAACCGAGCAAATGAATATCACCACTCTATTTCCAGACGTTTGATCCTAGTATAAGCTATCGCCTATTCCCAATCGATAACGACGGCCTAAAAGCTTTGCCTCACCGAACGCGTATGAAGTGCACGTCACGGCGGGTAGGTTATAAAAAACGCCAGGGGGTTATCAGGAGGCTGGGTGCGAAACTCCGATTTCTCCAATCCCCCCCCACCTTTGACGCACAGGGGCAGTATTAATGCTGGATGAAACGAGACGAGTGTACTAGGGTGTAGCGAAAAGTGATCAGAATCTGATAAGACAAAACACACGTATTCACCACAACATTCACTTATCAGATTCTTATCACTTACCCTCAATACCCGTACGTTCGTTGCCAAGGTGAGTGATTATGTAGTTACAATTTATAGCCTGCATGGAGTGGGTGTGATTATTATGCAGTCAGCCATAGTGTGGCGAATAGGATGGGGCGGTTGGGGAATATAGGTATAGCACATGTAGGCTATTGATTGACAGCTACATATATATATCCAATCGATATGCTCACCATTCCAGGGTTCCTTGACTCACCGGTGGTCGGTCAACCTTGCTGGCTTAGTAAACGTGCTTTGATCTGCATGATCGTTCACGAGCTATTGCTTCGACGACGTGATTTATATAGTTATATAGAGAAGGATTTTCCGGTTTTACCACTTAAGCCCGACTGCGCAACAACCGTGGTTAGATGGGTGGTGGTGAATCATGAGAAGTCACTCGGTATTCTACAATGCTTGGCGTGTTATAAGAATTTGCTGAAGCGGCAAGAGCTCGAGACTTGATTTTTACCTTAGAGAAGATTGACTGGCTGTACTTGATATTTACCGATGACAGTACATAGACCAGCACCATATACCAATGTCGCACTCAACTATTGTAAGATCATTGCCCGGATCGATCCCTTCTCGTTAACATAATTCATCCCCTTCCATTCCACTCTACATGCAATCCATGTATATATACCTAAAGTACATGTAGCCATTATATATTCCCATAACTTGACTTATCACCTCGGGTTCTCCATAATATATGGAAATATCCCTACCCACTCTTCTTGGCATTTACAGCCCTCGTGACCGTGTGATATCTTATGATTTGCGCTAACGTCAGTAGAAAGGGGGGTACTTAGTCCGACTTCCGTCGTTCTGGGTGTGGTCTTCACTACAGATAAGGAAGAACAGAGTGCCTATTATTTGTAGAAAATTCTTATTCATGCCCTTAAGTCAATTTCGCCTGTGGTATGTAGTATTGTCTAGACCCCGCGCGCGATAGTTATTTTCCGACCATGCATTAAGATGTCCGCTCGACCCATGATCAATTGGTCAAACCATCCGGGTTATTAGACGTAAATACAAAATGAAATAAAGCGAAAGTCCCAAGGCGGGTGCCAGCACCGGCCCAACCAAATCAAATCCAAAATTCTAAGCCTTTAACCCCGTTGTATAGTTTAATATATATCCCCCCATAAGATCCCTCCAAAAAAAAAAAAAAGAGAAAAAAAAAGGAAATTTGCTTTTTAGGCTAGAAAATCTTCTATATCATCGTCGAGATTCCCGTCGTCAGAGTCAGCGGAGCCGGGAACAATGTGGATAATATCCTTTGTTCGTGGACCAGTGTATGTGCTGAAACAAGAATTAGTAAAACATTCACTATGCTAGAGATCAACTAGGCGGAAAGGGGGAACTCACTGTCTCGCACCGGCCCACCACCAACTCAGCGCAAAAATGGCCACAAACGCCGCTACACAAATCGCATAATTCATATTTACCATTGTGATTGGTCTGATTGGCGGGAAGAACAGGACCACGCTGATGAATAGCACCCAGGAAATCGCAATGCAATTCAACGGTCGTCCCCACTTCCCGAGCGTAAATGGGCCCTCGATGAACTTGATCTCATTGGAGTATAGCATTCGAGCAAAGATTACGGCGATGTAGGATAGGTCGAGGGCTGGGGCGGTAATGCTGAAGATTGCGATTATGGTTTGTTGGGAGCCGATTCCGATGAGGTTGAGGCAGATGCAGCAGAATACAACAAGCCAGACAGAGTTGATAGGCGTGTGCGTGTATGGGTTTACCTTGCTCCAGAAACTAAATTGCAGAACACATGTTAATCACCACCAATTCCAGTATAAAGGAGTAGCTAAGTACCTGGAAAATGGGAAAGCTCCATCTCTAGCAAATGCGTACGCCATTCTCGTATCCGCCAACAATGCAGACACGCCAGTAAAGAACTGTATAAGTATCACAAAAAACCACATGACCGTTCCACCCACTCTCCCACCTGCATTCAAGAAGATCTGGGCAGCCGGCATACCAGTGGGTGATGCAATGGTTGCATCCAGGTCACCAAGACAGAAACAAAATGTTACGGTTAGCATCCATCCTATTGCACCAGAAACAACGACAGCGCTGTTGATCGCGATTGGACCGCGAACGGCAGCGTCATGGGTCTCTTCAGACATGTGAGTTGTTCCATCGTAGTCGGTCATAGTCCATGCCACGGAAAGAAACCTGTGTTGTGTTAGTTGGCTCAATGAATCTGGCTCTCGGAGGTTCAACTTACCCAAGTAAAAAGGAAAATGCCTTGCTACCCCATCCAGAGCCGTCGGTGAAATGTGTAAACACATACTCTGCGCTGTGCTTGTTCGGGGTCAAGACAAGTAAAGCAATGCATATTGAGAACGATGCAAGAACTTTAAGTCGAGGTAAGAACATATTCCATAAATTCCACCAAGAAATCAACTTACTGTTTATCGGCGCAAACCATATAATAATCTTATGAAGCCACTTCGTGGTCAAGGAGCATATAACCCCCATCACACAAAGTAGTGCGATTGAAAGTAAGACTGTCTGCAAAGCAGTACTATATAAGGCTATACATCAATATCCACCGGCTTTAATATGACATAATAATGGGACTACTTACGGAGAGAAAGCGTATGAATCTCCGTCAAACCTGGAGTTCATACTAGCACAAGCCAGCATCATTTGAGAGACGGTATACGCCACACTCGACGCCCCGGCTGTCTGTCCAATGAAATTACACCAGCCCACAATCCATGACCAGATGGGCACATGTTTTTCCGGAACCACGTGTTTAGTGACGAAATACATTCCCCCGGCTGTTGGATAAGCCGATACTAACTCCGAGACTACACCGCAAAGTAAGCCTTTGTGTCTTATTAGAAAAGTTTTGGGTGTTAAAAGTAGATACCTGAACTCGCTATACACATTGCCATCAACGATCCAAAGAACCAACACCATACTGCCGTTGCTGGTCCCCCAGATGTAATTGGGACTGAAAAGGTTGCGGGAACTGAACCTAATACACCCAAGATAGAGATTGCGTATGAGACTGTTGACCATTTTGTAAACTCTCTTCGCAATTCCTAGAAGATATATAAGTATTTCGTTCTATAATCTCTAGGCCCACACTGATAAGCAGGCGAAGTTTCCTCATACCTGTCTATACCCAATACGGGTAAGTAGACGCTCATCATCATCTTGAATTGTTGCCATGATTCTAGCTCCCTGGCCACGAACGCCTTCCTTTTCGGTCTCGACTCGGATTACTGGTGGAGAAGCTGCGCTTTCCTTTTCAGTACCTGGAGACGACATGGTAAGTGAGCGAGCTTTCTCGAAGGGTATTCTTCAGTTAAGAGAAATATATGTCTTCCAGAGAAGATGGTACGCTGGGGGCGTTGGGGGAACTGAGGTAGGAAATCGAGGGAAAGGGAGCTGGCCATATGTATAATATACACATTCCCCCCCCATGGAATGAATTCGGAAGGAGGGAGAAGGGTACCTCAACACCGGCGATGGGCCTAGATACCAATGTTCTCGATGACGGTGACTCGACGAGGGGCATGCAATGCATGTGGGGGGAAGGGGAGGGGAGGGAGGAGAGGGGCAAGAAAGAAAAAGAAGAAAAAAGAAGGAATAAATTCTACCAGTGGTCAATTGCGAACCTGCTTCCTTGTCTGCTCTGAAATTGTGATGAGTAAAAGTTTGGCGCTAGAAAAATAAGAGGTTCTTCGAAGGGTGTCCCAGTATCTTGGACAGTGGAAAGACGCAATTGGTTGCAATCAATCGTTGTTTCTTTTGGCGGGTCCTCTCCAGCTGCCCCTGGCGTCCTTTAATTCGCCAAACAAATTGTCCTCCAGGCTAACAATATGTAGCCAGTAAGCTTCTGAATGAATGAGGAATTGGATTGACGCGTATTTCAGCTTACCCTGACACTGACACGCGAACCCTCGGCTCAATCCCGGCTTTCTAGAAGAAACCGTGACCAGGTTGTTGGGTTTGATACTATGATAGTGCACCTTCTCGGTGAAGAAGAGAGGGTCGCTTTCCTCAGTTTGGTTGTGTTAGGCTTGTTAGGCTTTTGGTATTCACGTCGGTGCAGACAGTTGAAACTGTTATTGTTGTTGTTGAATGTCAACCCTCAGCCGGATCGTGTCGGGTCTTTTTTTTTTCAACCCTCACCCTCTCCCGCGCAAGCCTTAGACAGTTTCTGTCACGTATCACGTATCACGACCGCAACCCCGCAGTTATGACGCTGATATGCAGCCCCGTATGCGATGCTTATGTGTGGTTTGGCGTGATTTATGGTGGGAAAACGATCTTTCCGGATGGAACGCATGCAGGGTTAGCAGAGTACATGTACACACTGCCAACGTGAGAGTGTGAAATATTGTTGTACCCAAAATTATCAGAGTGGTATTTAACTGCAAGGAAAGGGGCAGGAGGAATGCTGACACGGATTGGCCCCACGATGGTGGCTCTCGTTCCACTGTTTCCTTTGGACGACTATCTGGACCCATTTCCAACGAGCTAGAACCAACATATGTGATCTCAAGTGCAGGCGGGCAACCCACATATCGAGGGGTCTTCCGGGCTATCCTATGCCTTTGCCTTTGGTTCTCTGTATGACATAGTTAACTACTGATTGAGTAGTACCACTTGAATAAATAAATCCCAAAATTGCTTTCTGGACGATAAAAGGATTAGGCCTTAGTTGTCAGTCAACAGAGCACTAGCCTCTTATAGAACTCTAACAAGCCTAAGTACTCTAGGAGGAGCCCCTGCTATGTCACCCCGTTTCCGGAAGCTAGGTGATTGACACCAGAGGTACACCTGGTTAACTACATGTCGTAAACTTAGGCGCCGACGAAAGCCTAAAGCAATGAAAAGCTGGAGATCTAGGATAGGTATGTTGCCTTTGTTTCTAGTAACAAACCACCTACAACCCTATGCCCGAGGACATCACAATAGACCAGGAGGCTCCCAAAGTTCCCATGGATGAATTGCCCGTAACAAGTGACAAGCAGGACTTGACCGGGCTCGCCTCGTGTTTTCAGCCTCGTCTGACAACTGAGACTCACTCTAAATCGCCCGGGTCATATCCCGGCCATTGAATCTGATAAAAAGAAAGGAAGATAAGCGTCATCGAGCATAAATTTTTCATACTCTACAGGCACTAATTCTCTGTGTATGCACCCCTCGGATTCACATCGGGCATTAACTAGGATTTGTTCCTCTAGCTAGCCGAATGGGTAGTGTATCTTCCGAGTAACGGGCGTACATGGGATATGTCGACAATCACACCTGGGTTACAGCCCTGCAGACAAAACATATTATCAGCGGGCACGTGGCGGCACATTAGATCATTGGAAGACCGCGCATTATTTAGTCGGGTAGGTAGGTCTATGTATGTAGGTAATATGTGCGGCCTAATAGTTGATCTGCAAAGAAAAATAAATAAATGATATATTTATTTTTTCCTCAGTGAGTGATAAGGACAGCTGGTAAGTAGAAAAAATGACACTATACCGGCTGGTACCAATGATCGCTTGACGGCGAGCTGTTTTTTTGTAAAAAGTATTGTGACTTGGTTAATGAACCCTCTCTCCCGATGGGAAAATCTCTGAGCCTAAACCTTCTTATAAAGGACATTCAATCGGAGAAAACTCCGCATAATCACTGCGGAAACTAGTGGATTAGGAAAACAGTTAACCTTATTTCAATTGGGCAGCTTAACAATGTCAATGGTCACGACCGTTGGTAAAAGATATGAAAAGGTACATACCATAATTGCTCCATGGTTGATCAATTTTAGGGTACTGAGCGCCGTTCCACCCCGCCCTGTTACCGAATTGGATCATAGGCGGTTTAATAAGATAAATCTTAAGATCGGAGGAGGAAGGTATGCCGTGCATACAAACAACATATGAAAATCTTCATAATTAGATCCAATCCACCGAGCCCACGATGTGTCCAGGAATCACGCTCCCTGCACAGGAACAGGAGTAGTAGAACTGGGGTTACTAGTACTCCGCAAAGAAAGGAGCTATAATACCCAAATCGCTTCTTTTCTACCGATTATTACTGCGTTTGTCGATGGTTGTGGTGGATCCGTATATACTTGTCTTTGGCTTTCCCCGCTCTGATCCGAGAATCGCCGGTAATTCGGAAAGGGTTTCGGATCTCGATGGTCTCTCTCTCTTGACTTGGATAGATGTGCTATGTATTTTGTGATGTTGTTGGTGCCGAGTGATTTCGTGTGAGCGATGAAAGGACGGAAAATGATCAATGTGGTAGATCATGTCATTTGAACAAGCCTCAATATTGGCCACTCCCAAGATTCAACGGAAGGAGGATATCGCGGGTTCAATTCACAACACACCCGTAGCGGGAGCGGCCAGACCAAGACATCACATCCCCCGCTTTTCCATAGGGCGCACGTACGGGATGCATTGGAGGCACGAGACCACTTTATCCATTTTTTGTTGGGAAGCGACATGGACCGTACAGTGGTTTATCCACCATTGGATCGGCCACTGCCCTGGATATCTTGAAGTAAGATCCGCCACCCCGGATTGTGCTTCGCCTCTTCAATTCGAAGGCGTTTGAGGTTTCAATTAACGGTAGTTCAGCGAAGATCGGTTCGGCAGACACGTCGTCAAAAGGAGAGTAGTAATTCCATCACCGTAATAGATTAGACACTATAGGATTGTCCGATGTGCCGCCGGAATTGAGATGCGGACATACCCCGAACCACATCATTGTTTGCAGGTCTCGAGAATTTCATCTCGCCTTTGAAATTGTTTTATTGAGTCTCTGGCGCATGTACTTTGAAGTATAATTGAACCTTGTCAACAACTTTAATTTTTGATAATACCATTCACACAACTACCCCCGGACTGACAGTTCCAGCAAAATGCAAAACTCCACGCTTTATGGAAGTGTAGATATTGCTGTAAGTATAAGAATGATAAGCTGGTCCTAAGAATCGGATTGTTTGTCTCAGGTACCTACACACCGTATGGAGGAGGCACGCTCATCATATTTATCGCGGCACATGAGTATGCATGCATAGATTAAGTTTCTCCACCACAAGGCGGAGATGTTAGATCTGCAGAGTGACGCCAGAGAGGGGTTCAATCTCGGTAGCCACATGTACCTACGTACTCTAGCTGTGACCTGGTTCGCCGTCGCACGTTATATGGCGCCTACATCGCCTGTGCCCGCTAACACGTGCACTCGAGTAGCCAATGTAGCTAGCAATATTAATAGTTCATGGCTGCGTCGATCCTGAACTCTCGAGAGCTCTATTTCATAAACATACTGCCTCGATCGAGTTGAAAGCGCCGTATTGACCTTGTGGACTATGCTGTTTTCTTGTGTGGATGTATGTACTGGAGCATTATGGTCACACTACGTCCAAAGATACGTGCATCCGCAACACCACTAGCATCAACAGCGAAAAGGTGATAGCACAAATGGCTGATAAACTGTCGCCCTGGAAGCCCTGATTGAACTCTGTAATCGGACCCGGTATATAGTTAAGTTCATGTTACGAAATCGTATGAATCATTCTGCCTGGGTGGAATTACATGTATGTATGGTGTAGGATAGATTACGTATAATACGAGAATACCGATCGATAGGGCTAGTCAACAGTTAGAAACACTGATAATTCATAGCTGGAGAGAACACGTATACTCAGCGCTGTACAAGTAGAACAGATATATCACACTAGCTGGTATATCTTCGCAGTTAGGGACTCTTCAATTATCATCAACCAAGTTATCTACATTATATTAACCGTGACTTTCATACGGCAATGCCAGCTACAGTAGAACCTCGTGCCGAAAAGCCGAACAGACACACGCACACACACACGCACACATACACACAGACAGACCCTGACAAAAAGATACTGCTATGTATATGTTCCGTCCTTGTCACGCGTATACCTCATTCAGCAACAGGCCGATCCATTGTCAGACTGGCGATCCTGTCAATGACCAATTCTTCCTGAGATTTGGTAAACAGCCGCTGAGATTCTGTCCAGGTGATCAATGCCTGCCAGAATTCGACCAAAGTTCACTAATATTCTATCAATAATAGTAACGATGACTACTGTTAATATTGTCGCGTTCATTCCCAAAAGCCATCACCTAACAACTAAAAAACTCAAAGAGCCCTTTCTACCTACATGTATGAATCCTTATGCCCAATCTACTACCATCCTGGGACTACATAAGTAAATGTCAATAAATAATTTTTAATGGATGGCTAATGATTGGGTAGACTTTCCACCGAAATGGAGCAACCTTGAGGGTGGTGAACTCTAATGTAGCTTCAAATACCATGAGGATTATAGAAAACCACCTCTGAGTGTGAGTGAAAACAAGAGGTGATTCACCGATCGTCTCAGCTGGCCAATGGACTATCTGAAAAGCCAATGATTAGTATTTTTGAGTGGGACGGAGCATATACATACATATGTATGTACAGCCGCATTCGAAAAGTACTGGCACCCTACTATATTGAGTCGTTCATGAATTGTAGCCCACCAACAACCATGGCACTCGCGCATACTCAACTTATTGATAGGTATGACCGCAATAGAGACATTGCAGCTCTCTCTGGCAATTGCCTCGAATATGAGGGTTGAAAAGCAGAAAGAACTGCCTCGTGAGTTTGGCTTGGAGATGCTAATACTTTTCAAACGCGGCTGTACTGGATTCCTTTCAAGTCTACGTAGAATTAGGAAAGACTACGCTGAAAAAGTAGGACGAGATAGTTAAGTGACTTTTTTATCAACGAAGAGTCTAACTAATTACTATATAGTGACGGCGGTGACATGTTAGGTTTGGACAGCCCAAAGGTACGCATTTGAGAGCCAAGTACAACCGAGTGATTTATTATGATTATGGCGCACCTTTCTGCGACTTTTCGTCCTGATATGGAGGATCGGGGACCGTGGCCTCACTTTATAAATTGTAAGGCCGTTGTCTCGTATATTGGCGGTTTCGTGGTATTCTTACTCACATTTTACTATTAGTTACGGAAGAGAATTAATTACTCGGCAAACTAAAGAATCGGACAAACAAGTTCTCAGTAGATGTAAGCAATGTCTACTCGATGTTTGCCGGGTGAATAGCCTAGGGATACATATCCCCAAGTATTCTATACACACTAGTACACAACTAATCTACTCCTCAAAATCCGCCTTCAACACATACCTGTACCTACACTCTCCTCTATCTAATCTCTTCACCACATCCTCCACATCCTTCATCCCCACAACCTCCACCCAACTCTTTACTCCTTTCTCCTTCACTAACTCCAGCATCTCCGCTATCTCCTTCTTCGACCCCACATTACTCCCCCGTATCGCCAAATTTGCCGCTGCAATATCCGCCCACGACAACCGCGGCAAATCACCCTCCGGGATACCGCAGATCACAAGAGTACCCCCCACTTTCAGCAGCGAGAGGTACTCGCCCAGTGGCATGTCCGTCGAGAAGTTGGTGCTGATGATGAGATCGAGAGTTCGCAGGTGAGGAGCGTTCCATCCCGGCGCGGCGGTCGAGAGGAATTGGGAGGCACCGAGGGCGCTCGCATCGGCGGCTTTGCGAGGAGAGTGAGAAATAGCGGTGACGGTGGCACCGAGGGCCTTTGCGAACAGGATGCCGAAATGGCCGAGGCCGCCGATGCCGACAATCCCGACTTTGGAACCGGGGCCGATGTTGGCGCGCCTGAGGGGTGAATACATTGTCACGCCGCCACAGAACATTGGCGCTACTATTTCTTCGGGAATGCCCTCAGGAATCGGGTACACAAAGCTATCCCCGCCACACCAGTCAGTCCGAAGCTCGAAAGTTTGTAGATCCAGACGGGGGTCGCATTACTTCTCATGGATCCGAACATAATCCGCATATCCGCCATATCCCGCGCTCCCGTCTTTATACCTCCAATTATACGTCTCCACAACCTCCTTGCAGTAATTCTCCTTCCCCCTCTCAAACCCTTCTCACCGCCATGGCCATGCTCTCCCGCCGCACCCCAGTCCTTACCGTCACCTGGCTTTGTGCCAATGTCTTCACCCGCACACGCATCGCAACCGCCGCACGACCAGGCCTGTGAGCCGACACCGACGATAGAGCCTGGCTGGAGTGAGGACGAGGTGACGAGGGGCCCGACGCAGATTACTTCGCCCGTGATCTCGTGGCCGGCGACGCAGGGATATATCGACGGTGACCATCCGGAGCGGAGGACATGGCTACGGCGATGTGTTTGTTAGCAAAGGGGAAAAGGGCTAGGGGATCTATGAGACGTGCAGGTCGCTGCCACAGACACCACAATAGCGGACTTTAATATCAATGTCATAGTCTCCGAATGGCTTGGGGGTGAATTTGTGGAGTTTGAGATCCGACCAGGTCTCGGCTGGTGAGATGGCTGGTTAGTTTATGCGCAGCGAGGCTTTTGGAGGGAAGGGTCAATGTGGAAGTTACCAGAAAACGCGGCATAGCCGGTAAACTGCTCAGGGACGGTCTTGTGATTCTCAATTGATGAAGACATTGGGTTCAAATGTAGCCTGGGGGCAGAGATTGGATTGAAATTGATTCGAATCGATGTTGTATTTTTGGAGTGACAGAAGTCTGCCCGTTGTTACACCTCCAGATCTGGGGAAAGGGCGGAGAAGTTTCTTTTTTGCATGACCGGGGTGTGATGTGGGGCTGACCGACCCTTATCGATAAGCATGCTGGGATTATGCAGATCTCTTCGGGGATGTCTTGTGTGCTCGGTTTTTTCCAAAATCAGATTTCGAGAAGTCGTGTTCTAAATCGGTTCTTTCCCGTATTCATGCCTTACGAAATTTAGTAACAGGATAGATATTGCCAGTATCCCTTCGTTCGTTCCCGCAATTCACAACTTTTTGCCGAAGAAACGGCGTGGTGATATTCAGTATACTAGCTGTGATTGGATTGTAACGCTGCCAAAAAGAGAATAAACTCATTCAAAAAACGAAACGATCTGCTGAAGGAAGGGTGACGAGCGTTACATTCACACTAAAGAGGTTCATGGAGTGAGGGTTAGGTTTAGTAATAGAGGATTTACAAGAGATTTTACTTGACCGGTTTAGTCTCTCCAAATAGCGCCCGGTGCTGAAAACGCACGAAGGGATGTACAGTGTTCTCGGTCAATGGCAAATGACCAAGCCGGCTAGAGACGTATGTACGTAAGATAAATGTTAACAGTATGAACAGACGTAGGTAACTGCGTTCAACAGAGCACAGTTGCTATATCAGGTTCGGTCACGGATTGTGATTCGGACTGACCGCTATAATAAGGATACAAGTATTAACAACGTCGCTACAACTGGAAGCAAAATATGAAACTCTCAGCAGCCTCTTCATTTCAACATCATTGTCTCTCTTGTCTCTGTCATTTCCCCTTGAACGTAACTTCGGATAGTCGGAGTCTCGCTCAATTCCGTACGTTCTTCTCCGCCCCGCACCCCGTATCCGGAAAGTCCACACGAGTCAGTGGACAACACCTGTGCGGGGTATGTACCTACATATGTACTGTACTCCACGTATATAGCGTGACGGAATGAAGTACATTAGGACAAAGGCGGCGAAAGAACGGAGAGTACGAGCGTGATGTTTCTCAAGGGGAGGAGGAAAGTGCTGGTTTCGCATACGAGCTACAAACTCGGAGACCTTTGCAGATTCGAATGAGAGGGTTTCTGTATGAGAGATTCCTACAGGTCGGGGCATGATGTACATACATACCCTACTCCATTGATATACCTACATGTATGTACATACCTAATCTACACCGTCGTGCATTGATTATTAGTAGGTGATGGTATAATATAAAAGGCTTCGATATTCACCTGAGCTCCTTCAATTGGAGAAAGACGCATCCTGGCCATTGCCCCAAAATCCTCCCATTGGCTGTCTCAAGCTTCCCAACCCGGTAGCCCTCAGAGTAGATTAAGGACGGTGAATGCCGATTAGATAGACATAAAACGGAACGAAACCTCGGTTTGCCACTGCTCTGCCGGTAGTCATCTACTCTACATCAAACGTACGTTGGCGCCAGTACTCTATTTATTCTTTTGCAGATCGACTTGGTCTGGGCTTGATTCGAGAACCGGAGAGTTTTTCTCTAGTTTTTTTCATATCCAAATTTCATTCTAGACCCTCGTTACTTAACCCCCCCAGCTACATCTAGCTAGCTGTGCCTGCAGGCAGCGAATTGAAGGCTGAAGCTTCCACTAGAGTAGACTGCGCATTCCCGGTTAGCTATCTTGTACTTTACATACTTAGCTAGCCCTAACTACTCATCGATCCATCCATCCATTGAGAAGAAGAAGAAGCACTGGTCATGGCAACTCCCTCCCGTCTTCTGGCCTTTCTTTCTTTTCTTTCTCTTCCGAAAATCCTTGCGCCCACTCGGTGAGTTTGCTGGCACTTTTTTTCTTATCCCATTGCTTGGCTTTGTGCTGTCCAGTTATCTCTGGCTCTCGATCGAGCTCATCTGCGATATACATACATACATACATACATACCTGTCCCCTTCCTTGCTCGAGCTGTGATTGGCCAGCTCTAGAATATTTCTCTCCTCCGCGCCATCTTCGACGTCCATATCTTCACCACCCAAACCTGGTACTACTGTAATTTATATTCCCACCTTCTTTATATCCCCAATTGCTCCACTAGTTTTAAAGCACTCTTGGATTGCACTCAGCTAAATTACTGGTCAGCAGCTCATCCACTCAGCCCACAATGGCACCAGCTACCTCTCCTCCTTCTCCTCTCCACCCTCTCACTCCCCTCACCCCGGACGAGATCCGATCATGTGCCGCCGCCCTCAAAGCCGCATACCCGCCCACGGCGGACCTGCAGTTCAAGATCATCACCCTCAGCGAGCCCACCAAAGCCTCTTTGATCTCGTGGATGGACAATGGCGGCGAGAGACCCCCGCGACGGGGCTACATATCGTATTACGTCCGCAACACCGACAAGCTGTTTGAGGCGTATATACTGCTTGAGCAGGAGGGAGAGGAGGGATCGGTGGCGGTGTTAGAGAGTAATTTTAGGGTAAAGGAGGGGTATCATGCGCATGCGGATGGGCAGGAGATTGTGAAGGTGGAGGAGGTGGTGTTGCAGGATGAGGGGGTCAAGGCGGAGCTGGCGAAGTTGGAGCTGCCGGAGGGGACGGTGGTGATTTCGGATCCGTGGACGTTTGGTGTGTATTATTCCCTCGGGCTCTTGTCAGGCTATAAATGTTTTTTTATAAAGCTTTTGGGTTGAGTTTTGGTAAGCTTACTTTTATTGATCTGTCTAGGTTCCGATGGCGTTGCGGACTTCCGCCGCCAATTCCAGTGCTTCCTCTACATCCAGGACCCGCACAGCAAGAACCCCGACTCAAACCACTACGCTTTCCCACTCTCCATATGCCCTGTCTTCGACGTCCAGACCAGCAAGGTCACCCGGATCGAGAACCTCCCCACCGGAGCCGGCTTCACGCCCACTCTACCGAAGCCATACAAGGTCCCGCCGCCCTCCGAGTACACCCCCGAATGCCAGCCATCGCTCCGGACAGACCTGAAGCCGCTGCAGGTGGTTCAGCCGGAAGGCGCGTCGTTCCAGATCTTGGATGAGCATCTTGGAGGCGGGGTTGTGGAGTGGCAGAAATGGAGGTTCCGGGTCGGGTTTAACCATAGGGAGGGTGTGGTGCTGTATAATGTGACGTATGATGGGAGGAGCTTGTTTTGGAGGGTGTCGCTGAGTGATATGAATATCCCTTATGGGGATCCACGGCCTCCGTACCATAAAAAGGCGGCGTTTGATCTAGGAGATGTGGTAAGAATCTTTTTTTCCTTTGGCCCCTGCCCAATCATGATATCTCACTCGGTATCAAAGACTGAAGTATATATAAAAACAATAGGGTGCCGGGGTCATGGCGAACAACCTAAGCCTCGGATGCGACTGTCTAGGCTCCATCCACTACTTCTCCGCGACCCTCTGCGACGATGCCGGCAACCCCCAGGCCATGCCCAACGTCATCTGCGTGCATGAACAAGACGCCGGCATCGGCTTCAAGCACACAAACTACCGCACCGGCCGCGCCGTCATCATCCGCAAACGCGAGCTCGTCATCCAGTCCATCATCACCGTCTCAAACTACGAATACATCCTCGCCTTCATCTTCAACCAAGCCGGCGAGATGAGCTACGAGGTGCGCACCACGGGCATCCTCAGCACCGCGCCCATCGACGAGGGCGTCGAGGTACCCTGGGGCACCGTCGTCCACCCGGGTGTGCTGGCCGCGCACCATCAGCACCTCTTCTCCCTCCGCCTCGACCCCGCCATCGACGGGCACGAGAACAGGCTCGTCTATGAGGAGGCCCACGCGCTCCCGCGCGACCCCAAGGCGAACCCGCACGGCGTGGGCTACGTCACGCGGGAAACGGTGGTGGAGACGTCGTCGGGGCTGGACACGGACGTGAATAGGAACAGGGTGTTTAAGATACAGAATGCGGGCGTGAGGAACCCCGTTAATGGGAAGGCGGTGGGGTATAAGATTGCGGTGCCGCCGTTCCAGAAGATGCTGGCGGATAGGGAAAGCTGGCATTATCGCAGGGCGGAGTTTGCGGATAAGGCGGTGTATGTGACAAGGTATAGGGAGGGGGAGCTGTGGGCGGCGGGGAAGTGGACGAATCAGTCGAGGGGTGGGGAGGGGGTGAGGACGTGGGCGGAGAGGGGGAGGCGGTGGTGGATGAGGATTTGGTGGTTTGGGTGCAGTTTGGTAGGTTTTTTTTCCGTTATGGCTGTAGGTGGTTTTGAGAGAGGTGTTGGTTGGGCGCTGTCTCGGGGTGGTTGAAGGGAGTGGCGGAATGGTTTCGGGAATTATCACTGACAACTGAACAGGGATCAACCATATTCCCCGGATTGAAGACTTCCCCGTAAGTATCCCTTTCCAGGTTCTAACCTCGGCGCAGTACTAATGTACATATCAGGTCATGCCTTGCGAAACCATCAAAGTCTCATTCAAGCCCGTCAACTTCTTTGAGCGGAATCCAGCACTGGACGTCCCACCATCCACGTAAGTTCACCATCTTGCTCCACGGTCACCTTATGACCACCTTACTAATCCTCTTGTAACCTGTACAGACAAGCGTTCAACAAGAGCGTACTGCTCAAGACGGACCTAAAGGATGCGGTTGCACATAAGCAGTCTGGCGCTGCGGCGGTGGTGGGGGAAAATGGGGTGCTGAGGAATGGATGCTGTGAAGAGAGCAATCCCAGGAATTAACTGATTAGAGTATATGGTAGTACAGTGGACTAGGCCTGGTTGGGTTAGCTGGGCGTAGAGAGTAGGAATTCCCAGAAATAAAGAGTGATAGATTCACTGGTAGCTATATGTACGGGGTGAAGCTCAATAAGGCTCGTTTGGGGGCTGGCCTCTGGAGTGTAAAATAACGTTGCACTCATTCTTCGTCAGTAGCTACATGTGTTGGCGGAATCTGGAGAAACGGAGGCTACAATGGGAGTTGTATATTGGGAACACTCCGGTTTCATTACGTGGAGTTGACACCTTTTTTTCGCGAGTTGGGCTGCTATAAACAAAATTCGCCTTCTGAGTTTTAAGCCACCATACTCATGATGCGTGGTCGTTGGTCCCAGATTGTAGTGTTCATGTAATGCATGTGGTGAATAGAGTATTAGGTGGCTGGAGTCGTGGCTAGTGAGTATTGTGTTGGCTTTTGCCGCATAGGAAGATTTTAAGGTAGTTACATGTATGTACAAGTGTCCACTAGTGATTACTGATCAACTGGTAAGACGTGGTTTATTGTGGAGGAGTTTACTTGTTAACTACATATATGTATTTACTTGTTAATCGACCACGTACCCCCCTCCTCCAACTGATCGACTGTGATTGTTGTTCTTTATTGACAGTATATATAAGAGATATCAGGCTCCCCTCCCCTCCCCTCCCCTCCTCATCACAAAAGTTAACACAGCTCTGCAGCGCAGGTATTTCATGGACTGTACAGACCCTATCCTGAAATCTAGAGGTAGTTTCGACAGCTAGATGTCGGCCTACTGCCATGGGTAATAGGCCGGTTAAAGCATTGTAAACGCAACCTCCATGGAGCTGAAAATTATTAATTGGTCAGAGCTAGTTCTTGTGAAAATTAAAACTCCGTTTTCGGGGGAGAGAAAATGAATTTTCCTAATCTCTGGACAGGTATAACAACTGAGCTGTTGGGCCATGGTATAAACATCATCTTAGGCACCCCCCGAACGGACCCTAATATGGATGTTTTTCGAAATATCCAGTGTTATCACGTTACCGCACGTTCACCAAGCTGGGTTAATTCGGTAGATATGAAGCGATGCACTTATGCATCTTTAAGTAAGCATTCACATATAACGGTACTTTATGGCGTCGGGAATTAATTCTATTAAGCTCCTAGATATATAGCTCCGTGACATAACGTGGCGAATTAAACGTTGCTCAGCCTTATCACACTCAACTCCCCACCACACAACCGCGCCTCGAGTGACAATCCATGAACAGCTGGCTCACCCGAACGCTGTAGGTTTCGCCCAGCTCAGCCCAGCCTAGCCGGCTAAAAGCTATAAGTGAGCTAAACTCGGAGATCGCATAGAAGCCCGAACGACGGAAAGCCTCGCCGCACCTCCGCACGCGATCTCCGGAACGTGGGCTCGAATTCTCCGACGCCTCGGTATTATGATGCGAGATCAAAATGTTCCTCATTGAAAGTCTTAAAGTGCTCCTGACTAGGAGAATATTGAATGGCTGGCTAGGTAGCAGAGCATATTAGCCAGTTTTAGCCGTTCGGAATCCGGTAAAAAGGTGGGGTCCTAGTGTTCGACCATGGGAGAAACGAAATTGCGGAGTACCTTCCTACCTGTTCCTGGATCATTTCAGGGCGTGACTTTATTCACTTTTGGCTTTAAGCATATTTTACATGGGGATGCAGGGTAATTATATATAATGAACGTTCTGTGGGGTGCAGTAGACCCGCCGCTTAGATGGTAGTGTTTCGCATTCCGGCTGAAGTCGAGCTAGCTCTGACAGGGGGGTGATTCTTCAGCAGATATATGTCAACATCAAAATATCAACATCATCAGCCAAAGCTAGGGCCAGGACCACGCCGGCGCCGGCTCCGAGAGCAATGCAATACCAAAAGGGAGAAAGTAATGATGCTCTCTGGTCATGCGTGGAAGTTGCCGAATTCAATTGACCTCCTAGAGTATATACCGCAGTAATAATGGAGTTACATACAAGGAAGCTGACCATGGTTCAACAAGCCTTTCTGCACCAATTCAATCTCAACATGGCACCACTGCCAAGTTATTGAAGGGGATAACGAAATATATAAAAAACGTCTCGGCCTTAGCTCGTCCGAGGATAGCCCCTCAAATCACAGCTCAAGACCCCTGACGTGGAAGCATTGGGTACACACATTCGGGAAAACACTAAGAAAATTCCCATGCGAAAATCATGATATCCTGATCATCACCACTCAATCCCACAACTTTAAAACGACTCCATCCCGCCCATCTTTACCGTTCGACCTCAGCCAGAACTTCAAGCACAATCCACTGCAATGTTGTTCCTCTTTGTTCTCCTCAGCTCCCTCCTCAGCACCGTGCTCGCGGTCGCCAACCCCGGCGCTTGCACTGGCTCTTGCAACGTCCACGATCCTGCTGTGATCCGCCGTACCTCGGACGGCACTTACTTCCGCTTCTCGACCGGTAACAAGATCCAGATCGCTACCGCATCCGACATCTCCGGCCCATGGACCATTCAGGGAAGTGCACTCCCAAGTGGTTCCTCCATTGCCCTTGCGGGTAATACGGACCTGTGGGCTCCTGATATTTCAAAGGTCGGCGATGTCTACTACCTCTACTACTCCGTCTCGACATTTGGTTCCCAGGAATCCGCAATTGGAGTTGCCACCTCGACAACTATGGATGTAGGCACATGGACCGACCACGGAAGCACCGGTATCCGCAGTTATACCGGCAGCGCATACAACGCTATTGACGGAAATCTCGTTCTCTCCACCGCCGGATCATACTACATGAGCTTCGGCAGCTTCTGGGGCGACATCTACCAAGTGCCCATGGCCAACCCGCCGCTCACCACCGCGGGGACCTCCGTCCGGATCGCATACAACGCCAGTGGAGCCCACGCCGTCGAGGGATCAAACATCTACTACCGCTCACCATACTACTACCTCTTCTTCTCGTCTGGTACCTGCTGCGGATACGACTCCAGCCGCCCAAGCCAGGGCAATGAGTACCGCATCAACGTCTGTGTCTCGACAACCATCAACGGTGGCTACGTACGTGTTCCCCTGTCCCCCCTCCCTCTGGTGATGACTGCTAACAGTCTGTGATATAGTACGACCGTAACGGTGTCTCCTGCACTGCGAGTGGCGGGACCCCCGTTCTCACTTCGCACGATAACGTGTATGGACCCGGTGGCCAGGGTGTCTTTGCTGACTCTAAGGCCGGAGGTGCCATCCTCTACTACCACTACGGTACTTTTCCCATGCATTTTGATAGATCGTGCTTGTATGACATTGTACTAACATCACATCAGTCGACACTACCATCGGCTACGGAGACGGCCAGAAGAGGTTCGGATGGAACGTCATCGGCTGGAGCGGCGGATGGCCAACAATCTAGATGTGGCGGTGCAGTCAGTTTATGTGTCATGATTCTAGATAATCGATTATGCGGGGGGTGTGGTTGGGGACGAAAAATATAAAATAAATTCGATACGAGTGATAAGTTGTGATTCTGCTAGTTTGTGCTGTCCGAGTGCCGAGTGGTGAAGTAAACGTGATTGATTGGTTGATAATTCATTGAATTAAACATGAGCTAAACGAACAATAACTTTGACTCCGTGACTCGTACTTGAGTGAGATGGTTGCAGTTATGGACTTGGTTAGATGCCCTTCTGCCTCGCATTCGATTGTGTCGCGAACAAAGGAACATTGGTTGTTGTTGTCGTTATTGTTGTTGTTGAGGTTGAGGTGGGACAAAGGGATCGGTAGCAGAATAGTATAGAACCGATCTTTAGATAAAGAGAAAGTTATAACAACGAACGTATTGCCGATCGTAGATTGCTCAAAGAACATCCAGGATAATACATCCGGACACAAGCACCGATTAATATAATCCCAATACATGTATTTACATATATATAGCTACGTTTATATACGCGCTAGTCCTATACTGTGTCAGGACACGGGTCAGCGGCGGCTGAACCAGGTCGGGCTGGCAAATCTGTCCGTCTTGTTAGCGGACCTGAATAAACATAGATGTGCTAGCTACGGCACGAGAACAATCAAATTTACTTGAACAATTGCGAACAGCCTGGGGGTCGTCGCTATTTGACGTGCTCTTGGCGACACAGGGTTAGGGGTTGTGAGGAGGAGTCATAATGTTGCATTCTTGGTCATTGACCCCCCCCCCCCCCCCCGCGCCTTCCTCTCACTTTGCGGTTTTTTCTTGGTTCTTTATAATTCTGGTCATGAGACGCTATATGACCTGTATAGATTACTTCCAACATAATGGGTCTGTTGCGGCTCTTGGTCTGGTAGGGTAACGAACAATTGCTTCCTAATCGATAGCGATGGGACGTTGGCGGTAATCACTATTATGCGGATACAAGCATGTAGATGAAAAGATGCACCGGTCCTAATTAACTATATTTATAAAACTAAATATAAATATTAACTACATCATATACACATCCCCACCACATGCACACATTACACGTCCACACTACATATATCTAAACCCTCACCGACTCTGGCGGCCCCAAGTACGACGGCTTCACGCCGCCCAAGTCCACCACCACCTTCTGGAAGACCACACCGGGCTCCACCGCCCAGATCTTGAGCGTATGCTTTCCCGCACTCGCCACCGTGTGGTTGGTGACCGACATCCACACCGCGTCCTCGACGGCCTTCTCCCAGCCCGCCGGCATGTCCAGCGGCTTCGCGTCGGGGACAAAGCGCACAACCTGCGGGGCGGCATCGTCGAGCGCGATGGCGTACTTGAGCGGGCGGTACGGGTCCATGTTGAGTGCGGGGCCGAGGTAGAGCGTGATGTTTGCGTTGTAGGCCGGGGTGGTGAAGACGTAGAGGTCGTACTCGAGACGGGGGGAGTCTGGCGGTGTTTGGGTGGGCGCCAGGATGGGGGTGAGGGCTACGCCGGAGAGGGTGCGGCCGAGCTGGGGGATGGTTTGGTAGGCTGCGTCGGCGGTGGAGGTGTTGCGTGAGGTGTGCTCGGCTTCGATGGAGATGTACTTGTTGGATTCGACGAAGCCATTGGTGAAGGAGGATGGGATTGAGGTCTTGTTGATGGGGAGGTTGACGGATGGGGCGCCGAAATTGCCGTATGAGGCTGAGGAGAAAATGTCGATGAAGGCTATATTGTAGCCTTCCGGGGCGGCGGCCCAGTCCACAGAGACCTCGACGCGGACGTCGGTTATGTCTTTGGATTGTGAGTTGATGTAGCCGGAGGAGGGGTTGACTTTGACCCAGGGATTGTGGGGCTTGATGGTGAAGTTGAAGGAGTTGGTGCCCTTGCTGAAAACCTCGATCCAGCGGGTTTGGGTGCTGCTAAAGGGGTCTAGGACAGGCAGGACGAGAGTGTTGTTGCCATAAGACACGGTATTGTAGCGGTCATCGCCGGGGATGGATCCGTTGCTGGACTCAATGCTGACACCCAGTGAGCCAGCAAGAGAGTTCTCGAGGAGCTGTGTCCAGGCTAGTGGTGGGAGAGTGTTACGCATGGGCTGCTGCCTAGAGAAATTGTTAGCAGTGCTTAGATGATTGTGATTTTATGAGTTTCATAACGGATGGCACGCACCAGTACTGATATCCAAGATGGGTTTGTGACGCCATGTGATTCCATTTCCCGTCCAGCAGTTTGTGGTACTGCTCTGTGAGCTTGTGATCATCCTTGAACCTCTCCATGACATAGTTTGCCAGAGAATTGGCACTGTTTCTCCTCTGATTTGCATAGAGGTTGTTCTTCGCCGACGAGATATGTATATCATGGACGATGTACGCAGCCTTCACTGGATACGACACAAGCTGGAAGAATGCCGGCTTCACGTTATGGGATAGCTTGTCATAGACCGCTTCAGCTCTCGCAGAAAGATCTTTCCATGCCGCAAGGACCGTGTCGGCTTCGCGGTAGTTGATGATGTTGTAAGTTGAGGGGTCTACCAATTCAAACTTGCGTCGCCCGGCAAATTTACCGTAGGTGTCAATAATTGAAGCAATCTCGGGGCCGAGCTCAGAGCCAAATTCGCGCGAGGCCCAGGCTTGTTCCCAGCTGTAAACCTTGTCGACGGGACCCCAGGTGTCAAAGTCATAAGCAAGGCTCATAAAGTAGTCGATTGGGAGTTCCTGGGATTGGAGTCAGAAAATGTGCTAAAATGTGATTTACGGACTTCTTACGAGTGGCTTGAGGTCTCCGACGTTTACTACCCAGATTTGGCGAGCATTCTTTTGATATGCGATGTTCATCTGCTCCCAGACCTTTTGGAGTTGCATGGTGTTGATCCATTTGTAATCTCTTGGGTCGCCAACAACTTTTGTCCAGACAGGTTAGAATGATTTCTGGTGGTTATGGTTGAGGTAGTAGAATCTTACAGTCAAAGTGGTAGTAGATACCCGCACCACCAACTCTGTCAGTCTCGTTACTGACTGGGGCCCTTCGAAGATTTCCCCAGTTGTCGTCAGCCCACAGAAGAGTAACATCATCCGGAACCCTCATCCCTTCTTCGTAATAAGATTGAATCTGTAGGTAATGTTAATTAGGAATATTGTTGATGCAGGGACGCCAAGAGGAAGCCTACATCTTTGTACAAACACCACACCTGGGGTACCGTTTCAACATCTACGCCTAGGACATCACTGAGGATCTCTCTTTGATCTGCCACTACCTTCTCCAACAAATCCGTCACGACATTTTCGCTCAAGATGTTATCACCATTACCTCTCATCCCCACTGTCCAGTAGTTTTCAAAGTCTTTGCCTCGCTCTACACCTTCTCTCCAGTACTCTTTGATGTTCTCCTCGTTGGTTGCATAGCTCCATGTGCCGTTACCCAACGTATTCCACTCCTTGGTACTCCTCATCAAGGGCTCCGTATGGGACGTCGACATCACAATCCCATACATGTCAGCCGTCGCCTGGTTCTCAGCATCATCAACGCCAAACATACTGTCCCACATAGTGGGCCACAGAAAGTTTGCCCTAAGACGAAGCAGCAGCTCAAATACAAGGCTATAGAACTCATGGTTATACCCAGGTCCATACTTCCCGGGAGGGAAGTTCTCATTGACCCAGTTCGTCAATGCCGGCTGCTCATCGTTCAAGAAGATACCGCGGTACTTTACCGACGGCGGGCCCTGCACGCGCAGCACATCGAGCGCATACACACTCGAATGCCTGGTTATTGGCACATCTGCCCAGAAGTACCACGGAGACACGCCGATCTGTTCAGACAGGTCGTAGATGCCGAAGATGGAGCCGCGCTTGTCGCTTCCCGAGATTACGAGCGCCGAGGTGTAACCCGGGAGCGGGTTTTGGACAACTTGCGTCTGGAAGGACTCCCATTTCCCGGTGGTGTTAGACACGTCGAGCTTGCCGGCGGTGATGAGTTTGTTGATGAGCGTGGATTTGCCGATGGTGCCGACTATTATGGCGGTCTTAGACTTGGTAGAGGAGGCGGTGGTCGTATTGCCGAGGGTCAGTGTGAGGCTGTGGCCGGTTACTCGATTGAAATCTTCGGCGAGGTCTTTGGCGGCGCGGATCACTCCAGGCCAATCTGCAAGTGCGGTTGAGAATATTAGTATAGCACCAATGAGTGGAGTGTATAAGTATGGATGGCAAGAAATACCATTTCCGTCCAGGAGCAAAGCAGCAGTTTGTCCTTGGGCGACTAGGCTTATTCCACCATCGACTTTTTCAAAGGAAATCGTTCTCTTCTGTCCAAGTGCATTGACAAAAAACGGATTCAGAAAAATTGTCAGGATAGCCAAAAATGGCAGCACCCGGAGGAATTGATCATTTCGCAACATCTTCTTCTGCCTCTTCAGTAACGCAGAAGCACAAGTAAGAGCACGCCTTTAGGAAACGTCCTTGGGGGAATTGAGGTTGGAAGGAGAGATAACTCCCAGGCTTTGCTATTTAAGCCAAATGACTGGGCCCCATATAAGTCATGAGATACATAGTTGTTTCCAACAATGAGGTAAAAAGGACTATATTATTATGCAATTAAATCGTCGAAATTTTACCTCCGTTCCCAGGCTAAAGAAGCGAAATTGCGATGAGAACCCGGATTTGACAGTGTGGATTATCAGGCTATTCAGAATGAGCCTATCATGACAAGTACATACGTGCCATGATAGATGCTTAAAAAAGGCGGGGGATTCGGGAGGAAGATCCTGGGGAAAGGGATTTTAACCTGGGGTAAACTTCCCGGGGCTACAGATATCTCTTCACATTAGCCTGAACTATTCTGTTCAACGGAAAAATCCACAAAATATAATGTGGGGTAGCTGGGATATACGGGAAAGGCGTGGAGAATCAGGATGCAAAGCCTATATCTGTGAGATTTGCCCTGGATCTAGGCCGTACCTGACGTCGGTGTTGTGGTTATTCATTCTCACTAATGGGTTTCGTAGATCAATGCGGTACCGACGTAGCTCAGTACGCATAGCGAGTCGATATCCGAGTGCTTTGACATCATTTATAGATAACCGACTAGTGTGGAAGGGTAGCATTCTAGATGGCGAAAGTAATATACACTGTAAATAAAGGAAAATAATATTGTTGAATTCACTGTTGTATATAAGGTGTAGTTATTGTTTAGCGAATCCTGCTATTTACGTTGCATGTTGCATCACTCGATGCTTGGCACGCGTTTCCTCTTTTGCTATTGAACAAAGGCACCACATGCACAGGAAACCCCGCCTAACTGGTCGTTAAATCTCAGAAGAGTCCCTGCCATCCCGAGATTCTCTCCGAAGCCATTGATTCATGGTCTTGAGTACCATTTGAGTTTCCACACTGGCAATCCGGCTATTCGGCCTGATATATTTGGCAGTGTTTCGATGGACTTAGTACCGTACGTAGTACCATCTAATCAACAGTTAACTGCCGTCTACACCTTTCCATTACGGAATGCAATTCATAGATCGTCTGGTATGCTCCCATGAGACCTTTTTGCAGAGTAGAATTCATTGTACACGGTTATAGCCTCCAGTTAACCCTAATTGGTAAGGAATAATGGCCGTGGCTCTGGGTGAGGTGGGTTGAAACAAAGAGATAGTGGAGTAAAGTTAACAAAGAAGTCAGAAACGAGTCCGAATATCGCCCGTAATGAATCGTTTCTTAAGTACTATAGCCAGGTGCAACCGCATCCTAACCCCTCGTGAACAAAATATTTCTACAAGCCTGTCAACTTGAACAAAATACCCTTACAGTAAAAGAAAATCAGAGGAAGACACTACGATGGCCAACAATCATTGGGGCCCTACACCATGGGTGGGCTCCGAGGTAATGACAAGGATGAACCAGAGGTTTCCCGAGGGTGACGATACGGATAATATATACTCAACATCAGCACCAATCTTCAATGACTTTTATGCCGCTACAAATCTTACCCCCGAGGGGCGGCAAGCAAGGGTTGCAAGTTTCGGGGCATGGAACTTACCAGACCATGTTGACGATCAAAGAGGGTATCCCGCCAATCATCTCGAGGCTCAATTTCAAGTAGCAGGGACGCAAGACCCGGAAAGGGTTCCCCCTGGGCCCTTTAACGGAAAGTCCATAGAAGAGCAAATGCTCGACGCAGCTTTTATGTCGGAAGTATGCACTGATTTGAATGAAGTATGTGCAGCGCAAGACCTTCCGGCTACCGTGGCTCATTTCCAAGACCAAGTTGTTCTTACGGACGGGAGACGAGAGAACAGGGATCTCGTAAGATACACCGACCTTTTCCAGACCAATACCTGGTTGGATTTGTTTTCACAACGTTATTGGGTATTTTTCTTGGGGGATTACCAGGAACGCAGCGCACTCTACCCAGTTCCAATGACTACGCTACCTATATATATACGAATATCCGTACCAGATGAAAGTGGAGCTTATGTTCCAGGGCCTAGGATAAATCATGACCTTGTGCTTAGCTTGGCAGGAATGGCGGCTCTGGATTTGCTTCTTACTCCACTAAACAGGACTGCTGCAGAGCCTCCAGAATTAGTTGTCAACACCTGGTGGTCGGAGCAAGCGAATCCCATGATACGTACTGTGCGCCCGCTTCAGGGCCCTACCTACGGGTACCAGGCATACCTAAGAATGTTTCGGCGAGTGTTCACATACATACGCCATTTCAATAGACCTCGAACTGACATTTACTTTGGGCGTTTCCCCGCAAACCTTCTACCACGAGACGTACTTGGGCAAAAAACGGAACACCTGCCAGCCCTGGAACCAGCAATCCCATTCACTCCCCTCCATCACAACCGCCACTGGTGGTGCATTATCGTCGACTCATATACGGGGAATGTCTATCAACATGAATCCGTCGTTCCTGGGGGCCTTAGTGGGCCTGTCACGGCTCGATTTATCCATAACATCAACAGGACACTCAGAGATCTTCCAACAGAACAGGTAGGAGCCCTTGTACAAAGGAGGGCTTTAAAACCTCACACAGATAAACCGGATGTAATGGCATGGGAAACTACTCAGCGTCAATCTAGACCACAATTCAGGGCTTATCATATACAATCCTTGCGTGCCGTAACCCACGTACCTACCGCGCGCCAGAGTGGCGGTGCCGATTGTGGACTTTTTGTATTAAAGTACATGAGGAATTTCATTCACAGCCTTTCGGAGGGTGTTGTAGGCGCTGAAAAACGCGATCTTAACGTCCCACGGTTTAACGTCGCTGCAGCACGTGCGGTGATACATACAACTCTTAGTATTCCTGTAAGTAAAAACAATCATTTCACGGCCATCATTCGCTTCGTTTTTGTTAATACCTCTACTAGAGGGTGTTGCCTCCTCTGAACAACGAGGACTCCCTAGACTCTATAGGGCAACAGTTGGCAAGGCATCCGGGGGATTTTCAGCGAGCCCTGTGGCATCTAGAAAACGCCGGTGCAATTCTTATTTGCTACACAAACACTGAGACTAGAGTACGGAACAATCCTGAAGATGGTGCTGAGGTTTTTCAGTTACCACCTTGCGTACCTCGGGTGGATTCAAGCGGAAGGGAGACTTGCAATTGCGGGTTTAGAGTAATTCCTGTGCCAGATAATCATAAGGTCATACTCCACAGGTGAATTATCCCTAGTTGATATAGAGGTGAGGGGACGCAGTTCTAACTGCCTTCCGATAATCACAGTACAAAAATGCAGGATCTGGCCGATGCTACTGCATGGGAGGAGTCAGAACTTGGAAAGGTTTCTGCAGCGGAAATTGCGCAAGCCAGTAAAGAACATTCTTTCAATACGACCTATAAGAGATTTATTATGCATACTGATATATTATCACAGGGGTGGATATACTGGCGACTACCACGTTTGCAGAAGGAACGCCAGAGTATACGGCGGCATTGGGAGCCGGGGCTTTGCGGAAAAAGGCTTTGGAAACTCAGGTTCTTGGACGTGCCTTGCCAAGACTTCTTGTGGGAAGGAATTCAAGGGGACCACGACCTGGCTGTAGAGGTGGATTTGTGATGAGTAACCATACTCCAGCAATGGCAGCTGAGGACAATAACTTGAAGGCTTGTGGATATAAGATGGAAAACCCAAACCAAACTAACGTTTTGGGACCATTTTCATACCGGAAGCCTTATCCATTGTGTGTCAACGAGGCTCTTTGGGCTTGGGTTTCTAGGGAAACAACAGGAACAGAGACACAGACCACAAGTACTACTGGGGATTTTTTACAAAGAAGTAGGATAAGAGCTAGAAGGCTGCGTGATAATAAGGGTGGAATAGTGGTATCCAGAGAAGCACACCAGGATTCCCCTACAGATCACTACCAAATCCCTGTTATCGCTGAAAACAGAGGATTCTGGGAGGACGCACGAATCTCCACAGCAGCAACACAAGCTGAAGCCCTGGCACGCAATTTAAGACGAGAGGCGCAGGAGGCTGGTTTTGCTTATTATGCGCCCTACAACGATAATTACGATTCATTTGACGAAACCCTACCACTCATGTCTGGCATTTTGCCACGCAAGGTGCGACGAACCCGTAATATTGAACGAAATAGACGAAAACTTTATGAGCATTCGGATTCTGAGTATGATACTGATGGGGCCTTCGATCCAACCGGCCAGTGCCGTAACAGAAAACGATATAGGCAATCTGCACTGCCACAAAATGCGTTGACCTACGTGAGCGTTGGTCCGAAAGTTCTTGAGCGCTCACTCCCAGTAGCACCTTGTTACCAAGCTCTCGACTGGTATATAAATACTCATCAGACCAGAGTAAGGACAGAAAGCATTTTAGAGCAACAGCAAATGCTCCGGGGGCGCATGCAAATTAGAGTCCTGATCAAACATACAAACGGGGCTGGAGGCAAAAATCTGAGCTTTCGTACTGGTACCCTCCCAAAACATATCCTGCTGCAGGGGTTTCAGAGTCTTATTAGATATCTTAAGGAGCCTCCCCATGACTTGACCGAGCCAGGGGAAGAACCGAATGTGGTTCCTCAGATGGGAGAAACAGATGAGTTGGAGTATATGACAACGACGGGTATTGCACCTCTCGACTCTGAGGTAGACTTTGCGGCCTTCTGTGAGAATCTAGACGCCACTTGGAATGCAAATCATAACGCCACAAGTCTGATTGAAATATCAAGGTGGCCGACCTATTGTATGAATGAGGTTGACTTCACTTTTACCCATGGTGGCCTCGATCATCCCATCCCACGGAGTATGCTGAATACGTTGGGAGGTGTCGAATCGGGAATTCAAGCCTATATCTCAAAATTTATAGGTCCTCAATTTGAGTTTACGTTAGATTATAGGCAAATGATGGGCGGTGTATACGAGCAGCCACAGACCTACTGGGGAATCCATGAACCGATAGTAAATGGAATTAGAATTATAGATCCTGCTCAAAGATTACTAGTAAACATTACTCTCAATATCAGGGCGCTCAACACCATAATAATCCACGAGGAGGTGAACTCATTTGGTGGGATAATGACTCTTCATATTGCCGCATTGGAAACCATTAGTGTTTACTTAACTACCCATTTTACTCGATTGGAGAAGTTTAAACAATTCTGCGCCAGTAGAAGCCGTCGATTGGAGTTTGAAAATCCCCAACTCTGTTACAACACCGGTCTTATTCCAGGCGTCTTCATCTGGACTCCCCTCAACACTCAGGAATTATGGGACACATTTCTTCTGACAGTCACAGACGGGGATCCATTTGAAATGGCTTTTAGAAGACCGATTTTCTGTACAGGGGTTTGTCCGCCCCATCCCGCTCCTATCTAAATAGTCTACTAACACTCCTCTAGCACATTGAACACACGGACACATTTGGTGGTACCATACGTTTTCGCTTTGGGCAGCGCAGTGTAGGGCCAGATGTGATGGTACCAGCGGCAGTTCATATCCTTAGAACTGATATTATCAATATCCCCGCCGTGACTCTGGGTCCTGTTCTTTTTGCGCACGCAGCTACTCATGCCCCATATTCTCACGTCATATGTGATGGGTCCTTACCGATACCTCATGAAAATACTTTTTCGTATGCCCCACCAGATATGCCCGGGATACTTGGACTATTACGAGCATCACTGGTGAGAGGAGATTTTGCACTCACGAGAATTGTGATCTATGGATGGGTACGTATATGGCTTTAATAATTTCTTGGTTTCAATATGACGTGCTAATATTTGAGCAGATGGTTGGTTCAGCAGCAGAGGCCGCTCTGAGGGTAGTATCAGATACGGCTAGAGGTCTCCGAGACACTATACGGGCTGCTGATGATGCAGCAAACCCAAATAATCTACCCAGAGACTCCCGCTGGGTGCAGAGACAACAGCAGCTGGTAGTTGAGTATAATAAGAGAAATCCACCAGTACCGGTACCGGTACCGGCACCGCTTTAGGCACAGAGGAGGGAGCTTCAGTCTGTTTAATTCAAGATTACGTTGTAAAATAGTAAAATTCGAACTGAAATAGTTAGAGAAAATTACATATCAATTCTCCTTTGATTATAGCCATACAACTACGTATACAGATGGTAACAGAACCAGTTGTAAAAGAATAAACAGTAAGGAGTTGGTCCACCTCAAGACGCGGATTGGGGTGGGCCACTATAAAATCGGAAACAGAGACCAAATTTGGTATTATGATATGAAACTTCGGCGAAGCTCACCCTCGATCATGCATTACTAAAGAGTTTTAGTACATCAATTTCACACAGTGTTATGACATTATATAATTAGCTAGCTACATAAGTTATAGTCAAAAATAAGGATGAAAACTGTGCATCCTTCGAACGGACACTTTCAATTAGACCGGTAAAGCTAAAACCATGATGTAAGTATATAGAGGTTGTACTCTCAATTACAAGTAGCTAGACCCGGTCAGTATTATTAATCCTTTGTTTGAGTTACTAGAGGTCTTTGTCAACTCAATGGGGTTATAGTCAATAGGACGCCATCCAACAGAGCATAGCTACCACCATGTAAATACTGTGGATGCGGTTAGTTTTACTATCTAATTCATATAGAGATGAGTGATAAAAAATAGATGGTAAGAAGTGCTATATATAGGGCCGAGGTAGCTAAAAAGATGATATAAAAGCGGCCTCCATACTTTACCGTCATTAACCCTGTTACACTAGCTGTAACGGAGTTCCAGGATCAGTTGGTAGTTGCATTGATAAGATAAGATAAGATAAGATATTAAAACTCTCCTCAAGAGGTTAGTGAAGCAATGTGCCGTGCTAGTACAAGATCCAGTCTCAACTATCATTGACTCGAGACACATACCTACAGCTAGCTGTGGGTGGCCGTACGTAAAAAAGACGTCTCAAGCGCACCTCCCGCAAATGTTAGCAACAAAATTTGATACGGTATCTTGTTTGGGGGGGGGGGGGGGGGAAGCTTGAGGGTTTCTTTACCACCGGAAACAGACACGTAGTATTTACAAAACCTCCAAATTAATCATTATTCCCGTTATTCCCATCTTTAAAGCTTTGTATAGCAAGACACATTCAATCAGATTGTAGGATCTACCCAGCTTTAGGCCCTAGGTTCCCCATAATAGCTTCCCGAGCTAGGCAGAGCTTTACCCCACATGGCACGCCCTCGACCCCACCCCGAACTACCTACTCTAAGGCACCAGTCGATCATCACCATTATCACTAGCCACCCTTCACATGTATACGCAAAAAAAACCCCATGTGTTCGTCCCATAAATCCCCCACAACCGCAAAAAAACCACCGAGTTCCTCGGCCGCCCAGAAAAGCGGGGGTCTCGGTCTTTATTGACCAAGTAGTAGTAGTAGTACAGGGCTACAAGTCGTTGTTGTGAGGGGGGTATATGATCCTTTTTTATATACCCCCTTTGTGCAACATCGGGGCGTTATAGGCAGATCCCGGCGGGGAAAGTGTGGGGTTGATCCCTGCATTGGTCTTGGCAGGAGCTGAGGTGGTAGGGTTTGAGGGGTTTGGGGATTTGGAAGGGGAGCTGGACAGACTGGAATACCCTTGTTAGTTGTGTGTAGCGTAGAGAAAATGGTCGTATTTTACGGGTACCGGTAGCGCGTTCGCTATACAACTTTTTTTCGGTGTTAGAGGTGAGGATGCTCTGGCGTGCATATATAGAATCCCTGAATCCCTGAATCCCTGAACGTCTACCAACGCTCCCCTTATAATTCACACTAGTAGTGATAAAGAAACATAAAACAAGATATTTTATACTATAATCCGTCAAAGCTGGCCCTTTTTCCGTAGGGGCCAAAATTCATAGAAGAAATTAGACAGAGATCGATTCAGACGGAACAATTAATAAGGATTTAGTAGCATTATCAACTCTTTCTACCCCCATATAAGATTGTCAGCATTCCCCGACGGGCATGGAAACTTCCAAACGCACTCGGCCGATATATATCACTACAAGTTATTACCATTTCTACCAAGCCACTTTGCAGCAATCACAAAGGGGGGGTTTCTAATATCTCACCAGCGATAATAAAATACACTCAGGTAGCACAGACCGGTAATAAAGCCGAGGCATAATCAATGTAAGTAAGTTAGTAGATCCCGTTAGGGCGCTGCAACGTTGGTTTTAAGTTACCACCTGACGACCACTGGTAATGATCAATATGAAACTTCCAGCCACAACGGGATTTACCGTGTTTTTTTTTTAGTATACTATAGTGCTATTTGCGCTAGTATTAACAGCACTAGGTTCCGGGAAAAATGTCGAGTAAAGGCAGATAATAGATAATGTTATGTGGGTGGGGTAAGGTTTGGCCGATCGAGTTATAGTTTTAGAGATGCTGCCAGCACCTTGGTGGTACATCATTGTACTCAAAGCCTCAACGGGATTATTTGGACGTCTCCCAAGGCCGAGGAACTGGAGGAAGATCAGGGTTCGGTTTGTACCCCCCTCGGTAGTCCGAACGGGTTACGATCCGAAACGCCGTGGGTATGTATCAATTCTACCAGGAGCCCGTCAACATTCCAGGTAAAGAAGAGTCAAACAATAGACCTAGCAGTATAACCAGTAGGAATGTTACAAGGAGTAGGAATGCTATAAAGCGAACCTCAATCCCCCTCCATTGACAACTCCATCATCCCAACAACTCCCATTCCCACAGCTTATTCATAAGCTCTCACCATGGTCTCCTCACTTGTCTTCCTCCTTGCTCTTACCTCCTTTGTGGGCGCCTCTCCAATTGCACCCCGCCAGTCACTCAGCACAACCCGCAACGACATTGTCGACGGTGCCTGCAAAGAAGTGACCGTCATCTTTGCACGAGGTACCACCGAGGCAGGAAACGTTGGCTCTCTCGCGGGCCCCCCGTTCTTCAACGCCCTCGTCGCGGATTTGTCGAACGCCGAGGTCGCAGTCCAGGGTGTTGACTACCCCGCGGATGTTATAGGCTTCCTTGCTGGTGGGAGCTCAGCTGGCGCATCGACTATGGCAGGGCATGTCAAGACTATCAAGTCTAGCTGTCCTACCACGAAGATTGTTCTTTCCGGTTACAGGTAAATACTCCTCGTCAAATCCAGCGGGCCAGGGCAGAGCTAACCGGTTCCATAGCCAAGGAGCACAAGTGACCCACAAGGCTGCCGCTCTGCTTTCCACCGCTGAGGCAGCCATGGTCTCCTCGATTGTTCTGTTCGGAGACCCAAATGAGGGCGACGCATTCCCGGGTACCTTGAACAATCATGTGAAGACGTTCTGTAATGTCGGGGACTTGATCTGTCTGGGCCAGGCCATCATTTTGACGCCGCATTTGACTTATAGCTTGAATGCGGGCGAGGCTGCTGAATTTGTGGTGAGCAATCTCTAGAGAAACAGTTGTGGTTCCTAGTTTGGAAAAAGGGGTCGGCGGTATGGGAATTGAAGGGAAAGATGAAGGGAGTGTTGGGGGGAAAGAGATCGATTGTATATGTGGGCAGGTACCGCAAGGAATTATTTAGTTATCAAACAATATACTCACCGGTATTCAATCATTTCGTGTTGGTTCTATTCTGTGGTGAAATGAACTGGATGCATCCGAGATAAATAATGCAGTACAGCGCAATTAAGGCAATCTCTGGGCTTCAGTAGGCAGAGTTTTCGATTATTCCCAGGACCAACCGGGTAGGTATATTCCGTGAACGTAAAACATTTCTTTAATCATCACGAGGTATATGTATGGAGGAGTTGAGTGAGTGAGATGCATTTCTGTCACACACCAACCTTAATTTTACCCCGCGACACCAAAATTTAGATGTAGCTATCCTTGGCGCCAAGAATCACTAGCTTTATTTGCTACTTTATTTGCTACAACCTTCATCCCACCCGTGTACACAGAAAGCCATCCAAGCTTCCCCTATAACTCCAACTCACACATATCACTCCCAAGACTTCTTTACCCTCATCCAAGGCTGGAGATGAGTTAAAACCGGTTTCTCATCTCATGATCAATATCGTTAGGCACGTGTGTGCCCTAATAACCCCAAGGGTTAACAGTAGGTATCTACATGATACAGTAGCAAGAAATCGTCCGGTCGAGCCAGCTGGGTTTAGGTCTCTCGAAACATCCACTTGTCCTGGCACACTTTTCTGAACCATGAGAGGCTGCGAGTGGTCTTTTGTAATCTAATTCGCATGCAGCTATTAACATAGGGGATAAAAGACTCCTTCCGCCAGAGTACCGAGCCACCTATCCTAGTCCCTCAACTTCGATACGGGGCAGCTACCTATAAAATGATACAATATATATTCAAGGGTCAGGTTCTGCATAAGTATTGTTATGGTCTAATGTTCAGAATTTCACCTTCTCCAAAAGGGTATAGCGCGCATGTCGGAAAAACTTTATTCCTATTACCCGCACCACCACAATCACCAGATATCACGCGATCGATAAGCACAAGATAAGTTTATATTGATTCATAAACAATACATATTTTTGTTTCACAAGCTACGCATCAACACCAGACCACTCTATTCGCCAGATGGACCCGTAAGCACCGAAGATAACGCGGGCGGAACCCCAAAGTTCGGTGTGCCGTCCGAGTTCCAGTTCACCTTCTGGGCCATGGTGTACCTCCTACCATCACAAGCGCCAGTAGTAACTGCAGTAGCGTGGTATACATTCCACACCTCTGTCGCATCAGGACTCATGAAGAATCTATCACACCATTATTAGCCTAATCTTAATAAACGAAGGAAAGGAGCAATAATTACCCATTATGCGCCGTCCCCAAGTTTCCATTTGCGCTCGAGAAGACTGGCCCAGTCTTTGTCCACGAAGCAGCCAACAATGGGTCGCCAGAGCCCTTGTACGTCAACAGCCCAATCTGGTAACTCGTGGTCCAGCAATCACTCGCCGCATAGGCGATATATGTCTTTCCGCCCCAGTACATAGCCGCAGGTCCTTCGTTTACCGGGTTGTTGACCGTCTCCCAGCTGAGTGTTGGCTCCGAGAGAAGATATGGCGTGCCGATGGTCCATGGGTTTGACATTGGGGCGATGTACAGGCTCTGTAGGCCGTTGGGGGAGAAGCGTGACCAGACGAGGTACATCTGGGAGGGGAAGCGGAGGATGGTGCTGTCGATACCCCAGACCGTGCTGAGCTGTCCCTTGTAGCTGTATGTATCCCAAGGGCTGGAGCCACCGACGAGGACGTGGAGGTGCTGGTTGTCGCAGCAGGCGGCAGTTCCAGCGGTGTAGTAGAGGTACCAGCTGTGCGGTATACGTTAGTTTCTAACTCCACTCACTAACTCACTGACCAGCAACGAGGAGTACAAACATAGAATCGATATAATGAAGCTCTAAACCATACAATTAGCACCATCCTCACTAGTAATTCACTCCCGCAACCAAAGACAGAAAACATACCAGGAGCCCAAAAGTTCCCCGACCTCGCAGTGGTAGTATCCGTCCAAACCACCTTGGGCGTCGCCGTCTTCAACCCACCCAGCGTTGTCGCCCTGGTCAATTGGATATTCGTCCATGTCGTCGTAGTGAGGTAGTAGTACCCGCCAGTGTACACAATATGCGGATCACTACCATTCGGATCTTTGAGCGGGTTCGTATACGTCGCCGCGCTCACCAGCTGCAGCGCCGCAAGCAATGTGGTAAGAAGAGCCTGGAAACGCATATTTTCTTCCTCTCAAGTTTGATATATATCTCGAGATGGGGGAGCTTTGTGGTTTGAAGAGCAAGTATCTAGGGGCTTTTATAGACGCCCTTTTCTCGCCTTTTCGTAATATCGAGCCCCGACGGCCGCGACGGCGAATGGCCGGAGCGTGCCGAGTGTTATGCATAAAACGTGGATTAAGCTTCTTTGTTTAGCCTATTCATTGTATCTTGGTAATGGGCGGTGGGAGGGTCTGGGATGTCTAATGTGCCTAAAGCTAACCGAGGGGTCTGCAGATCACCATCAGGAGAGGATTTTCCATCTACCGTCCCGTAGTTGTGCTCTGACGGAGATGGATTGTTGCGAGCGCTCGGGGTATTGGCGTGGTCGATCCGGGGAGATGGCGAGTTACTCCTGAGCGTTTTATTATAGGCTGTTGCCTATTGTACTCTATATGGTGGTGAGGCTTGACGTCATGGATGAGTGGAATTGGTAAGGAATGTCATGGGCTTTATATAAGAAGTCTTAATGTTACTTTGGACAATGGTTATGAAAACGTTGCTGTTGGGGTCTTCACGTGAGCGAGTTTCTTGCGGCTCCAGATGGGTAAGATAAGAATGGATTTTCCAAATATTTCATAGATCTGGATTCAAAAAATCATTGAAGTTACAATACATATATACATGTATTAATTTTGAAGCGGAGTTGCCGAGTGATCACTCATGACCCACGATTAAAACGTCACCACACCCTGTGCCCTAACATCCCTCGAACTTGCGCTAACTTCCACTCCATACCCGGCGCCCCTAGCAACCTTCCACTCACCACTATCCCAATAACTGACATCCCTCTTTGTGACCACAAACACTGCAGTCTTCGTCTCTCCTGGCTGCAGCGATAATTTCTCAAAGCCCCTTAGTTGCCGCACTGGTGAGCTCGTCGACGATGGATACTTCAGGTACAGTTGTGCCACTTCTTTGCCGGCGACCGGGCCGCTATTTGTAATCGAGACGCTAATGTTGAAGAGGGGTGCCATGAAATCCGTTGAATCAACCTCGTCGAAAGGCTCTGTGATTGTTAGGGAGTTGGCGTCATAAGTAAAGTTTGTGTAGGCTTCAACAACAGTTAGCATAACTCGCTCTTCGCTTAGAAAGAGCAATAAGTTACTTACACAATCCATAACCAAACTCAAACCTAGGCTCAATGTTGTTCTTATCAAACCACTTATAATCTATAAACAGTCCCTCCGAGAACTCTTGCTCTGGCTGGAACCCGGTCCAGTCGTATTGAACCTTACAGCAGTAGTCATCCTCAGTCTTGCCCATGGTATATGGTAGTTTCCCACTCGGGTTAACATCCCCCCAAAGTACATCAACGAGTGAGTTCCCGCTTTCCTGACCCGGGAGATGAGCAAGCAGTACAGCTGTCACATTCGGGTTCTCAACCCATTCTTCAACCAGGATGGGTCCAACAGAATGAATCACTACCACTGTGTTACTACATGAGGCAGCAACTGTTTTGACTAGCGTATCGCCATCTCTCCAGGCCTAGAAAACAACTTAGCTCACTAAGAGATCACTCCTCACAAGGAAGCAACACTTACAGTAAGGTTATTACGGTCGCCATAGTTCTCCTCAACTGAATTAGTTCCCTCCCCAGATCGGGAGTTAACAAACGCAAAACAAACATCCTTTCCCGCGGCTTTCTCCCGAATCTCTGTATACGCATAGTCATCCAGCACACTCTCGACCACTGCGCCTATGTCTGCAGCCTTTGCCGTGATTGCTTGCAAAGGATCAATAAGATACTCAAACGTACCAGTACCACTGCCCCAGCCGACTGCTAAGGTCCCGGCCGAGCAGGCCCCAAAGGTCCCGCATGAGGATTCTGGAATTGGGCCTGCGTCGTTTCCGAACACACCAATTGAGAGAGCTGTGCTGGAGAGCGGAAGGCTTCCAGTATTCTTGAGGAGAGTGGTGCCTTCAGCTGCAATCCTGCGTATCAGAGTTGCATGGACGGGCTGGGCGGCTTGTGCGTGAAAGTTGATTTGACCGATATAACCACGGTCTAGAAATACGCCTGTATGTATGTTTCAATCATTAAATAGTTCTTAATAATATTTAGGAAAGTACAAACCAAACTCATCTGAACTCCAAGTGGAGAACGACACATCCGGCCAATCGGTCTCTTGTCGCATTTTATACCAGCTAGCAACCAACCTGGTCACCATCTCATCCAGTCTTGTACCATTTGTACTTGCACCATCAGAAGCTGGAAGCAATGCTGCAACAATCCCAGTCGCTCCAATATCTCCGGGCATAATTATATCCACCCCTGCCCGAGCTGCAAGGGATGGTATAGCAGAGGCAAACCAGTCTGTCATTACAAATCCCTTAAAATTTAGACCACCTGAGGCATTGGATTTCAGGTGGTCGCGGATAAGGGTTGTGGATTCGCAAGAGTACTCATTATTAACCTAGTTTGAAGGTTTAGTCTACTAGAACTTGGATATTCGGGGGGGGGGGGAATAATACCCGCTGGTAGGAACACATGACACTTCCAGCGCCAGCTTCAACTGCGTCCACAAAGGGCCATTCGTAGAGCTCTCTGAGAGTTCGTTCGTCGATCTGACTGCTCAAACTTGCCAATATCTCTCTGTCCAAATTGGGTATGTTCTCGATGACGAGGCGATATCGCTCCTCTAATCAAGCATACCTAGAATTAATATCTAGCTCTTCCATTGCGAAGTCGTGAACTGGGTGAATAAACTCACGCTCATTTCCAACGAAATGTTTTGCACAAGCTATCACACCCTCATCTTGGAGTCCCTTAACACTCTCCGCATTGGCCACGCCAGTCAGGTACGGATCCGAACCAAACGCCTCCCAGTTACGACCCGCAGCCGGTGCCCTATATTGTTAGCACAAGTCAATTCCCCGGGGAAAATGAGATTTAGACGGCCGGGTTCAAACCTTCCGAGCCCTCCGGCGACAGGGGCTAGAGCAACGTTGACACCCTTGAGGCGGTTTTCAACCCCCATCGCCCGGGATCGAAGATACATCAATTCTTCTACGCAAAGAGGTTAGCATAGGTTACACAAACAAAAATAGTAAGTTTAATTAATTAAAGAGAATTAATTTTTGTAAGTATGTATGTACTTACTATCCCAGGTGCTGCCGGTAGTGATTCCCGCGGGGAAAACACTCACTTTGTCAGTGCCGCGAACACCAACTGGCCCATCTTGAAAACACATCTCACGGAATCTTCGCAGATTCACTTGTTAGAAACAGCTCTTAAGAGGCCTTTCAGGTTTGATGTATATAATACATACCCTAAACGATCAATATCTTGGGTATTCCCGCTGCAGGGCCCAAAGGAAATTCCAGACCCAGAAGACAGCGATATCTTCTCGGCAGTATTCAATTTCGCCACAAATGTTTTGGCAAGAGCATACGCTTCATCCCACGTCCGTAGCTCGCGCGCTGCTCCAAACTGGCTCGAGATGTCATCGTGGTCACCGCACAGGACGATTGTTACTAGGCAAAGCCAAGGGGTCAGATACTTCATTTTGAATGAAATAGCTCTCGCAAAACGTCTTGATGATAAGTGAAAGAAGAGATCAATACCTCGGTTCTTATACTCCAGGAACAATTCTCTACTCTTGAAGATATACGTAATTCCCCTATCCGTGCTCTAGAGTATGTGGTACATGAGCGCCGAGTAGCATGGGCTCAGCTGGAGGTCGCTAATTAACTAGCAGTACGTCCATGGGCCAGCTATTCATGCCCTGAGTGTCGTCATCCTATAGGCGGTATGTATATGGCCTTTGAGCGATGTGGTGTTCCTATGGGTGAGGGTAGTAACTATTCGAGGTTCAATACTGAACCACGAATCCAATTAACCATTAGTCCAAGGGGAAAGGTGCGACTCCTGACTGAATGACCGTAAAGAGCGCAAAGCTTTGTATTCTCGTGTTTATTTGATTGTTTTTGATCAGACCTCGGATCCTGTCATACCACACTGAGCCCAGCGCCATTCCAGATGAGGGCCTCTTCCCGGCCGGCCTTAGCTACTTGTCCAATAGCTGCGTGAAATTAGATTGAGTTCCAGATCTACTCCAAGAAAATCGCCTGGATAAAGTCAAAACACGCGGGCGCTAACTAGGGCAAGGATGGGTAGGTACTCGCGACCAGCAACAAGAACCCGAAAATGCACGTCCTAATCTGCAATTTCCATTGGGGTAGAAGTCAAAAATACACCAAAGACTTGCAGCTGCATATCCGGGTTCTTGTTGCTGGTCGCGAGTACATGTAGTTTCTCCACAAATCGACTAGGTTAATTAATTGGCCAAGCCATTGAGGGTATATCGATATCTATATGTAATGATGCAGTCCGCGAGACTGGAAGTTCAGATGAGAATAATACCATAGAATAAACCAACCTTAGTTTTGGCCGACATGGTTGTTGGAATATACCTTAATTCTGACTCGCCGGCACATGTGAAAACCATCACGCATGGCTGGTTGCTCCGTGTGATTATTCGTCGCCATTGGAGGACGTACAGGACTGTCACGATATGATGTCGCAATGAGCGGGGTATATCCATTAAGATCGATTCTGGTGATACATTGATCTTGTGGTGGGATGGACGTCCGCTTTGCGGATAGAAGATGGTAACGGCGGGGAAACGTGCGAGCCAAGAAGGAGAAGCCAGAAGGAAGTTTATTTATACTTCACCAACAGAGCCATAATATCGTTAAAACCACTGTGTACCTTGTAGAAATAGGGCATTGCGACATCGGTTATGTATGGAATTACTCATGTATAAGGGATGACTCATAGAAGGAACAGGGATTCAGACAAGGCTTAGTGTGAAGGATTATGTAATCAGGGGATCATGTGGTATTAGAATATCTGTATATATAGAGCGCTCAAACGCCCACATTGTCGTTGGAACCTCAGCGGTGCAATAGTATCTTCTTCGCACTACAAACCTTATCCTCCCTCAAGGTCACGTGTTCAAATCACACTCAAGTCATTTTCTCACACACTCCAAAACTTCAGGTTATGAGCCCGGGTTTTGCCAAATAAAATCCGCACAACACTCGTCACCTCGCTTAACTCAATTACACTTCATACAACATCATGTCTGACGCTGGAGAATCATCCAAGGCCGTGGAGGTTAGACCGTGTGCACCTGTGCCGAGAATGTACCTGTGCCGAGCATCTAATCTGATGATCTCTTGGCTGGATTTGTCTGTGGGTTAGGGTTACCCAAGGGGGAGGGCCGTTACAAACTCGATCATATCATTCATGGAACAAGAGGTACCTAAAATATGATATAAGATTGTTTTTAAGGTAGTTTTACACCAGGAATCCGAATCTGGAATCGGATTTTACCCGCCAGCATTATTCATAGAGATATGGGCCAAAACCGTTTCTGAACCGTAGAATTTCATAGAGGTAACCACCGATCCCTACTATATTCAGTTGAGAGAAAGATATTATCATATGAATGAGAGCTCTTTCTAGGGTAGTTTTACGTCTGGAATCATCTGCTGACATCGGATTTCACCCGCCGGCAATATTCATGAAGATATAGCCAAAAATTGATTGTTAATGGCAAGATTTGATATAGTAATCTACCGATCACTACTGTGTTTAGATAAAAGAGTCGCATTATACTATGAATGGGAACTATTTCTAGGGTAACTTTATGTAAGGAATCTTCTCCTGGCCTTGGATTTCACCCGCCGGCAATATTCATGAAGATATAGCCAAAAATTGATTGTTAATGGCAAGATTTGATATAGTAATCTACCGATCACTACTGCGTTTAGATAAAAGAGTCACATTATACTATGAATGAGAACTATTTCTAGGGTAACTTTATGTAAGAAATCTTCTCCTGGCCTTGGATTTCACCCTTTGGCAATATTCAGAAAGATATGGCTCAAAATAGTGTTTGAGTCATGAATGTTCTAAATGTCAAATCTCGATTGCTATATCATTCATGGAATATAAGTGTGCTATAATATAAAGAAGGATTCTCCCTAGAACATATTTTTGCGATGAATCTAAATATAATATTAGAATTGACCCGCGATAGTTAATGCTGGAGTGGCAGACCTTATTATTCTAAAACCATTTCAGATTCGCTATCTGGATCCGCAGAAGTAACATTAAGCTCGTCCGAGTTCAGTTCTTTTTCCAACTCTAAAAGCCTCTCATTACTCTCACTAATTTGATCCTGTATCTTCCTCTCATCTTGTAGGTGATCAAGGGAAGATTTCCAACGTTTCGGTAACGCGTTTGTCTGTTCTTTTAATTCCGCCCGTTTTCTTTTCTCACATATTTGAATCAAAGTCGTGGTAAGTCTTTCAATCTTTTCCTTCAATGCTTCTATCTTTCTTTCTCTTTTCTCCTTCTCCCGTTCCCTATTGCTGATGAAAAAATCTTCAATTTCTTGTCGGCTCCGAATTACCATCCCCTCCATCGGTATTCGCGTTCTTTTGGATTATCGTTGAGTAGACTTTTCCCGTAACTTTTCCTTCAAATCCTCGTTCTCCTTTTCTTTTTCAGCCAACAGAAGCATTGACATCTCAGCTGAATTACTGAGTTTCTGCGCAAATAACCGAAATTTCCAAGCTTCAGGACAGGTTTCTGTTTGACTGAGTCCGTTTAAGAAAGTTTGAGATAATTGGTGAAGTGCCTGCCGTTTACGGGGTGTTTCAAGTGCATATAGCTCTTCCGCTTCATAGCTGTTTATATCACGGATAGCTGGTATCGGTCTTTCTTGAACTGCTGGGTTGTTTTGAGGTTGTGGCCCAGTTTGTCGCAAGGCTGAAATTTTGCGGATAACAATTTCCCTATCAATTGGAATCAGGCCAGTATGCCAAAATCCACTTCGAATATTCGTTAAGGTAAAGGCCCGCTCCCGTGCTTGACTTAAAATCATGTAAAAGTTGGATTTTCCCACTCCACGAAACCGGGAAGTATATTGCTCATTCAAGATATTAGCGTAATGTTTCTTATAGGAGCTAAAAATGCAGACATCAAGAGGCTGTAGTCTATGTATTGTATGCGGTGGTAGGCAGATGGGAATGATTTTGTTGACAATGCAGTAATCAAGGAACCGGGGGTTGACATGAGAATTGTGTCCATCAAAGATTAGGGCTCTGTATTCATTGCCCGCTTTCAATGCTGTACGGCTTGTTGGACCAAAATTTGTTTCCAACCATTGCATCGCAATTGTTTGATCAGTCCAACCATTTGGAGAACGGCCAAACAAAAAGTTGTTGGGTATATTTTTGATGTTCTTGAACCACTCCGACATCAAATTCTCTGATTTATAAATGATCATCGACGCAACATCATCAGCCGTCCCATCTCCACAGCATGTTTCCACTACTGTTGCCATATCCCTTGATCCGTCTGTTTCTTATTAATAAATACTTATTTTGCGGGAAATAAGTGGAGATACTAACCTTGATTCCGAAATAGTTTTCCTTTCTCTCTTGGATTCCTGATTACCTCCAATACTTTCGATGATTGAATATGACCGAGTAAGAACCCAATTTCATCCACATTGTACGTATTTTGGGGTTTCAAGGAGAACTCCTGTGTAACCTCTTCATACATGTCAAAAAAATCATTTAAGATTTTTAAGTTGTCCCCCCGTACCGCTCGAATGTAGTCCAATTGGTTAGAATAAACCGTACGGAGAATAGTATGCCTTTTTCTAAATAGTTCAAACCAACGTCTCTCAACCTTAATTGTCGGATCTCTTTCATTTGCAATAATTTGCGCAATTTCCTTGACTTTCCAGATTTCCGGAGGGAAACCCCACTTCCCAAGGAGTTCACAACGTAAAATCACAGTTTTTTCCTCCTCTGGCGTAAGTTTCTGGAGCTTGTGGTTAACCTGACAACGCATCGGGCGACCTTTCAAGTAATGCCCTAATGTTGTTCTCTTAATATTGTTCATTTTTGCCGCTTCCGCTAAGGTATCGACGAGCCCTTCCTCCAACATCTCGTTCGCATGTTGAGCTCTTACTATTAGCGGGAGCTCCTCTTGGTCATTCGGATTCTGTGACATCGGATCGTTGACTGTGCGGGGTGCGAATTTTTTCCTGACAGAGTTTAGTGCGACCGTGGCTATACCCGGAAAAGTTACCCTAACCACACTCAGGCCCCAGCCAAGAGATCCGAGTCATCAGATTAGATGCTCGGCACAGGTACATTCTCGGCACAGGTGCACACGGTCTAAGTCCTCAGACAACACGAGCTCCAGTAACATTCGCATCAAGTTTGATGGACTCCCAAAATTAAAGGGACAATCCAACTACCAAACTTGGGCGTCTGCCTGGAGGATTACATTCGATGCAGCAGACTGGTGGGAAGCATTGAGCATCGAAAACCCCACAGAAGATGACACAGACCTCACCAAGGCCGAAATCAAAAAGGCCCGAAAACAAATGCACAGCCTTCTCATCGGAGCTGTAGCCGAAGACATACAACCAACAGTCGTCTCCGCCGAAAATGCATACCATGCATGGAAGGCGCTCAAAGACCTCTATGATCGCGTATCACCAAACACGACGATCACACTCCTCAGCCGTGTTCTAGACACGAAGATGCAAGACAACGGTAACTTAACCGAGCATCTCGAGACCTTCAACACGAACTGGAACACTCTCAAGACCAGGTGTCAGAGCGGCGACCACAAACTCGCTCAGGCCCTGCTACCCCTCACCAAATCCAACGAAGCAATGGCAGCATTCCTACTTGCCTCTCTACCAAAGTCGATGAGCAACGTCGTCGATAACATCCAGACCAAACAGGATGTTACATACGAAGATGTACGCCAACGGCTACAAAACCTACAAGAGGAAACCCCTCTCACCGGCAACAACAGGGTACTTCACACCAGAATTACCCCAACACCAAACGGCAAGGAATGCACCTGGTGCAAGAAACGGAATAACCGGTACCAGGGCCACGAGTACAAGGAGTGTAGAAAGCTCAAAGAACAGAACAAGACAAGGGATTCAAACAGAAGGAGACCAGGCAGAGATAATTCAGCATCGGTAGTTATCAACGAATCATCCACAACAGTATGCATGGTACGCACCGATACCTCACCTTCTCTGCCCCTTACCTGGATCCTTGATTCTGGAGCTACTTCTCACGTAACACCTTTCAAAGACCAACTCTTCAACATCCGTCCTCACACCAGCACAGTCCGAACAGCCGACGGCACCATCCACGCTGTCACCGGATTGGGAAGCGCTAGTTTCGAATGCTACCTTCCCAATGGAGATAGATCCACCATTGTTCTCACTGACGTGCTGCTGGTCCCAACCATGGGAAATGTGGGATTGGTCTCAGAAACCGTACTCGATGAAAAGGGGTTTAGAACAGAGTCAGGAGGAGGAAACAAATTGGTCACGAAAGAAAAGAAAGGAATAATTTGGGCGAAATTGGATAAGGGACTTTGGAATGTACAAGTAGTTAGCAATACAGTTCGCTTGACCACTTACTCTGAATGGCATCAAGCACTAGGCCACCCTGCGACACTAGAAAACTTGTACGAAGACATCCATAAGCTACCCCCCAAACCAGAAACATTCCATTGCAGTCAATGTGCACTATCAAAAAGTGTACACAAGAAACCTGCACCAATTAGTACAAGATCCCAGCGAGCATTCGAACTAATCCACTCTGGCCTATCTGGAAAATTCGGAACACAATCGCAAGGAAAAGCACTGTACTACATGTCCTTCATTGACGACTATACTCGCTTCGCCTGGATATATCTGCTAAAACAGAAAGACGATGCGATAAAGGCCATCAAAGACTACGTCACGAAAATCGAGAAACAGTACAATACAACAATACTGAGATTTAGAACGGACGGTGGTGGCGAATACGTCAACAAAGATACAATGGATTACTTCAACCTACAAGGAATAGTCCACGAACAGACTCTCCCATACACTCCTGAATCAAATGGAGTTGCAGAACGATTCAACAGGACGATAACAACAATGGTCAGGTGCATGATCATAGACCATCCTAAATCATTATGGGGTGAAGCATACTCAACAGCTGTCTACCTCAAAAACAGGCTACGCCACAGTACGCTAAAGGGAAAGACCCCCTTCGAAGCCCTGAAAGGTTCAAAGCCTAGTATCCAACACCTTCAACCATTCGGAAAGAAATGCTATGTCCACATCCCAGAAAACTCTAGGCCAGCAGGAAGCAAACTAGCACCCCGAGCACACGAAGGAATCATAGTCGGATACTCAGACAGTACCAAACACTACCGCACCTGGATAGGATCACAAAATAGGTTAGTTGTAAGTCGAGATGTCACATTCCCCCTCCTGAATCAGGGGAAGTCTCCGTGGAACTCGACTACACCCCTATCCTGAAACCAGAAGCGGCACCTGCACCAACAGACGACGGATATGAATCAGAAGACAGGCCTGATCAAGAACCCGAATCGTCAGCACTCGAAGAAGACCTTGAAACAGACGCAAGTAGACTGGGGGCCGGGCTTACGAGGCCCACTCCTGGACGTCACCTCGAACAAAGTAATAAACAGGAAGCTAATCAGAAAAACACAGAAACACCTCCTCCGGAACCACCAAGGAAACCGAAACCTTGGAAACCAACGACCGAAAAGGAGAAGGAATCTGAAGTCCCGAATCCTGTCACAACAAGAAGATCGAATCGCATCCGTGAAAGAACGGAGAAACAAGCAGCACTTGATATCGAAGGGAAAAGGAAGGAAATCCGACAGAAAATATCGGAATTAGGAACCACCTATGACAAGGAGGTATCAGAAATACTAGCCGATGAAGATATGGACGAACAAACCAAGCAACTAGCAATGGAAGCAGCCAGTCTAGACCACAAAAAGGACAAGGCAAAGCTCCAAAGCCAGTACGACAACCTGGATCCCACCATACATCGGGTACACCTAGTAACTGAACCTACCACCTTCAATCAAGCAATGAAAAGCGATGATCAACACCTATGGAAGAAGGCAATACAGACAGAGAAAGACGCCCTCGACAAGGCCCACACCTGGGACATTGTCGACAGACCAACCAACCGAGCAGTAGTCAGAGGAAAATGGGTATTTAAGGTAAAACACAACGCGGACGGAACAATCGAAAGATACAAAGCTAGATACGTCGCCAAAGGCTTCACCCAAGTACAGTATCAAGACTATGATGAAACCTTCGCCCCCGTTGCCCGATACGATTCCCTACGACTCCTACTTGCACTAGCCGCACACAACGGTTGGATACCACAAGAAATGGACGTCAAGTCAGCCTTCCTATATGGTATACTTAAGGAGGAAATCTACATGGAACTACCTGAAGGCTACAGGCAGTACCATAAGGTTTGTAAACTTCGAAAATGCATATATGGACTAAAACAATCACCCCGTGAATGGTACGCTTGCCTAGCAGACTCCCTTCAACGGAAAGAATTTGTCCCAGCCAAATTCGACCCATGTGTCTTCATACATAAGAAACACCAACTATACATATCGGTGTATGTTGACGACATCATGATATTCGGACCCGACTCCCCATTCAGAAACGAAATCAGACAACTACTCAAGGCAGATTTCGAATGTACGGATCTCGGTAATGCGAAATTCCTACTGGGAATAGAAATAACGGTAACAAAGAACGGTATCACGTTGTCACAACTAGCATACATCAACAAAATCCTAGACAAATTTGGAATGAATAACTGCAAACCAGTTGGCACACCACTCGAAACAAATCTGAGTCTTCGTAAAGGAGAACCAGAAGATCAAATCGAGAAACCAACTGAGTATCAATCCATAATTGCATCACTCATGTACGCCAGCATAGCAACCAGACCTGATATCACCCATACCGTTACCGCCCTCTCTCAGTACTCCTCATGCCCAACTGAGGACCACCTACGAGCAGCCAAACGAACTCTCCGATACCTCAACGGAACCAAGGACTGGAACCTGTTCTACCCGAAAGGAAACACTAGAACACTCGATGGTTTCTCAGACAGTTCCTACGCTTCAGACCTACATGACAGAAAATCGTTCTCAGGATACGTGTTCAGACTAGGAAAATCAGCCATAAGCTGGAGAAGCCGGAAGCAGAAATCAGTCGCAGTCTCAACAACAGAAGCCGAATATATGGCTCTGTCCCTAACAGCTCGACAACTGGTATGGATTCGCAACGCCTTATGCGAACTCCAACAACAATACCAATACAACATCCACGCCGACAACACAGGGTCTATCGAACTCTGTCGGAACCCACGTATCCACGACCGGTCCAAACACATCGACGTTCACTATCACTACACACGTGAACAACTCGAAGCCGAAACCTTCAAACTCCTCTATGTCCCAACCGAAGACAATGTTGCAGACTTAATGACCAAAGGACTACCGAAACCAGCTCACCAAAAATTGTCAGAATTGATACGATGTGGCAAGTGAGGGGAAGTGTAGAAATAGGGCATTGCGACATCGGTTATGTATGGAATTACTCATGTATAAGGGATGACTCATAGAAGGAACAGGGATTCAGACAAGGCTTAGTGTGAAGGATTATGTAATCAGGGGATCACGTGGTATTAGAATATCTGTATATATAGAGCGCTCAAACGCCCACATTGTCGCTGGAACCTCAGCGGCGCAATAGTATCTTCTTCGCACTACAAACCTCATCCTCCCTCAAGGTCACGTGTTCAAATCACACTCAAGTCATTTTCTCACACACTCCAAAACTTCATACCTATGCAAACGAAAATACGCGGCACGATGCGTGGCGGTAAGAACTCTAAATCACGGATACCAGAAAATTCGGTACTACGTTGTTACGTCCTTTCATCCCACTGAAGAGCCACCAATTAAAATATCTCAAAGATAATGACCCATTAATTTCTTCTTCTTGTATAGTCTATTACAAATAGTACGCCCTTTAAAGTTTAAACGTATTCACTCGATTCACCGTCAGAGTAGTCATGACTCATGAGCCATCACTCGTCGTTCCGCTCCCACACACTCCATGAGTGGTATCAGCTACCCCCCGGGGTACATATAGTAACGATTAGAAATCTATTTTTTATTTTCTTTCTTTCTCTTTTGACTTCTACGCACCCTAAAATTGATACCACCTTCCATTTGCTTAGGAGTGCTTGAGTTGATCATTCTGATGGCCTCATTCGAATCCAGCGGAGATCTTTTTACATACATACATATACGTAACGTGCTATAACCCAATCCTTGAGCGATGAGGTACAAACACGCAGTACAGCGCTGCATTTAGAAGGCAGCCGGGGGAAGCATTCAAGCAAAACTCAAATCCGGGGGGGTGCAGCAATTTGGGCATCGGTTTCCCGATGCCTCCAGGGTTCTAACCTAGGCCGACAGTATGGGGACGGTAACATTGTAGAGAGGTTGCAATGCACGGTTAAACCGCTCTCTCACCAGTGGAACCAGGTCAGATTCTACACCAAAACCTATTGTCTTAGTATTAATATAGATCTGATCTGATCTTAGACCAGGAATCTAATCTAATCTTGGTCGTTGAAGTGCTATCACCGCCGAGTAACGAGACATGCTCACGCTCCATGATCGAACTAAATGCTATCAAAGGACGTCAACTACACTAGGCGGCTCAAAGGCCAATAGAAGAAAGCATATCTACAGCAGTCTTCCAGTCCTTTCTGTGTTTCAATGACTCCCGGTAATAACTACATGTACTTTTAAAATCCCTATACTTGAGCATTCTTCAACACCGAGCCGGACTATTCATCCGGAGCATTATCTCCCTTTGGTCCTCAATCTTTGAACCTTATTCCCTAGCAGTACCTCCACATTGAGTTCTTACACCGCTTGCAACTCTTAGGTTCTACCTCAAAGGTATATCACCATTTATCCCGACACAAAAACATAGGATAAAAGCTATTGCAATACATTTCGCACTTTCGAGAAACATTATGTCATCGCCAAGCATCCAACCAAACCGTGTGTTTGTCTCACAAACCTTGGAAGACTCCCGTGCAGCCAAGCTTTCCAGCCAAGCCATCGTCAGGAACCACATGCCAAACCCTAACCCAATGACCGCTCAATGACGTAGCATCGCAATATCCATATCCACCAGCCCAGACAAAATCGATATAAAACCCTGGATTTCCTGTCTCAAAGTTATCAGCGCGGCGAAGCGATATCGATACCCTTATTCCTCGAAAGAAAACCCTTCTATAAAAAAAACAGATTCCGAAATGCCGCTACAAGACACAGTCCGCGAGACCGTCCGCGGCGAAATCGCCGGCGTCACCGCACTCGGCAGAGAGGCCGTGGCCTCAGGAGCCTACCTATACCCCATCAAGGGGATATTCTACTTTGCCCGCAACCGCTCCCTGTGGAAGCCGCTAACCTCCCGGCTAGTACCCCTCATGGGTCTCAGCACTGGTGTCATCACGTCCATGTTCCTTTTCACGTACGTCCCCCTTCTCCTCCCCCCACCAATAACCCCACAGCTAACAAGCATAAAAAAACAGCTACATACCCCAGTCCTTCCTCCTCACATTCGTCAACGGCCCCATCGCCTGGCTAACCACCATCGTCCTCGTTCTCTCCGAGTCCGCCGCCATCATCACCGCACTTGCGCGTAGCTTCCTCATCGACGAAGCGCTCACAGACATCTTCGACGCCGTCCTCCTACAAGAAGGACTTCCACGCCTCGTACAGAACGGGAGGGAGCTCAACCCCTCCGGGAGCCCGATGGGGCGGCTAGGCAAGACCATCAAGCGGCCGTTTCAGAAGTACACGCTCCAGAGCCTGATTAGCTACCTTGTGTGGCTGCCGCTGAACTTCATCCCCGTTGTGGGGACGGTGGTGTTTATTTTTGTGCAGGCGAGGAAGAATGGGCCGGGATTTCATGACAGGTGGTTTCAGCTGAAGGGGTATAGTGCGAAGCAGAAGGAGGTGTTTGTGGAGAGGAATAAGCCGGCGTATATTGGGTGAGTTTGCGTTCCCTGTCTTGCTGTGGTGGTAATGGTACTAATGATGCCGGTATGATAGATTCGGGACTGTGGCGATGCTACTACAACTGGTTCCTATCGCCTCGATCTTCTTCTCGTACACGAATACCGTTGGCGCGGCGCTGTGGGCCGTTGACATGGAGAAGAAGCAGAGGCCCGCAAAAGGGAAGGCGGTTGGTGGTGTGAATGTTGGCGAGGAGGCGGTGGGCCGGAAGGAGTTGTAGTTGACTGTCTTTTTTTTTTTCTTTTTGGTTGGTGATGATGATTTAATGTGGGACGGTTTAGTTATGTATATCTTTTTTCCTTTTTGTGGCAATGTAAACGGTGTTGTTGTTGCTTGAAGTGAAGTGAATGAAGCTAGTGGCAGTTAGCCTTGCGTCACTTGGTATCACTCGCACTAATGGACTAGCGTACTTACCCTACGATCCCGGCCCAACTCTAACGTCCGCACAACGCTATCAGAACCCTCTCAGCTGCTGGAACACCGGTTCCGAACAATGAAAGCTGACTTATCAGCAACGGAAAGTTTTCTTTATCATGTAATTTTCCTTTGGAATATTTCTTTATATTCCCTATCCTTCCCCGCACTCTCTCTCCCCCCTATAATTATCTATCACCCCTCTCAGCCACTTTATGCACGGTAAACTTTCATTGTATTTTCGGTTTCAAGAACTCTCCACGGTTCTGCTAGAATAATTTCACAGCTATAAAAGGAGAGCAAGGGTTGGAAATAAATGAAAAATTATCTGCTATAAAAATCAAAAAGTGCCCTTGACACGTCCCTCTGTACTGTGACCCCCTTGACATCAGCTCCCACACACCACACTTCCAACCACGTACCGACACCACACCAACCGCCACAAAAGACGCCAACATGCCCCACTCCGCCCCTCCCCCTCTTGAACACAAACACAAACAGCATCTGATGGTATTCGTAGCTGGTGACTAGATGAGCTTGACATGAGATTTAATAGTAACTGGCTGCTTTCTGTTGCCTCCATCCAGCATATCCGGCTAGGAATACCTTGAATGTGTGATTGTATGAGAAATCACGGCCGGTGACTTTCCGTTTTCCCTGTGCTATGTGCTTTTCCGGGGAGACCAGCTTTTAAGGGACAGATATCGCAGTGGTAGGACAAGAGAGCATCCGGATCGGGTGGGGCACTGGGAAGTATCTTCATCGCCGCCGCTCTTGATGCACCGTCGACTCTAGATCTCCTCCGGCAGAAACATCCCCCTCAGACCCCTTCCGATTCCACGGCCGGCCAAAAATGACTATCCATAAAGGAAAAATAGCAACACTATCAACATCCACAATCTCTCCCCAGTATTGACTCCCACGAGTGCCTCGTGACTACTTATGTAGCTAGTCTCAGGCTTGCCCTCCGTATAAGAAGCCTCGATAGGAGGTGAAAAAAAGGAGCACAAAGACCTGGGATTACATCTATCCAATGGGGGGGGGGGGGGGCACGAAGCACAGCAAGCCTCCGCCTACTGACCGGAACGTTCTATGCTTCCCCTGCACAAATCCTGAAGATTTGTCTCTCATTGGCGTCCGAAGGTCGCTTCTACCATATCTTTGACCTCCGAGCATGGCATAAGGGAGACTTTCTGTAAGCAGTTAATCTCGGCCTGCACCTCCGAAGCACGCTCATTTCTCACCTCCACGCCCAAGCCAGATCTAGAAATAACTAGACCGAAACTACCCATAGACGGTATACCTGCTACGACGCACCAACCCGGAAACACGGGCATAAATGTGAGCACGAGGGGCTAGAGCCGGTTGCCGTCCAAGAAGTAGCTCAGATCGCAACAACCCCTCACAGACAGAGCAATAAACCCACAGAAACAGAAACAATCCTCCACTCACGCATCTACAGGATCCGACTCAGACTCCTCCCAGTTAGACAGCGGGCACTACGTATGACTCATACGATATATCAAGATAATGACGCGTCGCTCTCTGCTCCAAATGACAAAATGGTGGATTGATGAGTTGCACAAAAAATTGCGGTGCAGGTGATGCGAGTGATATCTCATGATCCGGGTGGAACGTGGGGGGGAGGGGTGAGTATGGACTTGGTTCGTCCCGTACCTAGAATGTACTGATACGGTACAGTCTGGTGTAATAAGTCTTTTTCGTTTGGTGGCTTATCTTCTCGGAAATGCTAGCGCCAGAGGGGCTCTCGGGGAGGCTTTTCGTATTCTGTATGGGTCAGCATAGTCCTCCACACTAGCGAGAAATTCGGATTCTCTGTACGCTAAACACCACCGGTTAACCTTAAATCCTTGCGATTTTGCTATACAAAATCAAGTATTTCTGGCTCTTAAAATCTCCAAACTTCTTAACTCTCCGAGAGCCTCCCGAGTCACTCGGAGAAAATTCGGAGGAACGAACTAGGACTTGGTACGCATGTAGCGTTTACTAATGTACTTGTATAGTTCAGCTACTTTTGGGGCAACGACAAAACCGGTTTCAAGGCGTACATGGACTTTTGGCAGTCAAGGAGGGTGACGCCCAGAGCGATATCGAGAAAATTGATTGATGGAAACCCAGTATCCATCATTACCCTCAACGAATATAAAAATCGATTACTCGCGCGTTAATTAGGTAGGTCCTGAGAAATTTTGTGAGGTCATCGCTACCAAGAATTCTCAGGACTTAATTAATGGGTGAGCATATATGTACTTACCAATCAGTAATAGTAAAATGTGAATAGCCGGATCATGAAAAATAGCCTGTGAAAAGATTGGATCACTTTAAACCACAACACCTCCCATTTGGCACGTTGCCAAAAAGAAAGCTGTAATATTTCACGCGGTCTTGGCATTTCATTGACAAAAGCAGTGCTGGGTAAGCCGTAAAAAAAAAATCAAGACTTTTGCAGTTTACTAAAGAGAGGGGAGAGAGCTCTAGTGAAGACCAGTGGTTTCTTACATGAATGACATATCGATCAGTCATTCAGTTATTCGGTCGGTCGGTCGGCCGGTTGTTCAACCGGTCAGTCACTCAACGGGCCAGTCAGTTAATTGATTATACAATCATACAATCAGTCAAGACCTTAACGTCGAAACGCATACAATTTTGAGCCTTTTATATTGCTTATTTGATGCTTATATAAGCAAGATTTGAGCGTTTTCCCATGTTTTGGTTTAACTGTATTGTAAGACTACGTTTTGGAAAATCCATAGCGCTAGATATTGATTAGTAATATCAATGAGTCAAATCCCGAAGTAATGATTAATTTTTTGAAAACCTGATCCCGGAATAAGGCGTAAATAAGTCTAAAATAAGCCTTATTCGGGAATAAGGCTTACACCGAATTTTTACTTATTAAATCTTGATTTTTGGATAAGACTAAGAGCCTAAATATGATTATTACTTTTTTGAGCTTTATCTAGTACGAATAAGCAATAGCGCTGTTTACTCTTGATTTGGTATATTATATCTTATTAATCTATTATATCTTATTAATCTATATATATATATATACATGTATAATACCCCATTTAGCTACGGTTTCCTTGCTTCTAGCTCCTCCGTGTCCGTGTCCTCCACCTCCACATCCTCTTCTGTGCCGTCCGTAGATTACACACTTCCTGTAGCCTTGAGTACGGTGTCGACGGTATATTGCTAGTGGTGGCGTGCTAGGCTCGGAGGACTCGGAGGCGGTATCTAGTGCTAGTACATCAGCCAAAGCGTCAACCTTCCTAGGAATAGAGGGTATGTCGTCATCTGCTGCATCAATTGGGCATCAAAGGGTAGATTCCGTTCTCGATTCCGTGCCAGTGCTCTATTCCGTGCGCTATTCCGTGCTCGATTCCATGCTCGATTCCGTGCCTAAATCTCGCCCTGAGCAAAGTAAGCAAAGGTGCAGCAGAATTACGTGCTAGACGGAGGACACCAAATGACGTACTAGCAGGAGGCTTTTGAGCAGCATGTTGACGATTGATTGGCCGGTAATCTGGAGGTGTATCGAGATAGAGATAGAGGTGCCAGTGGAGGTAGAGGTGGAGGTGGAGGTGGAAGGCGGAAGGTGGGGTGGAAGGTGGGGTGTCGCTGGAAGTGTAATTTGGCCTGTGCCAGAGTTGCTTATTGAGCGCCTAATCGTCAGTATCAGCATCAAATATCGATTATACCGTCAGTATTGCGTATATGGTGCTTAGTTGTATCGGTATTTGAGCATTTGTGCCTGATATTGCTTATTTGATGCTCAGGCGTATCGGTATCTAAGCCTAATCGTCGATATCGGCATCAAATATCCATCAATCTACGTATATTGCTTATTCCTGAATAAAATGCATCGAGAATAAGGCGTAATGCCTCGTTGATGAATCAGGGTTAGGTTTTTGGTAAACCTAAACCAAAGCACAGCATTACCGAATTAAAAAGCATCAAATTGACCCTATTTTGGGAAAAGCAATAGCAGCTAATATTACTAATCCAGATAAACGCTTGATTTAGCCTCTTTTGGTATAATATGCTTAATTAAGACTCTCTGTACGTAATAAGGCTCAAAATTTTATGCGTTTCGACGTTAAGGTATCTACAAATATAATATTTTTCGTATAGGGAATCTATGTACAGCTTGCGGTAAGATTATTGTAGAAATATGGGAGGAGTCCTATTGGCTTGCCCAGCCACAGAAACCCTGTTTTTTAGACCCTTGTTTCTACAATAATTTTACCTCTCGCTGTAAATGCTTAGTGACTGCAGCTATGAGCTCATGGCATCCCTCAATCGCACCTCCCATCCTTCCATCCAGTCCTCCACCGCTCCTCCCACTTCGAGCAATCAAACTCCTTCTTTCCAAGCTTCACATTGACGTTATTATGTGCCTTGCACATCCATAACCCAAACTCGCTTCTGCCGCTCAAGTGCCCTCTTCCCTTCTCTTCCACAACCTTGAGTTTGTTCTCCGGCTCCTTTAAATACTCCTGGAAGTCCTCGGCACATACCCAACAAGGATAGACCCGTGAGAATAAAGTTATGAATTTCTTCATTTCGGTTTGTTGGGTCGGCGTGGCGCTCGAAGGGTATGTGGCTGCTATGGTGTGTAGAAGGGTCCAGGTAGAGCGACCGAGGGCTTCTACGTCAGGAGGGCAGTCAGAGGGTACTATATAGAATGTCAATTGCCTGTATTAGTCTTCCGATAGATGAATTTAGATGTTCCTTACATGTTGTGGCAATAGTAGCAGCAGCAGAACCACTAAACTTTCCTTTGGCAGCATTCTTCGACCAGTCCCGGAAGCTAGTACATGAGCGACATCTATTTTCAGTCTCTCACCATATTATTAGTCTTCTACATGCACTCCCGGTAATCCTTATCCCAGCTAGAGGCAAACTCACGGTTTTCCGTCCTTGCCTAGTACCACTGGGCCTTTCGGGAATGACTTTTTTGTCTCAGGCGCTGCCGCAGATTCGGAGGGAGGTAATTCGGACATGGTGGTCGCTACTCAGTACACTGGTTAATGCGCAATATGTCTAGTGGCAAGTGCCGAGAAGACTTTGATTTGTAAGAATTCATGTAGTTACCCGGTCTCTGATAGTATGCAATGTTATGAACCCAGCTTGACATGGGCTCATGCTGGACCGGAGCTTAACTGGATCACACAACACACGACAATAACGCTTTTACGTCCGGAGTATGAGTACATATAGCTTTGAGGGAATAAAACTGTAAGCAGAAAAAGTGCCTTCAAAGGGTCTAATGATAATCCAATTGCACGAAATTAACTAAGGATTTGTTATCAGTAGGTTGAGATCATGCAATCCTACATGTATTGTATACGTACGCAGGCCTAGGACGTTGTGCAACACATTCAGTAGGCGCCTTCAACGCCAGGACTCAGGCGCCACCATGCTTCGTCTCTTGCGCATTCTCGACGCTTTGAAATAGTAGGTCTTTAAGTAAAAAAAGAAACCACAACATATTGCGCCAGAACGCTCTTGGTAACTACCATAACTGGCCGGAATCTCTTACCGTCGCACCCGGTCCAACCATTTGGCAGCCGGATATATCTATGCATCAACGAGAGCTTTCATTAGATACATACCCTCGGATGCGCTCTATGCAGTCAGTCCCAAGAGTGTGCATTAAACAGCCACTTGATTTTTCATTACACGCGTCTTGTTACGAGATATATGTGTTATTTGTATATTTTAGTTCAAATAATCTGTTGTATGGACAAGCTGTAAAGATCCTAAAGCTCCCTCAGCTACAGGCATGCTACTAGCCATGTATGATATGATAATACGCCGCGCTCTCAGCCGCTACCATCTTGCTGCATGCGCAACTCAGAATACATGCTGGGGATGCTGGGGATTCTGAGGACGCCACTTCGGCTGCGCCGGCGTCACATATAGCAATAACAGGTCCAAGCAAAGAGCCTTTTTGATGCCCTGGCTTGTCTTTCCACAATTATATATGAAACTACAAAAGCTAAGATTATAGGTTTATGTTTTTATGCAAGACCCAGATACGAACTCTGATTATTTATGGCCTTTAAAATTTGTGTTCTGCTATTAGAATGTGCGGTAATACAGGAAGCATTACTTACACGTCTCGTACCAATCAATATCCCTTACAAGCAGCTTCCCTGCTCATTATAGCAACCATCATAATAAGGGAATCGAGCTTAGGTATTGTGATATCTTTTCCTTACTTCACGAAGATTTAGTCTTTATACATACTAAGATGTGTCTGGAAACGTTATAAAATACATGTAACGAATACAACAAACTTGCAAATCAGTTCATTCATTCATTGAGACGTTTACATCTCATGAAGCCGATTCACGTCCATTAGTTCATTGCAAAGTCGACTGAAATGAGCAAAAAACAAGTCAAACCCTCCTATTGAGTTAATTCATTATATGTCTATGCACCGCTTCCCTTAAGGTCTTGCTTTTGTATGACGTGACATAAAACCCGCTAGTGTTTTGTTTTTCTTTCAATCTGGCCATTCATACGATCATGCCTACCTACATAAGCTAATTAAAACAGAATTCACACCAGGAAAAAAACTTACTATACTCTACCACGAATCGGTCGATAAAAGCTCAACGATCCAGAATCCCAATTCCAACTTTTTCCACGATCGAGGCTGTTCGAAGTGAGAACCTCAGAGGGTAGTCTCTGGAGTGTTTAACCTCGTCCATCATGTCCGAGATTTCCTGGATTCGGTGTTTTTGGGTGCATCGAGACCGCCAAGCACTGGTATTGTTCAAAGGAATAAATAGATACCATCCGGATCCGTGAGCATTGTTGAGCGGATACCCTGGCCGCATCAGTCAAAGCTAGCTTGATTGACCAATTATGGAACTCTTACAGTGATTGACCAGGCTGGGATTTAAAGGAGTTAACACTCCTTGGCGGCATTGAGACGCCTTAAAGCAAAGCAGTTAATTGGCGGGCAAAGGGTCATGGCATTGAAGAGACAAAGCCACAAAGGCGCTCATCATGGCGTAACACGCATTTGGGGGTAATATGGCCTTCACTATCCCTAAGACCCTCCTCTGTGCTAGTGCGTATCATGGGGGCTTGATAAACTAGAACCGCGTACCGATGAAGATATTTCTCGAGGGATGTGTAGAACTCAATGGGATATGTCCATTCACATATCGCGAAAGAGTCACCTCACGTGCAGGATATTCGAATGATTCGCCTAGTTCGCAGATACATTAACATATGGAATTAGTATTCATGCCATTGCAGTTGAGGGACAATTTATTCTATAATAAACTGTGGTTTGTGCTCATAGAGCAAGACAAAACACAGTCTGCATACAGACGCTGTCAGGCAGTGTTACGCTCGAGTACGGGTAATGGCTCACACACGTAAGCATTACCCCGTACAACACACAAGGACTGACTGCATTAATCCATACACTTGGTTTCGTAATCGACCTCGGTTGAAGCTAATCAGTGAGTAGGAGGAGAAGACCAGCTCGATTTCACAGTGGCAAGGACCGTTCCTGTAGGCTGCATGCTCCCAGCCAGCTACAAATGGGCTACGTATACTTACACATTCAGGAGTCATTGGGTGTTGGTATATTTTCCATGCCAATTCAGGCTGAGGCCAGATGGGCCCTTTTTTCAACCTGTCATCCCTCGACTGCAACCTCAACCGACCTTGAAGGCCTGGTCCGCCCCTTGCCCCTCACTTATCACTCAGATCTGTGATATGCAAAGAAATATTTGTGTACGCCATGAGCTGCAAACATTATTTACTGGATCCTGGAGCCGAATGTCCGCTACTCACTCGCAGGAACGTTCCACAGTCGAAACCCAAAAGCCAGAACTCGACATACCGGATTTGATCCCTTACCAAAGTCCAGTTGGGTGCCCTATTTCCCACTACAAATTAATTTACTATCCCGTATATTTTTAGTACCCCTGGCCATCCCGCACGGAATTCCCAGAACGGCGTATCCGGTTGCGACTGTAAACGGGGTTGAGAAGCTTCGGACTCAATAGTTGAGAGGATCCCGATTATTCATCTTACTAGGTGCTTGTATTCAGAATCTTCAATACCACCACTTCCACTGACCACCCTAGTGAAAGGGTGTGTGCACATCATATTTGGAAAATGAAACCTAATAATTATAACGTCACATGGATCATTAAGAAAAAATAACGACCACACGGGCCCGAGTGTCCTAGATACAATCATCGCGACTTTCCACAAAGAACCGATAACAGAGCAGCGGCAGGAGTGTTTTAAATACTCACTTACCTATTAGCATATAAATCAGGAAAATTCGAAGGCTCAAACTGAGGGTTATTGGCATACCTGACCGCATTATTCTTTACAAATAATTCAGATGAATGATTTCATGTGGAACACTTTCCGGGAATCCATTCTCACGAATTGGAGATGTCGCTATCATCACAAAATTTACTGTACCAGACATTATACTTGTCCAGACAGCGTAATCTCACTCTACTAGCACGCACGTGCGACAGAAAAACTTTAATTTAAGCATTGTATTACATATCCGAAAAGTTGCTGGCTCTAGAACTATTTAAAGGTTCAAGAACCCTAACACAGTTGGTTGAGGTTAAACGAGCAAATTTATGGCCTGGGGCGCGGGCGACACACATGCACCTAAGGTATTGATTCCAGGCAACGGTTTTGATATATAAAGCGTCTTTCGCCCACTTCTGATGCCCTCCCCCCCCCCCCCCCCCTTCTCTGAGTTTCATCACTACCCAACACTTCCCTCTTGGCTGCACTCTACGAGCGCTATCTCCAGGCAAACAGGCAACATCCACCTTTATTCAGGAATACCGTATTCAGAAAATACCATATCAGTAGCCTTTTCATTAATAGCCACTGGTTAATCTGCCCCTTCTTGTCCCCATGAATGTGTGGTTTGACCGCTTCGTAGAAAGCAGAATTTGAGGCTCTTGATAGTGGCAAAGGGATACGAGGGACATGTCGATAAATTTTATAAGGTCTGTTATCATAAAATAATAGCCAAAACCTGCTGATCTACAAAGGGCAGGAGCCTATTAGACGTCTTCTCCAGACCGTACTTGAGCGCCCAATTTGGGGGGGGGGGATGCCGCAATCAGCCTCCCGAGTGTTAACAACTTTTATACGGTGAGTTTTCGAATATTCAAGTATGTCGTCTATATTTCAGTAGCCCCAAAGATAGCTTTCATTGCGTCATATCAAATCATTCGCTGCAAATCCCTTCTGGTCTCATAACATCAATGAATAGTCAGTGCTGACTAATTACTACATAGCAGCAAATCAACTCGACAGCACAATACACTACGGTACCAGTAAGTAGAACACGGTAGTGCGGGCCGTCCTGTGGTTTCCTGTTTTTACACGTACATTCGAACACCCAGCAATTACCAATATCTACTAGAAAGATTTACTTTCAAGGGAACGGTGACCACTAAACTTGTATCTAGTATCACTTCCTGGTCTTTTTCAAGCCGCGACCGTTTTAGTCACAGTGGTCAACACGGGGGTATGGTCAATTCCAAGATTTTGTATGGAAACCAAAAGAGGTAGTCGATCAACTCCCTGCGTATCATACATCATTCCGGGGTATATTTGAGATTGACCATACCCCCGTGAAGTCGTCTACATAGATTTCTATATCAGGAATTCGAATGTCGATTTTACTTCTTTAGCTCTAGACCTATTCCGGGAGCTCGCCTGGGCGAAATGCCTAAAGAGCCAACAGGATTATCCCTTAGTCCGGTGGTTCAGGAATTCCTACCATATAGCAAAAAGAAAGGGCCCAGGCAGATGGTATAGGGTGAACACTTCTTTCTGATTTGTCGAATGGATGTTGAGCCTCAATAACAACCACCAAAAGAACAAATTTACATTGTTTTAACCAATCAGAGTACAGTATTATACTCCAGCCCGACCTCGTTTGCTATTGTCAAATATTCCAGTAGCAGGCCCCCAGTGGTAAAGTCACTAAGCCACATCCCATCCTTACTCTATAACTATCCTTCACCATTCTAGAGAGGTTACTTTACAAACCAGAATGTTCTAATGTGATAGGATGTCCTGAACTGAATCCGCACGCTTCACCAGCCAGCCATAGGATTATAATCCAAATTTGGGCTACAAAAACGCTCATCATAACAAATTATCATTTTTATTGATTTATTTGTTCACAACCTAAATACCCATATTTAAACAGACCACCAGAGAGGTTTGACACAACGACGTATCTGATCTCAATGAACATTTCAGTCTTCAAAGTTCATAGGGGCTTCAGACAGTCGCCTCTATCGCATCACAGTAGGTTTCTTTTTATGTGTATATCTCCGCGGTGAAATTCTAACTAAACCGTGATATTGCAGTTCGTACCCAGGGAAACGACTTAATCCTCGAAATTTATAGGACAATCGGTGAGGGCTCGAAGACGGATAATAGTTGGTTAACTTATGATTGGCTCAATCAAGATCCCACGAAATTCAAGCCTAGACAGGGGCATTGGTAAAATCATTCCAACCGTTGAATCAGCTCATCGATATTCCCTCAGGGTGGGGGGGGGGGGGGATGATATTGGAAACGTCACTCCCTGCATTCAGCTGCATAGGTGTACATGTCGTGACGTGCACATTGTTACAACAGTGCGTACATTGCAAGCATTAGAGCATTCAAGCTCACTTGACTTTTGCAAGGAGAATATCAAGAGGCCGGCAATTTTGTGACCAGATATCAGACCAACAAGATTTGAGGTTCAATGATCCCTTCCAGCTCTGATTGATCAAGGTTTTTCCCTCGCTGCATATTCTTTTCTCTGGTATATTTTTTCTTCCCTGCAGAGCCCCGGTGAGCTTAATTAAGCGCTCTATCAATATTTCTACAGTTGATTACTATCAGATTTACCACCTGTTCCATTTATTTTTATAATGGTATGGAATATGTGAAGGGTGAGTAAGTCAACGATTTCCTTTGTCGAGCTGAAACTTTGCTTTAGCACTCGTGATAATCAGTACTCGGGTTCTTGACACGTATGTCCGGTTTACGCGATATTATAACAGCGTTTCCGGATTGGACTGTGTCTGCATATGAGAAAACACTGCGCACATCTAATAACCAGGTTTTGGTGGTATGCAGACCCAGTCCAGTCCCGAAACGTTATGGATGAAGAGTAGTGGAGAAAGAAGTTACGAGAGCATAGGTGGCAGATTCTTAGGGTTCTTTACGAGGATACCGCTCAGACCTTATAACTCTGGTAAATCAAACAGAACTCGCTAGATCTGTTCAAGGCTTTTTGAGAAGCTCTATGGATTTAGGGCTTAAACTACTCTAATGAAGCATAGAGGTATCGTAGGCATGAGCAACCTATATCAAAGCTTACTTCTATCGTATATCCACACTGAGGAGAAACCTGATGGGACTCTCTAAAGTGCTGCGTCACCAGAACTAATTGGGGTAAAGGTTCTCACAAGTATGACAGCACAACACGCCACATTTTCCGCTTTTCCATCAAGGTGTATGACCTCTTTTCTAGATTTATGGACGCAGAGAGCAGTCGCATCTTCCGATTCCTGGCCGCTATGGTTATCTTTTCTATCGCTGGTCGGTGTTTGTCTCATCAATAAACAATCCTGGGCGCCAAGGAATTGGTTCAGAATGATTATTTCCATGACCGATCTATTTGGGAGTCCGAAGGGGTCAAATTTGGAGTTCAACATAACCCAAAACTTACAAATATGACGGCGATTGTTACTCTTCATTTTCACCCAGAAAGGTTCACCGCATTGGCGCCCAAGTCGTTGTATGTAATTGGAGTCTTTGCACTATGCGTTCCTTTATCTAAAGAGCCAATTGCGATGCAAATACTATCTTGGGGAAGAATTTACCAGCCCTTACTCCCCTAGACATCGACTTTCTTGACACGAGTGTCAAATAATGATTTGAGTATTGATACAAACAATATCAGTTCTGCTAAGTTCATCCCGGCGCGATAGGCAGTCGCAATACGCATAAAATGTCCTACAAGCGACCACTCTGCTACCGGTATATGATGCAATATAGTTGGAGCCAATCAGATAAAATCGTTTCACAGAGGCACTCATACTTGCAGCATTGAATCCGGGCTCGCAATCATCATAAGGCCTAGTGCTGCGACCACCCCTACATAGATTCATTTTTACTTTGAGATCTTCAATATGGCATGGGCTGCAGCCTGCAGCTGCAACTATCCTTTAAGCTAATTAATTGAATCCTGATCTTTTCGTGGGGGCAAAAGAAGGGGCTAATACTAACAAATTCTGATCAACTATTGGATCTAAATTAATCTTTCATAACCCCCTATGACTTACGACTCCCACATAAACTTTCAAGGGTCAGTAATTTACGGTTTATGAATAGCCAGGTAAGTAAAACATTCCAGTCTGTATCGCTTCTCCGGACTCGAACCTAGAATTCAGTCCTTGGTGTTTACGGGAGCTATAGAAGAAATATTTACTTTCAGCATACTTTGACTACCTTCATTTTTTTTTCTTTGGACAAGCTTCTTGATATTTTAAAACGTGTGGGGGTACATGTGTGGTGTGAACCTAGCCACCCAGAGAATGCCTAAGGTTTGAGATATCTCCAGAGCTTTACGACTCCAGAATCAAATTGTCTCTGGAATATTATCTGTGGTTTTGAAGTTGCTATATATTTATAAACCGGCAGAAGCAAACATATCCTTACGAAACCCTTGTTTATGATAGTAGTATAGGTTATTAAGGGCCTTTTAGGAGTGTTAGGAATTGTTTCAGGTTTATAAGCTTATGGAGACCTTAGAGCGTCTCTTATGCCTCAGTTAGCAAAAGTTAAAGCTGCAGTTACAACGTAACTCGACAAGCCATCTGGTTGTTCCAGCAACCAGACTTATATTTAGTGGTGATGACGAGTTAAAGCGGAAGGATCGAAGAAATGCTCTAAAAATTTTGATACAAGATTATTATTTGGAATCATGAATAGCAACGTAATTTAGTTAACGGACAAGGTGACATGTATTATTGTAATGGTGATATATTATTAAATAAAATGTTTTGTTTAAAATATCTCTTTACATAATATGAGTACAATACTGCATGTATCAAACATATCTCCTGGTTGCAATTGATGAGATTATAGATAATAAAAAACATTTATTTGTAAGGATTTACAAAAAAGAAAGAGTTTCTATTCACGGATCCTACGTCTTGAAAAAAGATATTTGCTAACACTATCAAGAGTAAAAAGAAGGTATCGATACATATATCTTATCTCCTACAGAATTGCGTTAGTCGTGGGCTATAGCTATTCATAGCTAGTGGCAATATGCATGCGTGTCATACCAGTGGGTCCGTGCTCACTATGATCAGATTCCAACTTTACTTCTGTTTGCACTCTTTGCAAACCCAACAAATACGTGCCGGCCAGACAGTTGAATTGTCCAAGCTCTCATGACATCCAAAGGTCCAAACTGCCTCCACGGTGTTGTTTGACTCCCCTTCCTGGAACGGGATATTAAGGCTGACCCTTCCAATAGTCCTTTCGACACCAGGCATCTCCAAGGGGTTTCCATTATCAAGGACTGTCAACCCAAAAAGATCATCGAGCTTGAGCTTAGAGAACAAATCCTTGAGTTCGCTAACGAATTCGGATGCAAATGTGATGTCTGGATAAGTCGTGTCTCCGAGTGGGTTGAAGCCAAATTCGGTGGGGTACAATTCTCCCTGGTGTAGTGCCCAACCCCTCGGGACAATCTTTCCACCGAAAATCTCGCCAGATTCAAGGAGCCATGGAGTGGTAACTTTTCCATATTCAACCAGTCTCTCGTTAGCAGCCATGTTGAAGTGGCGGTGAAGAATTGTGAGTCCAAGCTGTTTTTGGACATTGTGTTTGTGAAACAGCTCCCTGAATGCATATGATGTTAGAGGAAAGAAACGAACGATTCGGATAGTACTGACCTGACTGGCCTGAGACCCTCACGGGTCAAGTTTCTACTTTCCAGTTCTTTTTGGGCATCCTCGAGGTATCTCAAGGTGTCGAAGCATGCTGGGCTGTAAGCCTGAGTTTCGTACGAGACTTTTGTCATCTTGTTGGTATGTGGTAGTTGCACAAGATATTTACTTTCGATGTTGTGCTGTGACGGTTCGGCCTGGTACATACGCGGGTCTGCGGTGGAACTTGAGCCACTTTTATATGCTTTGGTACGAGTGTAAACTTTTTCTTTATTGAGAAACAACAACAAAGGATCCTAGATATATGCTTTCCCCTTCTCCCTTTCAACACGCACTACGATCTTAAAACAAACACCACCAATGATATCTGATCCTCCCCATGCTTGACCGATCGGCAGCCCATAACAACTCACCGATCTAATTTAGGTGGCGTCGAGACTCGATAGACTTCATCGGCCCACCTCCTATATCTAAGCCCGGGGATGTCCAAAGGACAGTGCGGCTCTGTGTCATGCAAACAGTCACCTTTTTCCCCTGAAACGCTCAAAACCACGATATCATGCATAATATAGTGCAGTCGTGTATGTTCGAATCGTGGCATTTTACTATGCAGTCATGAAAAAGCGATAGCAATAATGGCTCGAGCTCACCTGAAACTACAGGTCGTTACCTGCACAGTCACACACTTATACGCAGGGCATTAAGCGAATTTACTAAGCAGCTCTGATAATGGACATTTAGAAATTGATAGTTGCCAGAGGCAAAATGAAAGTGTGATTGGAGTAGGCTTCAATATGAAACAGTCCCTCGTGCTACTAGTGATACACTAGGAGAATACGAAATGTGGGACATGGTGTCAGCTTGTGGTGTCTGGCAAGTGTACTTGATATCTTTTTTGCCGTATTCCACAGGCTGGCAAGCGATTCCATCCAAAATTGACATTTGTGGATGCCGGTTTACAGAAGTGCCAATTGCCGGGTTTGTTGTTAAAAACACTCTACTTTGTTATCTCGAATGAGAGAACTTTCTTTGTATCTCGCCCGGCTCCTCATTGTAGGCCATTTCATTATTTATTGTTTAGCTAAATGATGAAGCTTTCGTACTGATGCAAACAGACAAATCTGGTCTAAATTGATAAAAATGACCCGCTAGTGCTTCTGTATCTTTTTTTCCATCGATCTCAATGGCCCATTCAACAATCCAACCACCCCTTGAGAGTTCTGCCCGAAATTTAAAGAAGAGCCGAATGCAGCATTTCTTGGTTGTGAATCATGACATGGCAATTTATAGCACGTCCAACCGTGACCTCGACACGAATTTCTTAAATTAGGTAGCGAAGCTGGCACTAACGAGAGTTCAATATTGAAGTCTAATTTGCAAAGGAGGGGGCACTATTAGCCCAATTATTAGCGTGACCTCCTCCCACGAACAGAGAAGCTCAATGCTTTGGTCACTTTTTACAATCCCGTATAATGGTTGAGGTGAAGTTCAACTTTTCAGAGACCCACCGAATGTCGGCTCAAATATTGCTTAATCCCGTAGTTTCTAGCCGAAAGTGATATTAGTAGAATGATATAATTACATTTTGGTATTGATCTCTTGGCAGCCTGCTCCTAGCTATGTATTAGAATCCTTGAAATGAATGTCACGAACAGGTGTGAATAGACGGGTCTTACTCAAGCGAGGGGCCTACGAGGGCCCATGACTTGAGACCAAACAATTTCTTTTTGCTTTTGCCGAAAACATTCATCGTTAAGGTCTTAACTACATGTAGGCTCTCATAGGTCGCCTGCATTTAGTCCTAGACCAGGTTCGACCTTGGCGCTTATAATTGACCTATACCAAAACAATACAGTACTGTAGTTACCAAAGCACTCGTAATTCATATCATACCATTTCTCATCCCATCCATCGGCGATAGTAAAAAGAAAGCGCAAAGTACTCGGGCTTAAATTTCAGGATCGAGTGAATCTTCTTAGCTACGTATAATACACAACCAATGTCAAAAATAGAGGTCAATCATATCAATACAGGGTTAGGGTTATCTAGGGTTAGGGGACTGGAGTCTGCACTTACTAAGCGTCAATTCTGACGATTGACACCTCTTGCCAGAAGCAAGATCGACATTTCTCCTCCACGGCGAGTCGGCTATAGAAAGAAAGTGTGATTGGTGTAAATCTAAAATTAAAAAAGTTCACATGTTACCTGTAACATACACTAGCAGGATACGGAATGCACATCATGATGTCAGCTACTATATTGTCTGGTGAGTGTACTCTACATAATATCCATTCTTCTGTATTTCAGTTTTTCCCGGGCGACCCCATACCATTGACATTTCTTATAGATGCCACTTTGGAGTGTGGAGGAGTGACTATTGTCAGATTTGACGCTTAGTACATATGTAGATATGCTCTATTGGACAATTTTTAAGTATTATCAACTGGAAATGATTACACGCCTTCACCGAGCTCGAAGTGTGGTTAGTTCTAAGATTTTTAATGGGCACCCAAAGGAGTTATATTATAATTATATCACTCCGGTATATTTGAGATTGGCCATACTCCCTTGTTGGCCATGCGTATACCCCAGTGAAGGTTTCTACATGTACTGGGGACTATTCTTTTAAGGATTAACGACGTGGCCATAGATAAGTAGGTAAGCACTCTTGTATTCGCCGACCTAGGGCTGATAAATTACATCTACGCTCATTACCGCCCCCCCATATTCCCTTGACTAGCCGTCGCCAGAAAGATCACTAGCTATTCGATACAATTGCCCCTCTTTGACATCTACCGGGCACATTGTGGTACGTACTCATATTGCGTGCTTATCAGATGCATGCCGCAGAAGTCCGAACTGCGATGGGGTGCTCAAACCCTTTATGGTAACCGTATATAAAAAGTGGAGTGTAACCTTTCATGCACACTAAAGATTACAACTTACAATACTAGCCCTAGCCTTCAATTTTATCATGTTTCCGTAAAGAGTTTAAGTGCCTTGTATTACAATTTGGAATACCTTTATATAGATATAAGGACACCTTTGAATACTAGCGGCGTTCATAACATACTCTGCGATGTTTATATCACGACTTCAGTATTGGGTTGAGTAACAGGATTGGAATCGATCCTGGCAGCTTAAGGGATAGTGGCAAAGTCACTTCTCCACAATCGTAACATGCGGCTGACTGATCATGATCCGTGGCCCAGTCACTTTGCCACTGGGAGGCAAAGTGCGTTTCCAACCGGCATCAATTGATATAAGGGAACCTGATCTGAACCAGGGAGGATTGTGACGCTGTCACCACATAGTACCGTAGGACTGCTGTGTTGGGGATGATAGAATAAGATGTGACAGTGTGGTATGTGGTGATTTCTTGTTTTATGGCCAATATGGCATGACTTTTGATACTAGACTAGGTGGTTATTTAAGCTCGAGAGGCAATAATGTGAATTCGTGTTGCAACCATGATCTAGGGCGTCAAATCAATTTTTCGATGCAACGGGGCCTCATCAAATACCGCAGAAACTCGCCAACTTGATTATCTCCGTGCAGGGATTTCTTCATTGATGATTGGCTGAAAGGCAGAGATCAGCTTCAGATATTTCCTCTACAAGTTAGTTTTTAGTCAGATCCGCTAGCAAAGTTCGTGAGTTTTTGCGGTATTTGGAATCGTGAAGAATCAGATCATGATTACGAATACAAACACACACCCTAAACTATCTCTTCTTTCGACTTAGTTGTCGATTTCTACCAATTATAGCCCAAGTTGACACACCTATACATGCATTCTCGAGAGTTGAAGTGACCCATACCCATTTGTTTAACTAACGCCCCCATGCCTGAATAATTATTTCAGATTGTGCTGCCATTTTTGCACTTCCACTTTATACACGCCACATTACCTGAAACAGGTCAGGGGCGCGACTATTGATTCAAATTACTACGTATCAAAATTATCAGATCAAGATGCTGTTTGCCACAATCTCGACCCCAACTACCACACCATGCCCTCTGGCTATTAATGCGCTTAATATTATCGAGATTTAGGCTTGGAGCCGCGTCTTGCAATTGGCCTAGATTTAGTATTAACAATCTCTCTTTCTAGATAAAGTCGCCTCTCAATATAAGGATACTGTCGGGACAGAAAATCTGTATTTGATTCTTATAAGGCGAGTATAATCACTATAAGAAGTAAGGAGGGAGGACCGCCGATTGCTATCCATAACGAGAGTATCACTATGCAGTATCACTATAGCAAGAGTCGACTGTAGTGACCACTCAATTATTAGATGTTCTTGGTCGAGCGCAATTTTTGTCCATCGCCGCGAGCCGAGTTGCAGGCTGCAGGACATGCTGCAGGCAATTTAGTTATAGGAGTTCGATAGGCTAGAACTAGAGTAGATCAAACAGTATTAGCTAGCTAGTGAAGTGACTGGTTATAATCCTATATAGGTATCGTCCTATATATATATCTGTATATACTGTGATCATTTCTTGCCAAATATGCTAACTACATGTAACGAATTTAAGCCCTTCTAATATATAGCGCTAGGAAGTAAGCTACGCTACTATTGATGACGCGGCTATTCAAATTTCGTAATACTAGCGCCGTTAATCATGCAACCCACCACAGGTTAATTACATGTAATTTCCTTCGAAATAAATATTTCCCGACTGTGAATTTCTTCCAAAAGTTTGACTACAATGAAATCTCTTTATAAGCGTACATACTCGGTCTGTGTATCTCGGCTTGGGCAGTGATTGTTTAATAGTATAAATAATTCTCTTTTTCATATATCTTTATGATAATCGAGTTTACAGATAATTCCTCATCCCACCAATTAATAGATCTGTAAACTTCCCCAAAAATAATATTATACTCGAAGTTCTTCGTTTGCTCTTTCGTTGACCCAAGTATATGCAATTTCAAAACAAGATATGCTTAATGGTTTTTGAGTGAAAGGAAAGAAAGAAAAAACCAAATAAGAATAGACCAAAATGCGAAAAATGTAAATCAATCCAATCCTGCCTTAAAGTGTCAAGAATCCTCGCGGTCAGAAATCATTAGCTTGGAACAATACATGAGATTTAAACTATCAAAAAAATCCTTGCTATATTCTGCAGAAGCTCTGGCGCGTAAGATGGGTTCTATAATTCCAATTACTAATTTAGCCACAATACCTTGGGGTATCCGGAATCCTTACCCCCGTCTTTAATCCATTGACAGATAGATCTCATATAATTCACGGCTACATGTTCTCCTCCCGACAATGCGATGACAGGGTCACTGTGCCAGTCAAGGGTGAAAGGGACCCATCCTTTAGTAACGGATCGAAAATGAGCGGTAAGCGTTTCCGCGAGATGTAGGTTTTTCTCGATTAACACCCTCGGCGTCTCCTGGAGTGGCCATGTCCATGCTCCCCGTACTTCATCTGGTCTACTCAAACCCTAAAATTTGTTTTAGCACGGATCCGTGATAGGATAGTAAATTAAGCAACATAATCAACTAGGTTACTTACCAGGTTGTTTACACTTTGAAGTAAGTTATCGGCATCGAAAGCCCACGTTTGAAGACCCCAGGTATCTCTTTCCAGGCTACACAAGGTTACGAATAAAGTGAGATATATTCCAAACCAATCGGCGGAGTTACGACGGAATATTTTATGTTGTAGCTCTGAAAGTACTTCTCGCTCAAGATCCGCAATCCAGCTTTCTACCTTTGCGTCAAGCTGTTGATTAGCTAAGCGGGGTAGAGGGGTCATCCCGCAGAGCTTTGACTTTCGGTCAGTGATCGTCGGCATGCCAGCAGTATTTGTTCCTTCAATCCTCCAGACGCCTTTGAAGAAAACGATTTGTGCAGCCCAGATTCGCAAGGCTTTTCGTACAAGTAAGCCCTTGTATAAAACCTCAGTAGATGATCATATGAAATTTATTCATAATTAGGTAGAAACTCACTTTTTCCGGGTTATCGATCGCGTATTGATGTGCGGCTAATAGAGTCTGCGCATATATTTCGGAGTGGGAAGTTGTCCCTGCATTCCGCTGGGCTTCCAGAATAAGGTCATCGATATGACTGTCAAAATAGACCTCAAGCCGCGATGAGATATCTTCAATTGCAATTATCCCATACGCTGAGGAGGGTATCCGAGCAAAGTCGGTTTTCCTGAGTTCTCTCCATAGAATATGCTCTAGGAGCGATGCATCTATAGGATCAAACTTTTGCAGAGTTATGGAAAGCCTGTGTGAGTATCCAATACTTACCTCTATAACTTCCTGATGGCGGTAATCAGCAGGAAGCCACTCTCGAACATTCTCCAACATAAACGATACCCGCGATTTGTAAAGTCCTTCAAAAGTCAGCAAAGAGGTTTTACACCCAGGAATCAATTACCTCTGGTAAAAATTGACTTGTCCGTAAACTGCGCGGTAACACATATGTTCTTCCAAAATCTCAAGGACCGACATCGTTCACAAGGAAAACCTCCCCTACACTAGTAATTGTAAGAAGGATTTCAAGGCATTTCCGATTGAGATTGAGAATGTTATACCCTTTCCTTGAACATCTTGCAACGAAGACAAACCCCGAACTTTCTGTTTAACTTTATGGCCTGTCTCTCAGATTCCACCATTGGCCTTCTGAAATTCTTTTTCGTAGATATTAACCCTGGCTCGGGCCCTTCCACAATCGCAATCTCAGAAGAAGCTATAGAATCTTCCGTGGTAGGAACCAGGACATAGCAGCCAGGGAAATCAAGCCCTGCCTCTTCGAGCTCACAGGTTTTAAGAGATGACCTTCTATTTTTCTCATGGTTCACCGTCGTTGTTGCATTATCTTCAGCGGGTGATGGAGGCTCAGTATGAGACCAACGGGTAATATGAGGCCTTGGAGGCCCCCAGTATTGTTGATCATACCCTCGGAATGGTTGAACTGTGCCGAAACGCAAGCCGCCTGTGGATGCTGCACGTTGCAGGTGACTTGGGGATATCCCAGGGGAGGGAAATGATGGTCCCGTGGTATCATGAGACATTCTCGAGGGACTTTCAGGACTGGCTTGACCTTGTCTGTATTCATCCACGTCACTGCCCGGTTCAATTTGGTGGCTGTAGGCGGAATTCACCGCACAAATTGAAGAGCCGGGTGAGTCCACAATTGACGTAGGATAATAGGATGTTATTAGCGGCGCCATAGACCTATTACTTGGCTCCTCGTGAAGAAGCTGGGTTATATTTGCCGAATTCAAACGTAGCGGCCGGCGAGGAGGATTGGGTAATACCGGTGAGGTTGGCTCCATAGTACGGGTTGCTCGAGGAGAAATTGACTTGATAAAATAAAACACTGAATTAGCTTGTGGGAGAATCTCTACTCCACAATGTTGACTGGTAATGAACCTGGAGAGCGTGCTCTTCAAAATGTCCGTATGGTTCTGAAGACAATGAATTTTGGTGCGTTTCCATACGCATATTGTGTGAAGTCATTTCGTCTGCACCTGGCATCACATATGTTACCCTCACTGGTTCCTGTAGCCCAGAGTTAAAAAATTGATTTTGATCGTTTCCGTGACTTTGCGTGATGTATTCAGAGAAGCCACCTCCAGTGACCTTCATAGGTGGTTCCGCGGGCAGCTCATTAGGGTTTGTAGTATTATATAGGCGAAAATTGAATCCAGGGGTAGCCATGTCCTCCTCTGTCAACTCAGAAACGGTATCCCGTTCGTGCGACTGTACGACTCTAGCCCAACTGGAAATAATCAGAAATCGGCGCAACAGGGGATAATAACAATTCAGTACAGAGAGGAAATTCAAGATTCCTCAGTCAAAAATGGTATTACGTTTGTTCAAGAACTTCTAGTTCCGAGGGAACTGGAGCGAGTAAAGGGGGATAACAGTGCAACGCTGGTACTGTGATCGATGATGGACTGACCCTAGTGCTCTCGACGTCAGTCGAAGTAGGCTATGGGCTATGTGCTAAAAGCTAGCTATGGGGTGGCAAGAAGACAATTGCCTAAGAACACAATTTTCCTGCCCTTACCAAGTTCTCATGTTAGCAGCAGCAAAAGGCACTGAAGGACGTTCGGTAGAATTCCGGAGGTTTGAATAGTTGTTTGGCGGCCATAGGAGATCTGCTGGCGCTGGCCAGCTGACGGGGCCCAATATGTCATCAGATGAATGCACCCAGGCACTGTCGGCTTGCTCGTCTGAAGAATCGGAACGTGGAATATCCATATTGCCTCTTATTGTCTTATCTTTCCTATCGGGTGTCAGAGATTTCTCGACGTAAAGTTGTCCGCCCTCTTTGGTTACCACCGGTCCAAAAAAGGGGTTAGCGCTATGCCGGCAGACTGATTCTGATTCAGCAAGCCCTGAATCGTTCCTCAATAAGAACCACTCAACCAATACCCAGCTGGAGGTCTGAACCAATAGAAATCAATAATAATAGCTTGGGATAGGTTATTGCCATAGTTGCTTGCCATTACTAGTCCCGCATTAATTCGTCGAGTGACGGTGAGCGACTGTAGCCCTCACAACCAGTGTAAAACGGAAAAATTAGAGGGTGTATTTACCAGGTCCGATTTCCAAACTTTGAGAGTCCTTGGCAGTGGTGAGAGCAATTGTGCTGTGCTGAAAGCTGTCACTGTAATAATTCTCTGTGCTTTTTTTTATCGCACGCTAGAGAGTTGTATTTTAATTCAATGAGCGCTGCCCTCACCACTAGTGCCAAGAACTCGATTCGAGCTTTTGGAGATCGAGTGTGACCAATACACTTCATTGTCCCTCGAGCTCAGAGTCGACAGCAGTACCTAGAGTAGGTCAACATGCAATTACAACCCATCAATTGGTATTCGCGAGATCAAAGTCAACATCACATCTCTACCACTCCATTCGACATCCCATCACCTAATTGCAGTTTATGACGTCGATTTGCAGTTACATGGGTTGATTGAGTGATTCCAACTGCAAATCAACATTTAATGGGCTTAAGCTAGGATTATGGATTGGGTCCTAGATCTCACCCCCTCCAGCTCTTTCCCGAAAAAAATACCGGCTCGGTAAAGTTTACCTTAATACTGACCGGCGAGACCATTTTCTTTGCCGGTCAGATACCAAGGTTAAGCCGGTGTCACTTCAGCCCGGCCGCCAGTACAAGTCACCTAGTCAAGTCTAGTTTTAGGAGAAAAGTGGGGTATTGAGTGGGAAAGCAGACTTGCTTTTATGTTGAGACGGATACCTATCCCGCCCAATGTATTCAAGAATTTCATACACCCAAGTCACGGGTCCCAACTATATTGGAATCATTATCAACAGCAAAAAAACAGTTAAGACCCACGTCCTGTGATATTGAAGAGAAAAAGAAAGGTTGTAATAGACCAAATTTACGTATACTAATACAAAGCCTAAAATCCTTCTTACACATCTTAGGTTCACCTACGGCCAGCTACAGGTGATAATATGAGACGAGGTTTAGCTCATCCCCAAAAATCTTAAATATGCATTCGGGAAGCATCCCCTTATCTATCCCTACGACTAACTCTAAGAAAAATTAGTAAAGACTGGTTTTGGGGCGGGCCATGGTAAACCCCGCCCCGCTATACATACATACCCTCGCCAGGGGGTCGTAAATGGGGGAATACTCTAACAAAACTTATGAGTGGTTTGGGGCGAGAAAGTAAGTCAAAGTTGTTAATTCGAAAGAAAAAAAATCTGACAATGTTGTTTTCTACACGTGAAAAATGGCGTGCTAAACATGACAATTCATTTTTCTTAAAACGAATTTCTATCTGCAGCGGAGTTTTTGACCACAAAACCCGTCTTGGACCATTCTTAAACAGTGCCAAAGTCATTAAGCAGATTCCCTTGAAAGCGTTTCTCAGACGGTCTCTTTAGTATCTAAGGTCAGGACTGTTGCTCCGTTTTCTAAAGTTCTTACAACACCCACCATGATCAGTTAAGTTTCAGAATACTAAGCTGTCATAAAAACTAGATTAGACTGGAGAAACAAATATTGGAAGGCTATCCTAGCCTTTGATTGTCTAGAATAAATTCTATCCGGATATCGAGATGCCCAGGCATAAGGTACCCAAGTACTTCCTTCCTAATCTCTATACCGGAAGAAACAATCTAGACTGGCTAGTACTATAATAGATTGTGACTCAAAGAAGAATACTTTACGGTCGAACTGGTGCTTTATTGGGCCATTATCCAAAAGATTGTATTACAAAGACACTATACAAATATATTGCATCAATTAACGTTATAACACAATTTCATTCCCAGATTACTCTCGCATTAATTAATTGCTGAGAATTCTTGGTAGCAGCAACGACCGGCCTCTCAAAATTTCTTCGGACTTAATTAACGCGCGAGTATATCTCTGATAAATTTGAAAGCATCAAGGGATCTCGACCCGGCAGATTTTGCATCGGCCAACCGACTGTAGCTGTGTTCGATCTGGGTACATATATGTCTCTCCCGTGGTCATTACCGTTGACTAGGTAGATAGTGACTCACCATCTAGTTAATTCAAAGCTCACAGTACAGTGTGTTAGGCCATTCCAATCATTGACGGACTCGTCGAAAACCAATAGGCAAAAAACTGTGATAATCATGGTACCGAGCCAGATCCGGTCCCTCACAGGTCGGGCTTGAGTATATCCTTCTTTTGACGGCTATTTCTAAGTCTCTAATTTTTCCGTATGCATGTACGTATCCGTTCATTCTGTTACATCTAATTCGTTCCCTCGATATTTGCAATACATCACAGCCTATATTAAATAATTCTTACAGGCTTATATCTAGGGTATCAATACCAGTTTCAATTTATAATCTTCCGAACAAATTCCCATGAGTAATTCATGTCCTATCCCATTACCTCTAAGAGCTCGAACCCCAGATATCTTAGATAAGGTATGACGCAGAACGATATCTAGCCTACCCACATGCTGGGAGTTTTTATTTCGAAGGTTTCCATAAGTATCGCGTTAGGTTTCACTGGTTTTAATTCAGCCTAACGTTTCATGTGATGAAGTTTCAACTCTTTATCACTTGCTTTTGGTATTGTTTAGATAATATTGCACTAGCATTACTAATTGAATTTCGTAGCACACGTATCACTCCGTATCTACGAATTCAATGAGAGTTTCCGAAGATCGAGATTTTCTGGCGCAGTTGTTTGTTCTTGTGCCTCAGAAAACCACTTTCATTGGCTATATTTAGGCTTAGACAGAAATTAATGGAGCACCGCATGTGCAGCCCTCACCTCCAGAGGATAAGGCATCCATCTAATATTACTTGAAGTTTTTTTTTTGTGGCACCAGCCTCACACTACCAGCAAATATATAGGCCGAGTGATCATTGATGCATCGACCATATTCCCAATAAAGCTAACCTGCGTATATTTAATCATAAACCCGCGGCCTATGAATGACCACACATCGACCTCGAGACTCGTCGGAAAATGGTTCTGAACAAAATCTCAATGAGTGAGAAATAGGGATATGCAGTCTTGGTTGCCAATTACTTCAATAAGCCCTGGTGTATGGGGGTGAACTCGCAGAGAAGTTTGCGTACAAGCGCCTCAAGATTCAATAATACATCTACGTATACGTACACGTATCCATCCAAATCCAGCCCCGGTTTTCATAGTAATAGGATCGAGATAGTTTTCTCGACCCCGATCATTGCAATTCTCGTGGGATGCATGTTGTGAGACGTTGACCTCGATAGCAATAGTAATGAGAGATATGTCCAAATAATAACTTGTCGATTATGAGTTCTATCGTAATGTAGAAAGGCATAGCACCCAGCCATCGTGGACGACCCCGCAACCATTCTCTTATTTTTGCTTGTTATGCCAAAACGTAACACTTGTGATGGACTATGGCTCATGATCATGCATCTGCAGTGCCCCTCCCGGTTCATATATATATATGTGGAAATTATTGCACCATCTGTACAACAGACGAGAATCACGGGGTGAATTAGCCTTCCATATGTGATTATATTCAAACTGAAATGACATTTACCGAGAACTACTATGTACTCATAGGCGGCTATAGCGGTCAGAATTTGAGTGTTGGATCGAGTTACTAGAAATCTCAGAGGTTATATGGCATATATGGGCCATGTTCTAGGTGCGGAACTTGCTAAATCTCACCAATAGCGAGTCACACGACAGAATGAAGTTCAGATGTAGTATAATAGCCTGCCCAGCCTATCGATAATTCTAGAACCGGGGAAATATAATAGCAAACATAGAAATAGGTTGTACCAAAACAAGCGATTGGGGTCGAATCGACCAAAGTGCGGCCCGTGCCGCAATGAAATAAGCCACCGGGAACCTTACCAAATGGCCGCCGCGCAGGGTTCTCAGTGAGATCTTCCCGGGTTTTCTTGGCGCCTGAAGAGATTAACGTCTTACGAACACATGTTAAGAAACGTTGTTGGAATTAAGATGGTGTGGCGAGGTACTGCAAAATAACTACATGTACTTATATACCAATGAATTTGATATACCATTACAACAAGTATGGGTTGCCTAATATGCTTCGACCTCATCATAACCACCAGTCTCAGATTTACTGGCTAAACTTGAGTGATAACGCAATTATAGGCGTCAATTAAAATTGCATGGCCCACAATGTGTGTTCATATAGTAGTTTAAGTGGTTCTCACGATATCTCTACTCAGACCCATTGAAGTATGTTCACCCTTCAGCCTAGTTTCAGGCATGATTGCAATGCTAGCTTCTAGTCGTATCAAGTATGTATGCTTGAGCTTTATTCAACGTTGCTAACAGATATTCTTTCACGATAGCTACAACAGGAAATCAAGAAACTTCCACACTCCCAATGGTTGCAACATGCATGAGGTTCTTTCCAAACTGCTCCAAACTGCCCTGTATTACCAGATGCTGGAGATATGACGAAGATCTATACCGGATACATCCTAGCTAAGCGTTCGAATTTACGGCGGTTAGAAGCAGGCGTTTCAATCCGGCCTGCCGACGGATAGCTACCTACACCAATGGCAGGTTATAATCGACCTAGGCCTATGAATCTGAGTAAATCAACATTAAGGACATATATAGCGATTCGTCGCATCGACATATTGCGGCGAGCAATTGAGCAGGCCTGTATTTCAGTTTTCAGGTGTCATTAATACGATCAACAAATCATTATCAGTTGAAGACGTCCGATACACAGCGAAAACCTTTAGGCAAAGGAAAGGGGCATGATAACCAAGTCTGATCGGCGGTTCCAGAATTTTTCGAGGCACTGCACTTAAGACCTATTCAATTTGGCACACGTAACACTAATATATTAAAGACAAAAACGAGGTCGACATCCTTACTAGGCAAGCTCACGAAACTATAAACGGGATATCATCATGATACAGGTATATGCCGCTGTGCACGTTCATAGAGATACACGGATCAATGAATAAACCGATCCAACATAGCAACCCAATAACCGGAATATTTGGTCTTCAAAGCATATCCAGGAATCGCACGTTCCGTGAAACCCGCACTCTTTGCCTTACAACATGCTATATTTTCAGGCGCAATCAGTATGAAAGTAGAATCAGCTGATGCTCACAGAAAATACGGACAGAATGACTGCAGCTGCTGGGATCCGGATTAACTAGGCCCTGATTGCTTCCAGCATAACCTTAGGAACGTGACTTAATAGTAAATAAAACTTACAATGACATGATTATCAGGTTTGACCCAGTTACTAAAATCTGATATGATTGCATGCTGTTATGGTGGCGTGCGTATACGTAATATAGTGTATTATAAGGCTAGGGGAGTCCTGGAGATAATGTCAAATCTTCGAAACTTGATAGATATCAGGCATGAAAGAGTTATATTTTAACTATAACTGTAGTTTGGCGGTTTAACTACACAACTACGTGTAAAGTTGGTCATTTCCCTTGGGCAGTCCAGATCCAAACGACCCCACCTAGCCGGATAAGGAAGTTGGGATGTAAAATTCGCAAGGAGTGAGACTATCTGTCACAACAGTGGTTTCATATCAGATCAGAGCGTATGTGGAATTAACAGTGAAGACACTTCGCCACTCTCCAAAGAGGAATCATGGTGCTTAGGGGATATCAAATACGCTTTCTAGAGATTACAGTTATATTTACATCATATTAATAATTATAATGACCAAGTAGCAAGTACGTAACTTAAGTACTATACTATATCTAGTGGTGTACGTACGCACGCCTGAATTTTATATTCTTATGAAAGAAGTACTCACCCGATTATTGACCAATCAGAAGAAGGCTGGGCACGAGACAGAATTTATATACTATTACACGTGCAGGGTGTTTTTTGGTATTCAGGGGTGTAACTTGGTCAACCACCACCAGATGGAATAATACTTCCTAACCACGTACAACCTAAATTATAATTAGAGTCTATCTGCTGAAGTTCAACCTTGACAATTGATAAACAAACTACCGAAGGAAGGCCGTACGTGTACGTATGATGGGAGAAACCTAGAGAGTAAACCAGTTCTTCACGCTTGCTATAAAATATAATACACTACATGGGCGTGTTTTTGATACCCGGTGTTTGCTACTTGGGCGTTGCCATTAACCGTTGCCCATCAAACTACATGTAGCTCTAAACAAAAGTCAACTTTACAACCGCTCCAAACAAGCACTCAAAGTCATCCCACAGACAGTGTGATTTGATTCCGTATAATTCAGGAGCACTAGATCTATCTTTCTATACAATAACTTCTTCATCTAGATCTATTCTTGTTGTATTTTCACATTTTCCTGACCCCAGCTCCCACTGTCTCGCACCCAGCCAAACCCCTTGGCACCAATGTTCGTACCTCACGCAGCTTCTTCGTAGTTAGTCTGGAACTACTAAACTACCCCCATATGACAATGCCAACAGTAAATTATTCAATTCCTCTGCGGCCTATGTCTTAAAAAATGTAGGCATTTCAGTGATCAGAAAGTGGGTATCAAAATATGTTTCCGGAATACCATGCCTTTTCTTACTTCTCATGTCGGAGTTGAAATTGCCTGCCCAGGTGCCTTTTGGTGCCTTTTCCAGAATTCAGATCTCAATTCCATATTTGCCAAAAATACAAAATAATTCACAGAAAACTCCATCTAAATACTCTCTTACTACTAATTGTAACCCGGAAAATATTATCTTATTCCAAACTATGTGTTTTTAAATCGGGGTTCTTAAAGAACCCCCAGAATTACATATATGTATTCACTGGTTGATGGAGCGGAACCGCAACAAAAAACCCGAATCACCCAAATCCCCACCCACACAATTAGGATCCCTTATAAACCAGACTATCTATGATGGAAGTGCACACCCGATTATTGACCAATGAGCACACCTCATTATTGACCAATCAGAATCATAGAAAGTCTGGGCACGAGACAGGCTCCCACATCACAAGTACTTGGAGACATGTTAAATTAATTCTGAGTACTTGAATACCATCTTTAGATACTTCACTACTCGCTTGCATATTTTTGGTATGTATATACTCCCTATATGTGACTACATGTACTCGTAAATTCATGACGTTTCCGGACACGACTGCTATTGCATACCATACAAAAAAGCGCCAAATCCACCTTTTGTATGTCATGCAATATTGGTCGTGTTCGGAAACGCTATGAAGCTGCGAGTAGGTACATAACACGATTAGGCCTGGGCTGACCTCCTGGTCCAGGAGGTCAAGGATTTTGGGGGGCTTGGCACATGGTGTCCCGGGAAGAAATTAAACATACAGGGACAAGGGTAGAAAAGGACAAGAAGCCTCAATGACACTACATATCTGACCTTACCCCGAGGCCGGACTTTCCAGGACCTCGATCTTGGCTATAATACACACCCAATATACCTACATACGTATACAGCCGCATTTGAAAAGTATTGGCACCTCCGAGCCAAACTCACGAGGCAGCCCTTTCTACTTTTCAATTGTCATATTCGAGACGGTTGCCAGAGAGAGCTGCAATGTCTCTATTGCGGTCATACCTATCAATAAGTTGAGTATGCGCGAGTGCCATGGTTGTTGGTGGCTACAATTCATGAACGACTCAATATAGTAGGGTGCCAGTACTTTTCGAATGCGGCTGTACACAATTGAGATGAGGTTACCGGTAGAGCATGATTTTTATTACAAACGGGTGCCGCTTTTTGGATTTCACCTTCCTAAACCTACTTGTAGTCTCGTACCCACCCCGGCCCATACTTGCAGGAAGCTACCCAACAATACGAAGCATAAAAGCAGACGGGTTGGGGACGAGCCTATCCTAAACCTACGTTTATCGACATCGAGGTTCCTCGAGAGGTCAATTAGGTGACCTACATATTGTAGAGCAGGCACCTCCAGGACACTCTCAAAACCTCGTGGACCACACATTGTAAGTCCCGGTAATGGATTTGAAATTCCATATAGCTAGAACAATTAGGGTAATCCGCACAAAATCTGCAGCTGAAACGAGAGAACTGATTTGCGCGTGCCATGTCTTAGAATACATATGTATCGATACATGACGGAGTAGACCATGTCGGTATCCATGTCAGTTTAACAGTTTATGGGATAACTACATGACTCCCCTTCTTCCTCCCCTTCTTTTTCATTTTTTTTTTCTTTCTAATTTTGATCTATCCTTTCTGAGGGACCCACTACACTATTCTCTAGTTCCATGGCAAAATACTGGAATCTGATTAGGGGCTTGAAGAACTTGCGGTACTCCTCGAAGGATTTCAGTGGGTTGAAATATCATCTACAGCGCGACCTGCTTCCTTACCTTCCCTACAGCACTCGACATTTCTTCTATAAGTCAGAGCACATCTAAACTAGGCCACCGGTTACCTCTAGATACACATCTATCAAGTTTCGTCCGACCGTGTACTGGCAAAACATGTTTTTTGTCATGTCGTTCTTAACAGTGCCCGTCACAGAATTCAACAATACTGCCCTAATCGAAGCAGGGAAGCCGTCGGTTCAGCGAGACCCCTAGGCCGGTCGCGAGTATGGCAGGTGTGCATTCCCTTAATCCACGCAATCCCTCACTGTTAAATATATTACATGAACCTGCATCATACACCCCCTCTGCAGTTGATATACCCACTCGTGTTTCAACACGTGCACGCCTATGTAGTATCTAGCTGACATCCCCGTAGATGGACATTGATAGATTCGATTCTTCACCACTACTCTTCGATTTACACTATGCCTATGCACATGAGTGCTCAAACTTTGCCAGGTCTATTGGATGAATATCCCTCTCTCTAGACTGACCAGCGAGCCGTTGAGCCAGAATCTAGCAGCCACTCTAGCAATCTCGGCCTGTCCAACGCTATAAACTAGAATCGCATCGAATCGACGACTCCGCTGGTTTGACTGGAGTAGTGTCACCATTTACAAGGAGGGTCCTATAAGTTAACAAGGTACAGGCTAGTGGGGATACGAGTCTAAAGTCCGGACTAAACTGGGAATTAGTTGAGTGATTGATTGGTTGTTAAACTAGGCAAGCGCCAAAGTCCCTTCGGCCCCCCCCGGAAGCCTATTTTTGTTGCCAACACGATAATCAAAGGATGTTTTTTGCGCTGATATTATACATAACTGCTTCATACCAGAATCGGAGGGAACTCGACTAGGAAACTCGCGATGGAAGATGCACCAACCTGGATACATACGTATCATTCGGTACACCAGACACAATCCCAGTAATTAATGAATTAAACCAAAAAAAAAAAAAAGGCACAAGTCCAGGCTCGGAGGAAAATACCGAGTGAGTGCATATGACTCACTCGATAGTTAATCGAGATTCGCTTTTTGCCTGCCGTTAACTATAAGTACATACAGTCTTCTCACACTCCTCCCTCTACTCCCTCTCTCTCTCTCTCTCTCTACCTCATCTCCTCACCCTCTTAAGAAATAAAGAAAAATAAAGAAAAATAAAAATAAATGTACCTACGTTAATATATACAATTTGAGTTATCTTTGATATTCTCTGGTCCTTCAATTCCATTCTTTGGCCGGCATATATGGCGTACAACTCTACAAATATACTAAGCCTGGGCTTTGCACCGGCCATGAATAGTTTCCGTCCGAATTTAATTCCATCTAGATCTAGAGTAGCTTGATGACCTATGTTCTATCCCCATTAATGCCTCCCCCCTAACCCGTGTCCCCGGCTAGCTAGTGGTCCGCAACGACGCTCGAGGTGAGGTTTCGAACTGTGCCTCGTCGACCATCCTTGGCCGGCAACCCCTGTACCTACATACAATTGTCCTTACCTGTCCTCGAGGTCTATATAATCCTAACAACTTTAATTGTTACGTGGTACTCGCGATTATATCAGCTTGAAGCTTGAGACATGACACTCCTATATTCATATTTACAGGCTCTGTATGCATAATGATATATATGGTTTTCCTAGATCGAGCTAGCTAGATTGGACACATGCTTAAGCTAGCTAGCTCATGTCTGGATTGTATTAGTGGTGGGCACGAGCTATAGCCAGACCTTTAGCGAGACGAGATCGATCGAGACGAGCGGCAAGACAAGATGAGATCGAGACGAGATGAGACAAGGCGAGATGAGACCAGGTCCGAAGATAGGTCCCGAGACTTTTTTGGCTTTAACAAATATAACTCTAGCTAGCCCGGCTTTCGATCATATATCATTTCAATACGTGATCTTTAACCATAAAACATGCGCACCTTTTTACTGAATTCGTTGCTCGGGCGACAAATCCGGAGCTCGGGACGGATTGTGGTCTATGAATGCATGGTATTGGTTATGCATGATTGCATGATTGTATAATTAAGAGGGGGGGTGAAAGCACTTAAGTATGTAGGTAAACCCTCCAGCCCCAGGAAGAGGGAAAGGAAAGAGAACTTTGACATTTGCGATTGGTTTGTTTGCGTTGATTAGCATAATTGCAGCACCCCCGCCCCGCGCGCGCGGTCACCGTGGCGGAGAGTCTCGAGACTTTAATGTTAGGCTGGTCTGGGTCGGAAGGAAGGAAGGAAGGAAAGAGAAAACAAGATCTAACGAGAGACAAGACAAGACAAAACCAGCCCCAAAGCTACCCCAAGTCCAAAACCTTTTTTTGCAATATTTTCTTTTTCGATTCCTTCACCTATAGCTAAGTACCGCCATAACTCGAAAAATTGGCTAGCTTCCAGAGATCAAAATTACTTGTATGGGAAACTTCTGATGCAGATCGATGCCATTCAACCAATCACTCGAGTGATAATCCCTGGCCGGAGATAGCCAATTTTTCGAGTTTTGGCGGTAGTTATAAGTACTAGCTAGGTAAGTAAACCCTCCAGCCCCCAGCTTAAAAATAAAATGAAGATCAGAAAAATAGATTATCCCTTCGTCTGGCAAAAAATGCTGCCCACCCCCCCCCCCCCCCCAAAAGCAAATTTTATATGTGGCTTTACTAACAGATCTCGTTATCTCTCTTATCAAAATAATAAAGATCTCACATACAAATCTAATTGCTGTGTTATAGGGTGGGCAGCATTGCCAGACGAAGGGATAAAGAAAACATTAATCCCTTTAACTTATCTACATTAATAATTAGCATAACCGGAGCTCCCCCCCCCCCCCCCCCTCTCCCCCTCCCCGCGCGCGGAGGGTCACCATATATGTACAGCTTGCGGTAAGATTATTGTAGAAATATGGGAGGAGTCCTATTGGCTTGCCCAGTCACAGAAACCCTGTTTTTAGACCCCTGTTTCTACTTGTTTACCACGAAAAGAACCAGAAAATGCAGTTGCTCAGGGCAAGGATTATTTGTATGGAGTGGCGGTGATCTCTCATACAAACTATCCCTGTTTCCGTCACTTGCATTTTCTGGTTCTTTTCGTGGTAAACGAGTACAATAATTTTACCTCTCGCTGTATGTGTATATATATGCATGCATGCATGGCGGATCTGGGTGCTGGGTCTCGAGACCGAGACTTTAACCCCAAGCTTAAGACTGGTTGCTGGGTCGGAAGGAAAGAAGGAAAGAAAGAAAAAAACAAGATCGACGGGACGGGACGAGGCGAGGCGAGACTGGGCCTGGGCCGAGACGAGACCTCCCCGCCCCCCCCCCCCCCCCCAGTCTCGTCTCGTGCCTGTGTGTAACTATGCTGTGTATAACTACATATGTACATGTATAGGTGGTTCGGATCCTCGATAAACGGCTTCAACGGCTTCAACGGCTTTGGAGGCTTTGGAGGCTTTGGAGGCCTCGTAGAGCGAGGTAAGGGGTCGAGAATGCTCGTGGAGTTCTTGTGAACTGGGCCGTGCTGGATATATGTACATATACGGTGTCCCGTTTCCGCTAGTTTTCTGTTCTTCTCCGCTTGGTGACTCGCGAGGGAGGGTCGGGAGTGATAATATACTGGATCCGGAGGGTACAGTGTGAGGTAGATATGTATCTATGTAATATGTCCTTGCGCCAATTATGATCCCGCCTGCTCCCCCGGGGGTTATTTATGGGTGTTACTTGATCATGAGGGTGGTTTCTGGAGAGAGTTATATATATGGGTTTTAGCTGTAGCATGCATATATCTCGGAAATTGATTGTTCTGTCCTATTCGATCGCCGCAGACTCTACCTATTTGTTGCATGTTGCATCCCATTCGTGCATGCATGTAGTGGTCATCTATACGGCTCTGGAACGTACGGGCCGATCCAGCAGTCTATAGCAAACCCTAAGCTGCACGGAGGTGTTGACTCCCCGATTCTTCATGGTCGATGACACTGTGCTCTGTTCTCTATTCTCTATGCCTGTATGGTGTAATAAGATGTCCGTGAATGGGTAGTGCCTGCAAATGGGGCCGTTTCTTATTTTTTCCCAAGGCTAGATGAGGTCAGGAATGTTCTTCCGATTCTAGGTTGAAAATCACAAGTACATGTAGTTAGAAAAGACCATTCCCAAAGTGATATCATTACCCTTTAATTCGGATGGCTTGAACTGAGCACTCCCAAGACATTTTATTGACGCTCGACTAAAAGACAACCTGCAATCCCGCTATGAATCCTAATTACATGTAAACAAACATTACAGGGACCCCCGTATAATATCCCCCCGCCCGCCCCCAACCAGACCAACCTCCCGCACTACCTCCCTAAACTGCCTACAGCCCCTACCATAACCGCAACCTCAAACTCGCCCCTCCCCTCATCCCCCAACCCCTTCAACACACACCCCCTCACCCCCTCCCTCAGCTTCTCCCTCCCCGTCCTCAAGATCCTCGCATTCGTGCCCCCGCGCGCCACAACCTCCCGCACCCTCGGCTCCCACCCCGCCGCCACGCTCCGGAAAAACGACGTCGACAACGCCCCCGTGTCCAGCTCCGAAAGCACCTCCGCCGCAAGCCCAACCCCCGCCAGCATCTCCTCCACCGCAACAAGCGTCCGGCACCGCGCTGCAACCTCGACAAGCGTCCGATCGAGCATCGTCAGCGCCGTCAGCGCACGCGTCAGAAGCGCGATCGACGCCGTCACCTGCGTGTTTAGTAGTGCTTGGATTGTACCCGCGAGCCCGCTCCCGCCCTGGAGAAGCTGCAGCGTCTGCAGTGCTGCCGTCACCGCTGGTCGCTGCCCTTCTGCCACCACCGCGGGGTCGAGCGCGAATGCGGTGCCGCCTGCTGTCGCGGTGGGCAATAGTGAGAAGCTGCCGAGGGTCTCGCGGGAGCGCGCGACGAGCGCGGATTCGGCGGGGGTGACGATGAGGCGGTGGAGGTCTGTGGCGAGGTCGATGCCGTCCATTGAGGCTGCGTTTGCGGCGAGGAGCTTGCGCAGCTCGACGACGCTGTGGGCGGCGCGGATCATGGGCGTGGGGCTCTCTGCGAGCTGGATCTCGAGCTGGCGGGCGAGGACCAGGGCGCGGCCGAGTTCGCGGAGGAGGGAGGTGGTGGTGTGCAGGTTTGTGACGGTGGTGATGAGTTGTGTGGCAGGCTCGGAGCGCGTGAGGATTGATTGCGAGAGGCGGGTGTAGGCTGCGTTGAGGGCGGTGGTTTGGGCGGTGATGGCGGCGAGGAGGGAGGTGGAGGCGGTGTGGGAGCGGGAGGTGTAGGTGAGGAGGGGGAGGGACGAGGTGGTGGTGAGTGTGTGGATGTGGGTGTCGATTTCTTGTAGGTCGAAGAGGACGCGGGAGAGCGGGGTGGTGAGGTCGACGGTGGGGTCTGAGGGGTCGTTGGTGGATGTGATGAGCGTGGAGGCGAAGGCATGGGGGGAGAAGGACGGCGAGAGGAAGGTCTCGTAGTCGATGTACGAGATCTCGGAGGCAGTGGCTGTCATGATGGGCGCTGGTCAATTGGGGGGTGAGTTTGTGAGTATTTGTGAAGCTGCAGAGAGTGGGTGAGTGTGGATGTGGATGTGTGAGTGTGAGTGTGAGAGTGAGTGAGGAGTGTGTGTGAGAGTGAGTGAGGAGTGTGTGAGTGAGAGTGAGCAGTCGTGAGTGAGTGAGCAGTGTGTGAGTGAGAGTGAGTGGGGAGTGTGTGAGGAGTTGTGAGTGTGTGAGCAGTCGCGAGGAGTTGTGAGTGTGAGAGTGAGCAGTCGTGAGGAGTTGTGAGTGTGTGAGCAGTCGTGAGGAGTTGTGAGTGTGAGAGTGAGTGAGGAGTGTGTGGGTGTGAGAGTGAGCAGTCGTGAGTGAGTGAGCAGTGTGTGAGCAGTCGTGAGTGTGTGAGCAGTCGTGAGGAGTTGTGAGTGTGAGAGTGAGTGAGGAGTGTGTGGGTGTGAGAGTGGGCAGTCGTGAGGAGTTGTGAGTGTGTGAGCAGTCGTGAGTGTGTGAGCAGTCGCGAGGAGTTGTGAGTGTGAGAGTGAGCAGTCGTGAGGAGTTGTGAGTGTGTGAGCAGTCGTGAGGAGTTGTGAGTGTGAGAGTGAGTGAGGAGTGTGTGGGTGTGAGAGTGAGCAGTCGTGAGTGAGTGAGCAGTGTGTGAGCAGTCGTGAGTGTGTGAGCAGTCGTGAGGAGTTGTGAGTGTGAGAGTGAGTGAGGAGTGTGTGGGTGTGAGAGTGGGCAGTCGTGAGGAGTTGTGAGTGTGTGAGCAGTCGTGAGTGTGTGAGCAGTCGTGAGCGAGTGAGCAGTCGTGAGCGAGCCCGAGTTGTTTCAGTGAGTGAGCAGTCGTGAAGCTGGAGCGTCGGGTGTCAATGATCAACGGTCGGGTGAGGGGAGAACGGAATTGGGTTGCGGCTTAAAATGCCAAGACGGAACATGTGGGGTAAACATCCCCCGCGCGCACGTGATCCCCAAACAGTATCGAGGAGCCATGAGTTCTGTATGTGCCTATCTAGACCTGTGCGTGGAGGATATACGCATCTAGCTGTGCGCATTAATGCAATATGGCTGAAAGGTACATGTAATAGGTAATAAGATGGATGCTTCTATTACGAAGGAGGATAAAAGCCTATCTACATGTATTTATACGTACATTTATACGTATAGAGTTGACACATCTAGCTGCTTATCTAGGCTAGGTAGCTAGGCTGTGGACACTAGCACCACCACAAAGACCACCTTACACCGAGACGCTGAGGAGATACATCTGAACAACGCGGTTAGGCGTTCAAATGTTCATATTATATGGCCAGCTAGCTCATGAGACGTCCAAATTTGCAAAGTAACGACAGTTAGCTAGCTATCCTCCCTTTAGCATCTACGTTTTTCTGTTCGGAAGGAAATATTCGCCCCTAGCGCGTATTCCGAGTGATAACACATGAAGATAATGCTTAAACACACCTCTCGTTTATGCGCGGGACATATGATGTACGTATCCACACCGGGATCCTTATTTATAATTTCTTTCTTTTTCTCTTATCCCTCTTCCCTCCTCATCAACTTATCTCATCTCTCGATATCCCTTAGACTTTCATCCATCACCGAATACCATGCTTGCTCCGATCTCGAGCCCACCACTGCATCGCCAACGTCACGTCACATGTGTCTTTTTTGCTTCGGAAAATGCAATGCCACCTACCACAAAGTATGGGGAATTTAGTGGCATCAGGAGAATATGCTACGAGCAATCAGGGCACTGGTGCACCGTTTATAGCGAGCCAACACTGGATAAACCCAGATTTTGTGTTATAGATTATCTGCCAAGGTCCGTCAAAGGTCTGGCCCCTTGTGTTTTATGCTACAAAAGTCCCCAAAAGATAATAATACCCCCCCCCCCCCCCCACGGACTTCGTGGCTTTAGCCATCAAATAGAAACGGCCAGCTACATGGTTAGGGTTAGGATTTTGTCATGATTCCTTTCTGTTGGAGGTTTGTTTAACCTTTCGCTTTCCAACTCTTGACGTTTGGAACTCCGGAGAAATGACATGGGCGTTCCTTGACAGATTAAAGCATAATTCTATGCTTCCCCAGTCGGAAGCATAGATAAGCCATAAACCAAACGTTCCAAAATGCGTCATCCAATCGGCCCTCGGATCTTCACAAGGCTCTTGCATACATCTCTGTGGTAGTCTCGGCGGGGAGAGAAGGTGTCAAAGCTTTTTGAAAAATAGTGTTTCCTAATCATGTCCCCCCTCCTTTCCTGCACACACCCGAAGGTTGCTGGTCCAACCGGGGATAGGTTACTCGCCTTTGCTGACACAAGTCCCTGGAAACTCTCCGGTGATCAAAAACGAAAAAGAGCTCAAGGTCCGACATTCCCTTTCGAGCTCCTCAGGTCGGGGTATCTGCACCCTCCCCAAGCAACTCTAAACGCTGAGGAAAACACACGCACCTCCAGCCTGTTGATGGGGGAATGGATTGGTCATGTACCCTTTAGAACTCAGGCTTGGGATGTCGCGGATAGCCAACGACAGCAAGGACGGCGGCGGCGGTAAAAAGTCGTACGTATCTCGCCATTATCAGATCCTCGAATCGTGCTCTCCAGCTGCGATATATATCTCCTTGGCTAGGACGCGTAACCATCATTGACATTGTCCTGGCGAAGGCGCACGCGTGGGTATCGACATCGACCATCCTGTGTTTTTTGCCTGGGGAGGTGAGCTTGTGGAGCTAGAAGCTTACATAGATTTGAAACAGGAGGGAAGCTTCCTTGCGACACTTCTACAACTTACGTGTGTCGTCCGTACTCCTCCGATAGGAGAAACCATCTGCCAAGGTCGATCTTCGCCAAGGTTTTGTTCCAAAACGGGCAAAAAAACCGTTTTCGTGCTGTTCCTCCGCACGAGTGACGAACCGTGCAGCGGCAATCCGCAGGAAGGATCAACAACATGCATGCACACAGCAGCACTTCTCGACATCGTGAAGTACAGGTTTTCCTTGGTGCGCGCCCCTTTGCTTCAGCGCAGCATGAAGTTTTACAACCAGGTTTTCCCCCACCACTCTTTGCTTATGAATCGAGGGATATCAAACCAAATGAATGTATGTAGTCGCCAGCACCCCTTGATTTAAACCTTCTCCAATTAGAAATGCAAAATGAAGATAACCGCCACATGATCGCCCCCCCGACCCTTTTTCTGGCAGCAGTGAGGTCGAAAGATCACCATCTAAAACTCTATTTCTTTTTTAATCATCCGAGATCAACAACGGCCAAGTCGATGATCATTACGTGTGATAGGAAGAGAATGACCACCCTGCTGAATGAGCTGTAACCTGGTTGCTGGGTGGGACTTGCGCAACACAGCGCGGTTACTGTATACCGGAAGGGAAATGACGGAAAACTTTTTTCAGAATTACGCCACTTGCCACGCTCTGGAGGTTTCTCCCTTGGAGTGAACGGTCGAAAACCTGGAGAATACGTCATGGAAAGTTGGTACTGGAAGTTTCAATGATATTTTTCCCTTGGCTGATGTGGAGAGAAACTATCCTACGTCGGCTTTCTGACATCCGTCTGGGCAGTTGTGGGTCCGAGTGACGTTTGGTGATTGATACTTGAATGGTAAAATCGGTAAACGAAAAGTCTCCAGATTACTAGCGGCAGACGCGAACTAATCACTTGTGTAATAAAGCACTAAGATTCTCACTGATCGGCGGAATTGGTTGTGGTGGTTTGTGGACGGTGTACATGTATGTACCTCTACGGCTGCGGTATGTATGCTTACCCCATCTCGTCAAACCTTACAATTGACACGAGTGACAGTGTATGACTTGAAACACCCGGATTAACTGTCCCCTAGACTCCCTGATGGGTTTACTAATATTTCTAATCTTTTTTTGGTCGTTTGATTGCGCTGGAGGCGGCGATCAAGTTTTTTCCGTGTCATCCATGGTTAGCATGTTCTTTGAGGTGTTCTAGCGTTCTAGCGTTGTTCTACGACGTCTTGCTTGCTGCTTGGAAGAGTGGGAAAAGAGCTTCCATCAAACACGACAGGTAGCTCCACTTGAGGAGGAAAAAAAAAATATCGGAGCGCACCGGGAGGAAGAATTGAGCGGAGATACTCGGGTCGATCGATCCGTAAAGTCGTGGAAGTGTCGAGTAAGAACGCAAAGTTCGTGATCGTGCCCACGCCCCTCCAACATGTGCAACATCTCGGTACGGTAGGAGTGACAAAAAACAAGGTTCTGTATGGTTAGATTGCGCTGATGGCCTGAGGTCCGAAAGGTTTTTCTTTTCTTTTCTTAACCCCAAGAGGATGTCGCTAATCGCCAGGGATACAGGATAACTTGTGGTGTTCAATTTTCTGTCGCAACAATTGACGCGCATACCCTAACATTTTTGGGTTAGGGGTGCATGGGGGCTGTCTCTTCGCTCCTGGTACTTCTGGTGGCGCTTTGGCGGTGGGGGGGGGGGGGGTGGGTTATGTAACGGGTTGCTTTTTTTACCAGGCGAGCATGGCGGAAACTAGTGGCGGCGTTTTAAACTCACCGCACAGTTTGTTGTGTGCGACGTAAGAAGACGACGAGGGACACACGTGTAGGATGCGGTCGATTCGACTGGTCGATGGGGACTTCATCAATGTTTTCTTTTGGGTTTGGCGTCGACTAGGATTCATGCTCATTAACTTTGGAGTAGGCGAGTTCCCTTCCTCTCTCCTCGCCGCCAGCTTCAGACCGAGGCATCCCTAATGGATTGAATAGATTGCCCGCGAAACAATCAATGCCTGGGAAGGTGGACTCGGAAAGATATGCGCTCGATCAGACGACAATTGAGCGTCGCAAGATTGGACGGATGAGGCTCAGCAGATCTGGGAGGATGTAAGGTAAGATACATTATGTATGCAGCAGGTCGTAGGTTGAAATTTGCAAATGCGAAAATAAGGACCTGGAACTTCCGCCGTTACCGAAAGAGCCCTTGGCCCTTCCGCTCATAATTATTTATGATTTGATTAGTTTTTATGAGGTAGGTATCGAGGGTCCACCATGTCTAGGATGCGTTCTCGTCCAATGGAGAACCGGTTTTGAAAAGAGCAGAAGAGTAGGTAAAAAGCCTCCGGAACCACGGCTTTGGGACCTGGTATGTGTGTGAAAAGGCCTGGATCGATCTGGTTGCAATTGGCAAACAGTTATTTATCCGAAATACCTATGTAGGTAGGTAGGCAGGTAGGTCCTCGGAGACGGCCGCGATCAAATTGTTACTACCATTACCTGCCGATGATATGATACTAGTAGTTCACATATGTCAGTCTCGAGTCAATCTTTCAAAAGTATTTCTCTCCCAGCAACAAGAAGATGAGGTCTTGCGGGCACAAATATATATATCTCTACTGCCCAGAAATCTCAAGACTTTTGTCTAAAAGCCTTAGCTACCAAGACTCTGCAAAAACATCCAAAAGGCAGCAAAATACTACTACATGTATGTATGAATGAGGATAGGGCAAAGCCACAGCAACAGCAGCATGGGCCGCCAGATCAGATTGGATGGAGTAGAATAGAGTGGGAGGTAAGCCACGCCAAGCAATGTCGCCAGAATTAAGTGCGGAGCACCCCCGGGACCTCGTGGGCGATCCCATGTTTCTCATTGGTCTCCCGTTCAACCTCCCCCGTTACTAACTAGATCTTGATCCATGGAGGCATGTATCTTACCCCCATCCGTGTATGTAGTCTAGCTTCAAAAAAAAGACAAAAAACAAAAAGAAAAGCCTTCGCGGGCCAAAAACAAACGGTGGGCCGCCAGGTTGAGGGACGGTCACTTCTTTGCTTCGATTGGTCTTTAGAGCTTTTGAGGGTGGATTCAATCATGGACTCCGTCGTCAGCTTCAAACTGGAGGTGTAAGGAGTTGTAGGGAAAGTGTAGGCACTTACTGCTGTAGATCCCCATGGATAATATCCCTACCTGACACCAACCACACTCCGTAGAAAATATAATAATAAAAAAATAGAGAAATAAAAAATAGGTTACTCGACATGTAGCTAGAATAGTTAGAAGTTCGGAGGTCCAGTGGGGGAATGGTGGGTGGGTGGTGGGGGGGGGGGGGGAGGTTGGGTTGGGTTACGTTGGGTTACGACGGTACGGGCAAACGCCCAAACAGGCAGGGCAGCACTGCATCCCTCGGGGTAGGTGTTAGGTAGGTTAACTGGGAAGTTGGATAGAGGGAGAGTCTCTCTCTCTCACTCTCTCTCATAAAATACGGTACATGCAGCGCGGGCAGCGATGGATAAATAGACTGCACCCTCCTCCTGCCCACCTTCACCACACCCCCCGCTCACACCCCATAGCACTCAAGACTTTTCCAAGAGCTGAGGTTTACTTGGCCCTTTCTTTTTTCGCTACTTGTTGTTGTGGTCTTTTTGGCCAGAGGGACAGAGAACGTGCGTGGTTGATAGGCTCTCGCGCGAGAATATAGATTGAACTAGCCGTGAGTGTTCTTGTGCTTTGCTTGGCTTCTTCTGCGGCGTCGATGCCAATGCCAATGCTTCACCATCTATCTACTCTACGGGTTCGATTTGGGGGCTAATATGTGATTGTGCCTGCAGAAACCCAAGATACCAAGATACCAAGATATACCAAGAAACGGCAAGAAAGAGAGGTTTGTGGAAGCCCTCATCATATCCTACTATCCTGCCTGCCTGCCTGCCTGCCCCTACAAGCACACAATTCTGCATCTCCCGCGTCGGTACCAAAGGCGTGGGTGGGATTCGTGGTGGAAAATGACGGTGGACAAGCCTTTTGGCGGGAGTGCGCGCCGTGGATGAGAGGAGAGTAGAGTAGCAGTGTATGGCGTGGTGTGGCATGGCATGGCATGGCATGGCATGGCATGGCATGGCATGGCATGGCGGATATTGGCACATTGGCATTTTTACTGTTTACACGAGACGAGACGAGCGAGTGAGAAAATGAGATCTAGAGTGGACAGAGAGGCTAACAGGTTCGGTTTGCATGCAGCTTATAGCTAGCCTAAGGAAGAAATTGAGAATGGCTTCAGCTTCAGCACCTATACCGACCGCCCCCGTGCACAAGACCGTCGGCGGGAACGCGGCGTTCCATAATTTCCATAACGACTTTGCACATATCTCTGTGAGTTTTCCCGCTTCTACAGAATGGGGGATAGGAATGCATATGAGGATGGGAATGGGAATGCTGATGGACGGGGGTGTAAAATAGGATCCGAATGAGAGGAGGCGCTTGGCTCTCGCCGAGATCGATAAGGCCCCGTTTGGGTGGTACCATGTGCGCGCGGTAGTTGTGGCGGGCATTGGTTTCTTTACTGATGCTTACGATGTATGTTTTCTCTCCACACTGCTCTACCAAGAAATCACCCATGCTCACACACACGCCCTCCATAGATTTTCGCCATCAACCTCGTCACCGGCATGCTCGGTCTCGTCTACTGGAAAAGCGGCAAGATCCCCGAGTCGTCGGACACAGCCATCAAAGTGTCGACCTCCGGCGGGACGGTCATCGGGCAGCTTCTCTTTGGGTGGCTGGCCGACGTGGTGGGCAGGAAGAAGATGTACGGGCTCGAGCTGATGATCATTATCGCGACGACGCTGGCACAAGCTTTGTCGTCGGAGTCGCACTCGATGCATATTGTGGGATTGCTTGTCTTTTGGCGTGTCATTATGGGAATCGGTATCGGAGGAGATTACCCCCTGTCGTCGATTATCACCGCTGAGTAAGTCGATTACCGCTGCACTGATCATTACCACTTGCTTGTCTGTCTGTCTGCTAGCGCAGCGCAACAACAACCCAAGGAGTTATGTACATGTAGTTAGCTAACACAACCTCCCCCCCCGCGCAGATTCGCAACGACGAAATGGCGTGGCGCTATGATGGGCGCCGTCTTCGCCATGCAGGGCATCGGCCAGCTCGGCGCAGCCCTCATGGCCCTCATCGTGACCGTCGCCTTCAAGTCGCAGACCATCACGGCCAACCACCCCAGCGAGTGCGGCGACGCCTGCAAGACCGCCGTCGACCGCATGTGGCGCATCATCATCGGCTTCGGCGCCGTCCCCGGCTGCATCGCGCTCTACTACCGTCTGACCATCCCCGAGACCCCCCGCTACACCTTCGACGTCGCGCGTGACGTTGAGCAGGCCGACGCCGACGTCGGCGCATACCTTGGCGGCAAGCCCTCCGGCGACGTTGACGAGATCCGCCGTATCGAGACCATGCAGGCGCGCGCGCAGCTCGAGGTCCCCAAGGCATCATGGGCCGACTTCTGCCGCCACTACGGCCAGTGGCGGTTCGGCAAGATCCTCGTCGGCACTGCGGGCTCCTGGTTCCTTCTCGATGTCGCATTCTACGGATTGGGCCTCAACACGTCCATCATCCTCGCCGAGATCGGGTACAGCGCAAAAGACAACGTATACCAAAAGCTGTACAACAACGCCGTCGGAAACCTCATCCTCGTGTGTGCGGGGGCCATCCCGGGCTACTGGGTGACAGTCTTCACGGTCGACACCATCGGACGCAAGCCTATCCAGCTCGGCGGCTTCATCATCCTCACCATCCTCTTCTGCGTGCTCGGTTTCGCGTTCCACAGCATCCCCTCCTCGGGCCTACTGGCGCTGTACGTGCTGTGCCAGTTCTTCTTCAACTTTGGGCCCAACGCGACGACTTTCTTGGTGCCCGGCGAGGTGTTCCCAACGCGCTACAGGTCGACGTCGCATGGTATCTCGGCGGCGAGTGGAAAGGTCGGCGCCATCATTGCGCAGGTGCTTATCGGCCCGCTCAGGACCAGGGGCGCGACGGAGAAGAATGCCAGTCCGTGGTTGAACCATGTCATGCAGATCTTTGCCGCGTTTATGTTTGCGGGTATCTTTACGACGCTGCTGATTCCCGAGACTGTAAGTCCTACTCCCTTCTATGTCTATTTTTTTTGATATCTACTACTACTACTATTTGAACATGCGAACTAACAACGAGATGCAGAAACGCAAAACACTAGAACAGCTCTGCGAGGAACTCTACGGCGAGGGCATCGCAAACGAGGAGAAGGCGCTCGCCGCAGCCGTGCCCATCGAGCCGTCAGCCGTGCTTCCTCCCGCGCCGGGCGAGAAGTTATAAAACCGCGCCTCCTCTTCTTCTTGTGGTTCGCACTAGCTCGCTCCATAGATGGATAGATCGCTGTTTTTGTCATCGTCTTGTCTTGAGCTTTGCCTGGCTTCACTTTTTTTTTTATTAATCCATTCTGTCCTTTTTTTTATTTACTAGTTTTTGTTGTTTGTTGGTTTGGTGACGGTCGTTTTTTTTTATGAGTTATGGGGCTGGATGGGGGTTATGGGGATGGGGACTTTTTTTTCTTTCTCTTTCTTGTGTTTTTGTTTCTTCATCAGTAGCGGCGGTCTCTATTGTCTCCGAGATGGTCAATAAAACCGAGAACAGGACCTGATTGATTGATTGATTGATTGATTGTTGCGAGTTCTGCGTACGTGCACGGTGGAAGAGAAGAAAAGAAAAAAAAACACGAGACGAGACGAGACGAGATGAGCTTGAGAATTACAACTGTACCATAAACCTATTATCACGAAATTCCAGTATGATGATATATGAACGGACGATGTTTATGGCAGTAGCTGTGTTTATGCATGATTGATATACAACCTACTTTCTAGTATCCATTTGAATCTCAACGTCTCCAGTCTAGTTTGGAAAGTTATATTGAAGTTGCAATGCCATAACCACATGTACGTACCTACATATCATACGGAAGTGGAACAATTGTGGCTGCAATAGGGCCCATTTCTAGCAATTCTGCCACGGATCAGTCAGGTTTGCTTTTCCGGGGGGGTATAAATGGGTATAATTCTGTTCCAGTCTTGGCGCATTTTACATACAAAAAAATACACAATTTTCAACTTGCTAAGGCTTTACAAACCCAGACAGATATTAAAAATTAATGCAATGATAGAACTAGACTTCATCACTAGTACTAGAGTTCTATCATTATTACGCCTGTGTTTTCTTTTTTTTTTTCTTTTTTTCTTTTACGGTTTTTCGTCGCAAAAGTTATAAGCCATTGACATTTCGTTAGATTCAGCGGAACCGGGACCGCAGCTCCAAGTGTCAAACTGTCGCGTGCTACCCGTCAAACGTACGGGGGGGGGGTCTCCACGGGCGAGCCCGCGCGCACCATGCACTTTCACCCCACAAAATACATAAAAAAAAGGAAAGAAAAAAAAAGGCTTGTAAAAAAAGACCCTGCCCTATGCACGTATGCTAATAGGGCCCCCGGGGGAGGGGGGGGAGGGGGAGGCATACTCTAAATGTAAAAAAGTGCACTTGGGTGTAATGCATGTACGTGTAATTATCGTGCATGATCAATGGGCAGAAAAAATTTTCGAAAGAGGAAAAAAAAAAAAAAAAAAAAAAAAAAGCTATCAAGTACTACAACACCTACGTAGGTGTAGGTACATACTGAAAGAAGTAGGTATGTAGGTATGTAGGTAGAGTATTTCAGCAGGATTAATTCCAGACGAGAATGCGGGATATCCGCCGCTGGGGGTAATGGGGTAATGAAAACGCCCACCCCGAGTGTCAAGTAGTGCACGCCATCAGCTTCATTCTGCTGCAGTTGGTTGGACTTGACGGATTATTATCTCTCATTTAAACAGAGTCGGTACATATACGGCGGTATATATCAAGCTTCACACCGCAGCACGGGCATTGGGTACGTCGTGGCACCTACTCTGCCCACCTGTTCTACCCTACCCGAAGACACCTGTGTGTAGCTGTCTATCTATTGGTGCGTAGATCAGATCTGGCGTATTATATTTACTGATCGCGGCCGGCCCGTCTTGGCTGAAATCAGCCGTAGTTACCGAAGAAAGGTCTGTCTTGTACGCCCGTGGCCGGCTATTTTGCGGTGTAGGCGAGCCTTTAAGATTTGTCTATGTATCGATTGTAATACGCTGATAGCAGCCTTGGCAGTATAAAATATAGTGATACTAGGCAGTGGTTATTCGTGGATTTCAGCTTCGTCGAGCCCCACTCTGTGTACGTCTCTCGCCTCGTCTTGTATCCCACTGATCGCAGTACTTTCTGTATCTACAGTGGGACAGACAGTCGTTTGGATTGGTTCTTTAGCGAAACTGCATAGAGAAAGTGAATGTATAGATATCTAATATATATATAACGGCACTAGATGAAATATCCCGAGAAGCGGAAGGTAGTATGCGAGTGCTGTTTCATGATTCGGCGATCTGGCTTGGCCCGCCGGCTGGTAGGAGTAGGTACTAAGACAGCTACTCTATTGACTGCTATTGAATACGCTACAGAAACGCGCCAAGTTCAAGATGCAACAGTATTCTGGTTCAAAAACGTTAGGTCTTTACCAGTACTCCCTCACGGGGGTGGTGATGTTGTGATGGAATGGTGAGCAGGGATTTGAGGCCATGCTAACTATGGCGGCTTCAGTTGCCTTGAAAGCACCACTTCCCGGCCAGAGGATCCGCCTAATGTTGCACGTACACAACCAGAAGTTCTTGAGACCATCTTATCCAATCTCGAGGCGCTCGAGTGACAGTAAATGTCGCCTATAATTCCCCAGCAGGCAGTCCCCATATATAGTGTAACAGGAAGGCAATTTCTCCATTTATCCAGTTGTGGTAGTACCGGCTCTAGGGCATGTATTACCAGAAATCATCATCATGTACTAGCTAGGCTGTATCTAGTTTGTGTCAAGAATCAAGTCTCGAGACCTTAGACTAGGTCTCGAAGGTTTCAGGCGGTTTTGCTAACGAGGCGAGTCGGCTCAAGTCCTCGACTGGACCTGTTACGAGCAGCCACCACGACGAGCAGTTTCTGCTACTCGACTTGAAAGACTCAATCTTTTTAGAGTATATATTCTCCTCATTTAAGAGCTTATGCACCCTATATATATCGGAACTATCGAGGTATTCATCCCTAACCCAAATTCTTGTATGTAGTTCTATGATTGAGTACATGTAGATTAGGTATGATATTTGAGATTATGCGGAAGGCTCGAGCTTAGACAGGTCGAGTCGAATCGACTAGCTGTGATTACAAACCGCAACGGGGTCTTCCTCTGATCATCTCGAGCGGGCTCGCCGACGACAGCGGTTTCAGGTCTGGGATAAGACGAGACGACGGGGACCTAGCTAGTCATGTGCAACATTGGGACCATCTATCTAAGATGGTGGGTCTATCTTGCCGGCCCAGCTAACCGTGAGAAATTCTAAAGCCGGCTGTGGGTTACGCATAGGATATACCGAGAGATCCGACTAGATTGGTGCACGACTTCAGTGGATGGATACCTTCCGGCAATGTTTAACACAGATAATTACTCTGTTTCGGCAGACCCGGTGTCCCGTAAATCACGATTAACTAACATGCCACGATTCAGCTTCATCCACCGAATTATTCACTGTGGCTCAGTTCTATTAGTATCTTGTATGCTCGATAAGGTCCCTAGGGAACCACCGGAAACGTACGTTACTTGGAGGAATATTGGTCCACTTTCAGGTCGTTGATTTAAAGTCCCAGACCTTATAGAAAGGCTTTCTTTACCTTAGGAAGAGATCAGAGGTTTTTGTTCATTTACCATGTCACCGGAAAGCCGAGAGACTAGAGCTAGCTAGATGTCTGAATAGTGAGTTATATGTAATTAGGATCAATATTTAAGAGCTCTAGATTTTAAATTCGATAGAACAGGCCAGGTGTTTAGAGCAAACAAAGTTGCATTATGGCCACTGGTCAGAACACGTACTTAGCCATCCCTCGGGCAGAAATAACGCACCCCCACTGAAGTTAGCTGTATAGCAAGATCAAGTATCAGAGAATGCCAGATAGTCCACAGGCCTAGTAACATCTTAGAAGCCCAGTCGAACCTCTAAACCTAGTCCCGGGCAGTATTAATCCTTCAACCGGCAGAATCGTCATGAGAGATCACTCGAACTGCGAGCCCAACATTTCCCGATTTCGTTTTCCTTTCAGCTTATTCGTTTCAGACTTGTCAGACATAAATAGTTAAGTGTGGTCTTTATAGATGGGTATTTTTCAACTTGTTCTCGGAACCCAACACGTGGTTGTAGTATTTAGAGCATGAGATATCACTCGGTCTATACACTAGCAAAACTTAAAACCTGCACCCTACCCGTCCGTAACCGCGTTCCCGCACTCCAAACGCCATCTCATCCCGCACTCTGAGACCTTCGGTACCACATCAGCAAGTAAATTCCCGTTGTCGAATAGTTGGGTTGTTGTGAGGTTTCTTCACACCACCGCTTCAGGATCAGATATCGTTTTTTACAACTGGTTTACTCGAGCTTCTGCCGGCTATGGCTCTGTCCATCTGTATATCTTCATCGATGGGGGTCTTTCTCTTTGGCTAACGTAGCCAACTGGGCCTCTTCACTCCTTTCACCTGCAAACACTTCCAGTCCATACAAAACTTCTGCTATTAGCTGAAGTACCTGAAATATTGAGTGGGGAGAAATACCACTGGTCTCACTCTATAGTAGTAGACTAACCGATATCGGCGGTGCAGGCTAGCCAGTAACCATACCAACAATATCGACCACCTCGCAGGCCATACCTTATCCCGCAGCCACCAAGTCTGCGGCCTACAGCTGACATCCAAGCCCCACGCCGCAATTTCAAGAAGTGCCAGTCTGCAAAATGGAAAACCAGAGAAACCGCTAGAAGGGGACTAGCTGAGAACTGCTCTACCACGATCCCGAGTGATAGGTTGTGATTCAGGGTATATAGCTGTGACTCCCCGGGCCGCTTCCTCGCTCTCGGGATTCTAACACCGCGAGAGAGGGTTGGGGTAAATGAGAGAGACTGAAGCCCCTGGAAAGATATAGTCAGCTTTTGGTATCGGTATATATCGGTTCGTCGTTGGATGATCGGAGGATGTGATTGTACTTCACCTCCATCACTAGGTACACTTGTGCTGTGCGAGTAGTTCTACTATAGGCTCCGATGAATAGCAACTCTAGCGGCGTCTGGGGTGGTAGTGGATGTTTGGTAGTGGGATTGTGGATGTTCGGAGATGCAGGTTAACTGCAGAAGCTACACCAGGCACTTAAAGTACAGGTAAGCCGAAATGGCTGGCGCCCCAGATAAACCCCTAACCCATCCACAACTACAGAAATCACCATCTATCACTCGCCTAAATCCCAGGATTCCCCGGCTAATGTTTGATTGGCTGATATCTATAGAAATGCTCATTCGTGAGTTGGAGATGAGCTGGCGAACTTATGTAATTGCAATACACGTATCCGAAGGCCCGAACCGAACCCGGCGAAAATCGTTGGGAGAGCTTGGTTTCTATTTGCGCAACTACTAGGAGGTTTTTTCGTTTTTATGTGACCAGAGACGGTGCAAAGCGACGATGGTGGTAATTACATTAGATGTACAGAAAAAGAAAAAAGGAAGACATGATACTAAATGAAAGTTACATGGTAGTAGTACAGTCCCTCAAGGTCGGTCCCTCCCCTCCTCTCCTCATTCCTCCTACCTATTTTCATTATTGAAGTATATAGGGCCTTCTCAGTAAGTGAGCCAGCCGTATATACCCCTGATCGGGTTTCTCGGTCAGCTATGACCATATCCCCGTCCCTGCCCCCGTCCCCGTCCCCGTATCAATACCCATATAGCCAATATCGGCATCACTCTCACCCTCCATCTCCTCCCCTTCCGTCTCCTCCCCCGCTGCCATCATCGCATACCCCTCCTCTGCATCCTCCCATACACCCATCGTGCCACTCTCCCACTCCATCAACGCACTCCCCACACTTTCACTATCGCTCTCAGAAGCGTCGGGATCATACCCAATGGCCTCATTGAGGCGGTGCCCGTTCATCCAGCTGCGGCGCCGGTCCATCTCAAGATCCACGCCACCGATAGCGCGGCGCAGGTCTCGCGAATTGATGAATGTGACGTCCTGGTTGATGACCTCAGGCTCAGAGGAGGACGGGTCCGGGTTGTCAATGACATCGCGCCATTTGATCCAGAGCCCATTCCAAGCGAGACATTCGTCATCGCGGCGATTGTAGTCATCGCGTTCGTGGATGATGTTGATGGAATCCACTTCGAGATAGTCTATATGCGGGCCATATGTTAGTATGGAGGCGAGAGAAGTAGTAGAGAGGAATGGGGATAATATAGTAGGGACGTACCAGCATCGCCGACTCTCCAGAGACCCTCGAATGACTTTTGCTCCATGTCCCAGATAGCCATTTTCCACTCGGCGCAAACACCCAGGTACCTTCCACATCCACTGATGGTAATGTATTTGTCTAGTTCTCCCCATCCCTGTGGTGTCGGGATTCTGCTTCTTGGGGCTACAAGGAGCGCATTTGCCTCTGCTTCTGTTTCACCCTTGAAGACGCCCACTTGTGGGGGATCATCGAGGCTGGACTCATCGCCCAAGTCCCATACAAAGAGGTTCTCATAACCGTATTTCTTCCTTCTACCGATACCGGCCCACATGCCATCATCGTCATCTCTACGAGCTGTTGGGCCAAGCCCGCCCAGAGATGCTACGAGAACTCCGTCACCGATTGCGAAGGAACACCACATGTAGCAGCGGTCAGCGATGGCCCGTTCTTCCTCTGCAAGGTTGAGAATCTTGATTGTGTCGCCGGTCTGTACGGAGAGAATATGGAATTCCATGACAGCTCTGTACGAGTAACGGTCCGGACGCCCAACAAGTGGAATGACATGACGGCGGGTAGAGTACGCAATCACAGTAGAGTTCATGGAGATACCATCGTTATCGAGCCAGTATTCGCCGCTTCCCCCGTCGCCCCCCTTCACCACCATCCTGCGCTGCCAACGGAGGCTGTTGTCGGAGCACATGGATCTGTGGTTTTGATTCAGATCCTCTTCGGCGCCAGTCGGGACGTTTCCTGCAAAGCAGTTGACTGTACTGGCGCGATGACCGCTGTTGTCGTCACAGACAACGAGGTGTTTACCGCAGCTCTTGAACTCCCAGGTGATTTCACCATGCTCCTCATCCCACTCTTGCTCGGCATCCCGTACCAGCAGAGCTTCCAGGCTCAGCTCCTTTACGGAGCGGGGCATCTTCCATGCCATATTAACCTCTACTTCGCCATCTGAACTCTCCATACAAAGCCGCTCTACCGTTGCGACCTCCAATTGCTTCTGCACGAGTCGAGGCACAAACCGTAGGTTTGCGTCAGAGTGGAGGAGCGACTTTGCAAAGTTCACAAGTCCGAGATCAGATACATGCTTCATGGTCCACAATGCTTTATCCACCGTGAACCAATCTCCATCGAGCTGCGGCGGTGTTGCCGACGATTTCTTCCTCGGAAGTGCCCTGTACGTGCTCGCATTGACACCGCGGCTGACGGTACCCCAACGTTGCGCATTCATGAATTTATCGTGGTCCACTGGCTTGATAAAAGGACTCCATGCCTTCTCGGCCTCTGCGATATCTCTAGCACTTGGCGGCGGCAGGATCCCATGCGGCGGTAGTATTCCGTACGGTGTCGATTGATCATGTTTCAAGCCCTTTTTATACTTGCCGGCCAACGCCTCCACCTTCTCTTGATGCTGCTGCTGCAGTCTCTGACCCAATGGTACATTGGACGGCGATGCCGAGGGTGCACCGCCGAGGATTGCAGCACGCTGGACTGTGATCCAGCCGCGATCACGCTTTTCGGGGAACACACGGGGGTCGTCTGAGAAGAGAATCCAGCTTGATGTTTCGCCCTGTTTCGACGATGTCTTTCCCGGTGGTTGGGCATCTCCCCATCCGCATGTCCTGACGCCGACATAGGCGACGCCCTCCTCAGTGCGTGCGGCTTCAGTGGACGAGTGTACAAAGTCGATGATACGGCTGACCATGCGCCCCTTAGGGTCCACTGATAGAGGGGGTAACTGTGCGGCGGCGCATTTCTCGTTTTTGTGTGAGGCCAGGGTTCGGAAGTTGTCTTGGACATTCCAGTCACGTGCGACATAACTGGGCCCATATCGCGTGGTTGGACAATTTTCGTCTGGGATACTGGTGGTTGAGGGATGGTGCAACTCGGCGGGAAATTCTCGGCGGGAGAGGTGCAAAGTTCTGGCAAACGCCTTGAATGTTTGTCGCTTTGTGGTGGGTGAAGGAGGCACACGGGTTCCGGATAGGTTGGGGTCTGGGAAAAGTCGGGTGTCGTGGGAGAGCAAGAAGAATGCTGCGGCGCGGTGGATGTATTTGTCGAGGGTGGGGTCCTCGATTATGTCGTGGAAGCCCTTGCAGGTAAGGTTACAGGAGCGGAGGGAATCGGGGCCGCCGGCAAGACCAACGAATGTGAGGATACGAAAGAGAAGCTCTGGTGGGAGGCGAGAGATTGGAGATCGGGGGAGCTCCATCTCCGTATGGTGTTGAGACTCTCTGCTGTCCATCGGTCGTCGAGTGGTGATTGTGATTGTGATGGATTGTGGAGGTGGTGGGGCGGCGGGGTGGTGGTGATAGTAGTGATGACAACACTAGTATAGTATAGTAGTCCTGGTGGAGAGGCTTTTGGGGAAGGGACGGCAATGCTCCGTAGATGTAGATGCAAATAGTGTATTCCCTATCAGCAAAAGTGACTGCTAGAGATAGGTAGCTGAGGTGAGGTATGTAGCGTAGTATGTATGAATGAGTGAAGTTCCGTTGTGCTCACAGACACAGACGGGAGATTGATTATAGATGTATGCTGCCTGCTGCTGTCAAACACTGTGTAAGTAATCTCTGGCCGTATCCTGTCCTAGCTCATGCTAGCTGTCTGTCTGTGTCTCTCTTTTCTCTTCCTGTCAATTCCCTGTGCTGCTGCTGCTGCTGTGTTGTGATGGTGGGGGTATAGAATTGCAGAGGTGTGTGATCGGATGTGCAATATCGCCGTCGTCCTCTTAGAGAAGATCGGGGGTGCGACAAACAGTGGAATCCACACTCAAGTGTATCCAAAAAAGACAAAAAAGAAAGAGTCTCAGAAACATACACCTTAAACAGCACCGTTTTCTTGCAAGTGGTGTTTTTCTCCCGTGCGGTTATCGCGGATCATTTCCCTATTAAGATGGGGGGAGTGATATAAAGATAACAATTGAGACTGTAGCTACTGCAACTGCACGCTTGCCTACCTGGCTACCTGCATGCTCTTCTCTTTTGACCTCTTCATCATCTAGTTATTCATCTTCCTCTTCAGCCAGCTACTGGTGATTCTTCAACCTTTCCCCCAGCCATTAAAGAAAAACAAATTCCTGTAATATGCTGTATGCTGTATGTCAGTACTTGTTTACCACGAAAAGAACCAGAAAATGCAGTTGCTCAGGGCAAGGATTATTTGTATGGAGTGGCGGTGATCTCTCATACAAATTATCCCTGTTTCCGTCACTTGCATTTTCTGGTTCTTTTCGTGGTAAACGAGTACACGTACTAGCTACCTACCTACCTGGTACCACCATCGTCCGATATCTTCCAGGCACTACTGATTGACTGAACTTTTTTCCTTCCTTGCTTTTGCATAGTCTACTTGCAATTATGAAAACATTTTCACTCTTGCGCCATGGCCACGCCCACAATCAGTGATCAGTCAATCAGACAATCAGAAAATCAGGAAATCAACTACTTAGCAAGCTGTGTGTAATGTATGTACTATATGTATGTATGTACCTACCAGGGGACCTATAAAACCAGAGCCACTGACGGACAAAGCTGGGGTAGGAAAAACGCACAACCAGAAATATTCATGTGGAATATTCCGACCGACCCATAAACTGAAGATTAACAACCTCCGGTTGTTTTTTTATACCTGGTACAGAGTTAAAACAAGCCACGGAATACGGACGGCTACTCGCACTGCATGGAAATCTTTATATGGTAGGTATGGTATGTGCACTAGCTAGCATACTTTTTGCACAGTAAAAAAAAAAAAAAAAAAGACTGGGACCACAACTTCAAAGCATATACCTATCCGTTATTTCCCTCGAGCTCGATGACAGGTAGGAAGGAAGATAGGCGTTGAAAAGAAAGACCCTGCATCCTTTTTTCTCTTTCTGCATATTTCTTACTTCGCCCTTCACCTGGCGATGACCCCGGGCACAAAATGCAAGTCCAAGGCAGCCCATCCATCCTTTGTGTCTTTCTCTGGTCCGACGTATTGACCATCTAGGTGTGTTGTTTGGAATGTACGTTATTATAAGCCATGTCCTCGAGAGCTCTGTGATATATGCAACCCTTGTGATCCAGACGTCACACACAGACAGGTATTTGTGTATCTGTAGAGTAATCTTTCATTTCCACCTTTTCCCCGGCCCCAGTCTTGATCGAAGGCAGTAAGGCAAAAAAATCCAAATGCAAAGAAGAGACCGTGAAACATTTGAGGTGCAACTTCGCATTTGCCCCCACCGTGCGTTTGTTTCGTTCGTTCGTCCATACGTACGATCAGCGAAGAAGTGGGCGGCTGTTATGGTATATATACCCTGAACAATTATGCATCCAGGGACCTGGATGGGTGGGCGTGGATAGGCGTGGATGCTTGATGCCTGGAAGAACGACAGAAACACCCTGGGATATGTACTCTGTAAAGCACCGTACTCCCAAAACAATTCCACCACCGCCATGCAGAATGTATGTTCGCCCTCCTCTCAACTTGGCTGTCTGTTTATCGTCCGTCGCAAACACAACCATAACCGTCCACCATGACAGCCCCACTCTTCACCCATCAGAAACAGCTCAACATCATCTCAGTCGCCGCTCTTCGCATCCATTGCGGTTCGTTCCCGTGCCACCACACTGCACTGCTACTACTGCAGCGGGACATCGCACAACCCATGTTGTTGGGTTCAGCACATCCATCCAACCTTTTTCTCCACCCCCCTCACCTCTCAACCCCAGTCATCAATTCCATTTCATCCCTCTCCATCCAATGACGTATATTACCGTACCGCGATGTCTCACACCTCCGCTGCAACGGCATGGCACGGCAGTTTCTATTGATCAATTGAGGTTAGATGGGTTCTTTGTTTGCACTCATCCTAAGTGTCCATACTGGTATTTACCCCCACTGGTTCAGAAAATTAAAAAACAATGGGAAATTAAAGCAAGAAAGCTCAACAAGAACCATATAAACTAGGCTTTTGTGGATTCAAAACGCCAAAGATAACCCGAGGTTGTTGATTGGTGTAAAACATCACCACCGACTCTCCTCACACCCCGAGTGGGACTACATACATATAGGTAGACTATAATACTTGGAGTACCACGACGTATGCAACAGTGCCAAACAGGCACATGACACAGGACGTCATTTCGTTTATTTTGTAAACTTCCGCCCTGCGCATCCATCCATGCCAGCAGGACATGAGGAAGAGGAGAGTCAGCGAGCGTGTAACGTAAAACAGAACAACGCAACAGAACATCTAGACGATTATTCCTCCGAAACGAATCCGAAGCTGCCCTCAATGGCGATGTTTCACAAGGTCAGGCACTAAACCCTGCTTGGATTAGCTGGGATGAGAAAACTGTTGAAGAATCCATATTGAACCCGTCTATATCGAGGAAGCGGTTGGTGTAAAGAAGTACGTACGTTAACCCCTCCCGGTTTTACTTTTGTTGAGCTCCGATCTCAGATAGGAAGAGAAATACTACCTACACATATGTACTTTGGTCCAATGGTCTGCAGGAGGCTACAGCCCCAAGTAGTTGTAGATGGATTGATTGTAAGCTTTAAGTTTTCCCTCAATTCTTATTCGTGGTGGTATGTATGTAGTAGTGTTCAAATGCAGAGTTCTGGGCTGAGAGGGGAAGCTTACTATTGTTGTCTCGTGTAACCCATCAAGCTCTTGTCAGTTTTCTGTTTTCTCCGCACTTTTCAACGACTGGGGAACGTCTCGTGTAAAGCTACTACATCGGGTAGATGATCCATCATTTCTTTCCCTCCAAGAGCCCTAAGAGACAAAGGAGACGGGGGAGAAAGAAAAAATAAAGATAACTCTGATCCCCACATTCCATAATTATTCCCAAGTGCCGGGGGAGCGGGAAACTCCCCAAAGATTGGGCATGAAATCCTGCAGGAGAATGGAGTAGGCTAACCTCTGTGAACAAACTTGATAGATCATACCGCCAGGACATACCACTGTAAGTATATGAGGAAAGCTGTTGAAGGGCTCAAGTTGTTCGATTTGGCACCAAAATCGAGCAAGGAGGCCCAAGATCCACTCGCCCTCATTAGAGTATCATGAAACCCGATTCACTTTGAGTGGGTCCATCAATGCAGGCCATCGTGTGATTTATGATCATTAGTTGTCTTTGATGTTCAAGTCCAAATACTAGGTAGTCGATTTATCGACGTTGTAATAATAGCAAAATGAGAGACGGCGAGTGATCGATTGTGAAGGCTTGGCTATGATCAGATCTCGATTCGTTCGTCCAATTAAAGTTATCCAAATAGCTTCTTGAGATAGATAGGAGTCTAGATTATGTCCATGAATAAACTAGTAGCATGGTCTCGAGACGTTCATTAACCAAAGATTCAAACCCCATGTGAGGAAAAACAAAAAAGAATGATGACCCAAGCGCGTCTCCGCAGTTGCAGAATCAGTAAGGTGGGTGATACCGACCCGGCCTCGGAGCAGCACCTTCTTTCACTTCCCAGTGCCATACATTTTTACCAACCCAGGGCTCCGGTAAGTCAAGAGTTAGCCTTCTGACCCAAGGTTTGGAGAACACAAGCCCGGGTTAGGGAAATAAGATTTTTCTTAGTCCCGTGTGGTGCGACGGCAAAAAGAAAGGGGGGTTTTCGATTGCATCCACGCTTCCTGTCGTGCTTTTTTCGATTTCCAGGAATGGAGTTTTGGGAGTGATGGGGAGTCGGGAAAAGAATTACTAGAGAAGAGGCGTATGGAGTGCAGGAAGCCAGTACTCCACAAATTCCGTAATCCAGGTAAGCTGGACACCACCATGAAATATCATGGATGCAGGTGTTACATAGAGCGGCAGATTTATAAATTTAAGTCAATAACCTTTTTCGCAATAGCTTTTTGGATTCATAGAGGATACCACCCGTATTGCCCATAAATATCACTTGAAAGAGCTGTCCTGTTTAGAATTTTGTACCTTGATATCCTTGGTTCGAGAAGAAGCGAATTTTATCGCCACCTTGTCTAGATCTATGCAGGAAACCGTATTTGTAATTAGGAGAGGGTATCTAATTATGTCTGGGCATACATAATTCAGGTTCTTTTATAGCTGTTTTCTAAAAAAAAAAATCTACTAAGCCCACTATTAGCGAGATAAAAAGGGGTAAGCTGCTGTTGTTCGTTTAGGTGCGAGAAGCGGGTAAAAATTATTTTGTAGACGAAAATGGACATGTTTCCCCCTTATTTGATATTATTTTAGCTAAACCTTCATAAATTAAACCATTATATATACCGATCAATGAAATCTTATAAAATTTAATGGAAGCCATCCCGTGGATATTCTGAAGATGTTAAAACTGAAGCCTTGAAGATAAATTACAGATCTTGCATAGAAACGGCTCACAACAACTCTGTAGACACCCCCCTGGGGGATCTACAGACCACATTTGAACACCTACAAACCTTCAAAAATATCCATGGGATGGCTTCCAATGAGTTAAAAATAACAGCAATGAATGAAAGAAAGTCCAAGTGACGCGAGTGATAATCTATGATTAAAAAATCAAGATCAGTTGAAATTAAGTATACGTACCGTGAATACTCAACATCTTCAACAGCCAGTTCAGATATCCTAATAAACATAGAAAACCGATGAGACAATGGCCTATTCGTATTCCTTGAATTGGGTAAGCAACTCTATCATAGCCTGTGGTTTTTGCTTCAATGGGCCAGATACATTGTCGCGAGCTATGAATATATATTTGAAAGGAATTTTATATGCATCTAAATCTTACGAGGATGACTTAATTCTCGACGAGATGCGGTTCTTTGCGACCTAACAGACACTAAAGATAAGAGAGTGTAAATACGTAAAACGAGAAGCATTACAAAGGATCGGCCAAAGAACTGCCGCAATTCTGACACGTATAGTCCTCAGCTGCATTCGAGATTTCTATGAGCATTGTTGTGTTTATGTAGAAACTATCATGCTTTAATATATACTTAACTGGCTTATATTATACCAATATATTGGGAGACCATGAAGATGATCTATAAGCTAGCTAGGCCGCCGGACCAACCCAAGACTACCCTTTCAAATTCAGCCATCCATAGCTATTTTAAATTGCTCGATGAAAAAGAAACAGCCGTAAGCGTGACAGGTAGGCGGAGGTAATATAATATTGATAGGTGGATCATGGAAGGTGGGTGTCTGGTCATGAAGTTGATTGAATAGTTTGATCTCGAGCATCTGGTAGATAACATTACGAGAAGGTACGGTATGGCATAGATGCACATACGTCACACAATAGTCTCAAAAAGGAACTAGTGATATTTCATCAAACCACGTGCCGTCTTGAACGAGCGCAGACTTTCGATCTATGCTTAAGGTTGAAAAGCTTTATTCCTCCCCCCGACATGTGTCCATCATCATCACCTCTGAACCCACTACGTCTCATATAGGAATGAATCCTGTTTTAGGTATTTATGTGGCAGTTCAAGACCTCAAACTTATTTCTTGTGGGCCAGCTGCAGTACTGTCCGGCCGAGGCACAGCAAGCCTGATGCTCACACTGATACTACTACAAACTAGCTCCTCTGTGCCTTACTTACAGTACTTACATGTACTTCCTTCCTTTCTCGCCTCGTTTATAAGCGGACAGCCAACCAATCAATCGGAAAACAGTCGTCCCATTCATCCAATTTACCAGATAAAGGACATCGTCTGGCTCGCCTAGAAGTTGTTGGTCACTCTAAAATTCTGGACCCGGTTGCCGGAACCTTGGTGTCGCTTCCCTTTTTTGAGCTTCAATTAAAGTTTGTGCAACTTTCAATAACCCCCCGACCTGGGCTTGTTTTTAATTGGTGGCTATAACCTACATGTATGCCTATACAAAGTCTCAGTCTATCCAGAACGCCAACACACGACTGCACTCTTTAAACTAGAATGGGAGGAACGGGAATGTATATGTAAATTACATATCATTTGCTCTCGGACTCTGACGCAATAGAGCATTCCAATTAATACGGATACAAGCCATCGATTATTCCAGATTAAACATATCACCACAACTCTGAAACGAACCACCTACAAAGAATTATGCGGTTTGCAACCTCCACCGCTTACATATACTCATCGCCGAAAAACGGATCATCGGACCTGATTTCTCGCCTCCGGTAGAGCGCGAGCTGGATACCTGTTTACTGGCTAAATTTACCATTGACGCTTACACACCCACAGACTTCATAAGCTGACTTTGAATACAAACACAATAATTCAAAGTAACCGAGCGAGCGAATCATCGGTTTACTTGGGTGCTTTGGATAAGTCATGCAGGGACTGGCCTCTAAAACGAGTTTAGGTCAGGGACCTAACTAACCGGGACCGATACGACCCCTGCCCTGGCATTTAAATGACTCCACCCTCGCATATTCAATACGATTTAAGCATTCTCCTAAACGTTGAGTATGCTAGGGCTATGAAACAATTGGGCCAATTCTGCATACCCACGAAGGAAATTTCGGGCAGAACAGCCCGGTCCTGATGGATTTGAGAAGCTGTGTCGGCCGAATCTAACTAACCGATTCTTTAGTGACTCTCATTAGGTTCTGTGAACTTCTACCAAGAGTTACAGTATTAGGCGCATCAGCAAATCTGGAAGCAGATTTATTACTTTGTGTCAAATCCTAGATGCTGTTATCTTAAATTAAGGATCTAATCTACCTCCAACCTCATCAATTGAGGCTAGATTTCCGTTAGACTATTATTAGAAGAGGGGATCGCTTTATCTGGATTATATCATCAATCCGATACCAAAACATTAAAGATTCAATGGGCTATAATCTCACAGCTAAATATCCGTTTCGATACCCAAAAGATTCTTCTATGAACTCGTGCGCATACACAGTGACATATGCATGCTATCACATCACATATGCACACTTTATGTGTACATGTACTCTAGATACACAAACTATATACCTAGGCCAGGCTTATATATATACCCGGCAGCGTATAAAATACTTCGGTACCAGGTAGAGAAAAGTATGGAATATCACTTCTACACCTGAAGATACTGGTAGCAGTTAGGTATTCTTAGGTATAGCACATACCTCTAGATCTCCTTGTTTAATCTGGATACTAATTTCTTCTAGCAAATGTCGCTATTGAAACACTGTGTCGCACAAACCATCGAGTGATGGTGTATGAATTACAACCGAAAACTGTAGGGTTCAGCATGCAGATACTGTTCGAACCTCTAGTCCCTATATAGGTATGTGATAGATTCCACGGCGCATATTGCATGCTTACATTTCTCTTTAGAAAATTTCCGAAGAAACCCATGGATATGGCACGAGGTCAGGATGACTCTTAGTCCTATTAACACACACACATCAAACACTTCCCGGGGTAAATATCCGCTGCTTTCTCTATCTGTATGACTGCATTATGTACTAGAGACCATATGGGATGGTGAAAAAGCAAACGCACAGAAAACAAACTTCTCATAGATCAGTTTCTTGGTACATAATAGTTGGAATATGGGGTACACACGAAGTGTTAGGTTCTCGAGATTTCTCTGGAGATTACTTGGATTTTGTGGTGCAACATGCATTAGTTTTTATTGAAACAATCTAGACCCAACAGTATGGGCCTAGCCAACCGGCTTGTATATTCAGTGCTTACGAATTTCTTCGCCGAAAACCGATAGCTGCATCCTTCAAGGCCTTCCTTGCTATGGACCCGAAAGGAGTAGCTACCGGTGAGGGAGAAACCAAGTAATGAACAGCGTGATTATCGCAACAGCACCGAGAATCGGTCGCCATATCTCGACGTCATATCTCTCTCTTCCAGGGCAGCCTAGTTATCAGACACATAGAACCTCTCATTGTTAGGAAGCCTAGACTAAGAACTCGACAACGAGTGATATATCATGGTACATAGCCAGTCGTGCTGACGCGACTGTTTAATTTCCGAAAATTCACCGCCTACATACATGTTTAGTGAGAGAGAATTTATAATTAAATCTCCAAATGGTATTAGAGCCAGCCCCTATACATGTGGTATTGGCAACTAAATGCATATGTTGCATCAGCAAGCAGCAAGCAACAAGCTACCCCTTGCTGTCAATTGTGGATATCTAACGTCTAGCTAGGAGTACGTACCCCAACATTAAGTACCGACCCGACCACGCTAGGATCTCGGGAACCCCAAGCTAGACAAGTACTCTAGCGAGGAGATAAAAAGCTTCTTTTCACGCGAACCCGTCTATAGTTGCCGATAATATTCCTTGATAGGGATGAGACATTGGCAACCTCTGATCATCGTCTACTTGGCAACGTTATGTCGAGTCAAATTAGGAATACCATCCATCACAAGCGAGATAAAGAGCTCAGAACTGTCACTGGCATATCTGCTGTTATTGTGCCGCTTGTCCGCTGAGTTACATCTATCCTGGGATTTATTTACGGACAGCATCGGTATACGTCTCGGGAGTAGTATTGTGTCAGAAAATATATCCCCACAATTCAACATAGGACACCTTATGCCCTGTCCGGAACCTATCTATTACCCACACTTGATGTGTGTGCAATTAACTGTTGTTAGTTATACCACTGTCCTATAATCCATCCATCCGGAGCATCCCGTTTGACCATGGTAATTGTACTTGTTCATATCATGTATCCATAGGTTGTACTCCTTTACCTTGGGTATCTAGGGAAAATAGCAAGCTTCGCCCTGAATACATAACTATCAGAATGGTATACGTATACTACCCTCCCTAGGTATTTCGACATGGTGGTCATGAGCACAAAATTTATAATTGGCTGCTGCCAATGTCACCCCAGCGCACTAGCACACAACCACTGCCCTCCATGATACCCATTAATGAGATATTAGTTGTGCTGCATGGTTATGCACACGCGTATGTTCTCTCCCCATGGCTAACGCCACCATGCTCCACACACACACACTCTCTCTACTCCACGCTCCGCTCATCTTCCCCGCAATACAATAGAGGCACGGACCGGACCAGGGCCTATCATACATTGCACGTAATTCTACCTGAAGAAGGGTTTATGTGCACGGTCCCAGCCCAAAATAAGTCCTCTTGTTATTTTGGACGTGGCTTGGATTTAGGTAACGTCTGGCCAAAAGAAGTTATTGAAAAGATCAAGAAAAGTGGTAAGGTTAGTCATGCGGAGAATCATGGACGAATGGTTGCACGGTGCAGCATTGCAATGACGGGCCCTAGCTCGGGGGACTCGCAGGAAGAAGAAAAAAAATATATTCCGTGACAGCCAGCCAGCCCAGTCTACTTCACCATTCCTCTTAGCACGACTAGCTAACTAGATGAGTTCCACCTGATGACCCCCCTGAATGAAGAACAAGCAAATCGACAATCCACATGGGATTTTCCGTCGATCATTCACTAAACACTTCAAAACATGCAAGCACATTTTTTTCGCCGCCGTTGGATAGACATTAATATATCTGTTTAGTGAAGTGGGTAAAGTTTCGGCAATCCCTAATAATTTGCCATGATCATTCTTTCCATTCTTGATATTTAATATCTCGCATGTCCATTTACTTATTCCCTTAGGTTGCCAACCAGCACCCCACCTCCACCTCCCGCGATCCCCATTTTGTTTCGTTCGTGAAGTAGATATAATGATGTAACACTCCCATCGCAACCGCAAGTTATGTAAGGGAAAAGGAGAAAAAAATACAAGCATATACAGAAAGGGACATTAAGAGACCGAGAAGAAGAAAAAAACCGTGGCGATGCTTAGGATATAAAGCAAATAAAGAAAGAAAAAAGGAAAAAAAGGAAAACCAAAACACCAGCAGAAAGGGATATATATATATAAAATAAAAAAAGCGATTATAGCAGAAAGAAAAAAAAGTCGAGAACCGAAAATAAAAATCGCTTTGCCCGAAGAGAAGACATGCTCACAAAATAGACTAAACCGGAAGGATAAAAAACAAAGCAAAAGAATCCCCTCCCCCATGCAGATGAGCCCTATTTCACACCGCACCAATAAACAATAAAAAAAAAAAAAAAAACGCACGAGCCCAAGCCTGCTCACGTAACCAAAAAGTCGTATCCCATCTCTTGAATTATCTTCTCCCAATCCCAACTCTTCTCCTCCTCTCCCGAATCCATTAGATCCCATACTTTCTTCACAACCTCATGTGCAGTAACAATATTCCCCAGTCCCGAGTACTCGTGTAATCCGACAAACCGCCGCGAGATTTCTGGCCGCTGCTCGGGGTTGAAAGCCGCGCAGCCGAGAATGAAGAGGGGCATCAGTAGAATGCTCTGTGTTCCAGAATTCTCGGGCAAGTGCCTAAGATACTCGAGACCTTCCTCAACTGCAACATCAATCTTGGGGCTTGCAGTGGATGGCATGATGGTCCGGTACAAGTAGACCCATGTAGACTGGCGGTAGAGCTGTGCGGCAATGTATCGATGAGACGCAGGAGTTTGGGCTGGAACCCAGTCGCGAATCTCAGAGTCAATTGCAACAGCTTGTGAGAGCACCTCGTAGTCAACCGCAGGATGATCACCCCTATTCTTCCTTCCCCTGATGTGATCTCTGAGTAAAGTAATCTTCGATAAGTACCCAAACAGGCCATCGAGGACACCCAGAAGAGCCCCGGCTTCCGGTTGGATGATAAAAGCAGGAAGGGTGTAGTTTTCCATTAGCAAAAGCGGTCGTCTGTCAAGTGTTGTCACTGAGTTTATCACGTCGTGGTACATGAAAAACTCGTACAGAAAGTTGCTGAAGGAGGGGTTGTTATTCCTGTTTCCAGAATTCGCAAAAGCCAACATATGCCTGGCCGCGTCCAGGTGAGGTCTATATTCGCCCTCAGTCTCTCCCTTGCATATGGAGTTCAAACAGAGTATAAGTGTCGTGGCGATGGTCGGGTCACCTGCAATTGGAATCTGTCCTGTAACAGCTGGATCGCACCGCAGATATTGCATGGCCTTTCCAAAATGGTGATGCTGGGCTACGCTGAATGATGGATCTGTATTGGACAGATGGGACCCAGATAGGCACAATAGCGAGTGCATCAAGCCACGATTCTCGAGTGCCAGGGGAAGCAGCATCTCTTGGAACGGATTGGTGGCATCGTTGAAGAGTGTGAGGATGCGGCTAACGTTACGGACGAAGTGATCAAGCAGAGCCCTGTCTATTCGAGTCTCCACGCCGTCAATTAAACACGGAAGATCCGCAAACCGGGCAAGCGCGGCACTGGGATTAAAACTCCTGCCTGTAAACGGGGTTAGTAGACGGTCGTTTGGTGTGTAGGTCCGGTGCGCAGATTCACCCTCTGCCTTCTGGCGGCCGCTTTGCCAGACGGTCTTTTCTGGATACCCTTCACAGACAACTGCGTTTTTGATGCAGTTGTTGCCTATAATGCAAGAAAAAAATAAATGTTAGGAACACTATCATAGCACCAACGTGGAGCCTGTCAAAGGTGTAAACGAACATTCTGGTTTCGTCTCGTCACATTTCTTCTTCCTCCTTCTGCAAGTAATACAGCCTGTTTTCGACCTGCCCTTGGTAATCTTTGTCTGCGTCCCGATTGGCGGAAGCGGATGCTTCCGTGGTCGACCTCTCCCTCGTTTTGACGGCTCCCCGGATTCTGTGGATGGTGACGGTAGCGGGGGAACATTCCTCAACTCGTCGTCATTGTCTAGCTCCTCAATTTTGGTAACAACCCCATCCGCCATCAAACTGTCCATGTTCCCATGAACTGGTGGTGACGAAGTTGAAGACGAGGCTGACGGCGAGCTAGAGACCGGACCACTGCCCCCCGAGGACATAGTTGAGGTCGAATCTATTGATAGGCGTGTCATGCTCCCTCGAGGATAACCGATTGCTGCCACTGCCGCCATATGCTGTTGAAATGCAGGCGGAAACGAAATCCAATCCCTTCGCTGCTGCACCTCCTCCGACCCTGAATCTATTGGGGAAAGAATTGTGAAGGTTGTGTTTCGAGTTCGTCAGACCTAGTCTGGCTCCACCAGCTAACTATCGAACAACGTTCCCTTCTGTCTTTTTTTTACGTTTTTCCAAGACCCTCTAAGATTCGTCCACTTGGCTAAGTAAATCCAGCAACGTTGTGGGTTAGGCAGTGGTTGATTGGATGGGTGGTAAGGGTGTGTGGTAGGGGGGAAGGAGGAGCGGACTAGTGGGACTTTATCGTATGGCTGGTTGGTTGATATATAATGGTGATGGGTTAGAGTGATATGTAGTGGTTTTATGGGATGGGGGGACGTTGTTATGGGAGAGGTTGAGGCTGGTAGTGGGTCAGTAGGGCGATAGATAGTAATCCTGCGCAGTTACTTGCAGTAGCCGAATCGATAAGGAGCGGGCAGCAGCAGCAGCAGCAAGTAACTGAACAAGTATTCCTTTTCAATGATTTTTAGGAAATGACAGCAAAGGAGAGGAGAGGCCAACAGAAAAGAAAAGAAAAAAATCTCCAAAAAATATTCCCCAGCGCTCCACTTATGAAGTAGACGGACAAAATATACAACCACTCGCTGTGAGGAGTGGGGGAAATGTTGAAGATCAGACGAAAGCTGTTTCGAGGATGGAGGGGGCGTGGTTCAGTCAGTGGGTCAAGCGGGCCAACAGTAAACTAGCCGGAAGACACAGAGCGAGTAACAAGTTGTATGGGTATATACTGGCTGGAGGAATGGGGTTCTCTTTTGACGGGACTAAACAACGGCCTCTCTCTCCCAAAGGAACGAGCGGGCGAGCAAGCAGTAGCAGTGAAGGAAAGGGGAAGGAGAGGTGAAAGTGAGGGAAAGCGGGTCCGGTGGATAGGTTGAATTCTGCATGGGAAGGGTGGGTGGTGTGGTTGAAATATAACTAATGGAACTGAAGAATATACCTCTGGAGAGCACACCACCACAGCAAGCAAGCAAGAAGCACCGGAACGAACTAGGGAGTAGCAGTAGCGGCGGGAGCAGCAAGCAAAGCAAGCAAGTAGAGAATGTAGTAACAATGGGCGCAAGTACCAATACGGGCTATTTTGGCTGGCTGTAACACCTCTCCCAAGTAGCTGAAAATCACACACACACACACACACACACACACACCACCCTTCGACGGTTGTGCACCCTAATAGGAAATTGAACAGTGGTGGTGGTGATGATGAGATTGAGGAAGAGGTAGTAAAAGATAGTCTATTCACACACGGAAATTTCACACTAAATGAGAGGAGATAGATGACGGCGTATACGTAGATGATGGGCCGATGCGGTGATAGGGATGCCCTGGATTCTGCAGGGGTTCAGAGGGAGGGGGGGTTGAGTGAGGGGGAATGAATTGGGATGAGGATGAGGAAGATGGATGTGCGGTGAGGACGAAAGATGGGATGAATGGATTAAGAGGTAAATAACAGTCTAGGGGAAAACGAACTCGAGGGAACGGGTATTTTTGATTAGAAAGGGCCGAGAGGACGGCGGGGGTAGCATGGGATGGGAGCGACGGATGGACTAGTGCTATGTACTCTTCGCCTGGCTGCCTGCTTAGCCGGGGGGGTGGAGGGATGCCTTTTTGCTGCCAGCTGCTGCTCAATGGTTTCATTCAGGTTGTGGTTCCTGCGCTCTTCCTCCATGTATGTACTTGCAGTGGAATGATTCCAAGAAGGTAGGTGGGCATGAAGTGCCCCCCCCCCCCCCTCTAGAAACACTCAAGTCGTGATATGATGGGAGGAGGAGGGGGGGAATGCAAAAAAGCGTGTGGTGTGCAGCTACATGTAACTACATGCTCTAGTTAGAGTAGGTACAGGTAGAATAATCAACGCACTTGAGAGGCGAGACGAACATTGCCCACGAATTGACAGCGGAGATCATCAGATTAACCCTATGTCTCTGTACTAGTAGTGTCAGAGTCAGTCATTTCAGATTTTCAGTTCATTTCAGTTCAGTTCAACAGTTTTCAGTTCACATACGTAACTTAGCACATCGAAATCTCCGCTCCCCGCCCTCCGTTCACTTCTCAACCAAACTCACCACCGCCCCCCTCCCCCCCTCCATCAACCCCAGACCCAGCATCGTTGCCAAGTTGATCCCCACGATGAGCACTTCCCAGATTCTGGCTGCCGTCCTAATTGGGGCTCTATTGCAGCGGTCTAGATGCCAAGGGACTGAAGAGGGAGTATCAAAAGGGCCCTTTTACTTTCCTGGGGCTTAAGCTCTGTCGTTACCACAAGTTACGCGACGTCCATTCTCGCTTTGCGTCGCATCAAGCCGGAGGTGCTACCACTACCACTACTACATCTTACTACCACTCACTACACTAATCGCACTACCACTATTAGTACAGCCTTACTATTACTACTATTACTCTACTCCAACGTCCGGGCCAACGTCCCCAACGTCCCAATACCTAACCCCCCAAGTCCATATTGAAACAATCAAATTTTTCGTTCAAAAAAAAAACACCCCAGATATACATGCACCTCCCCAGTAACAACAAAAAAGAAAGCAAAAGATGGGGTAAACGGGTACCTTGCAAAACAACCTCTTCCCTACAGGCTGCCTTATGCCCGCCCCTCCCCTCCCCGCCTACAGATGTCCCAATCGGCATTCTTGTTGCCATTGCCCGTAACAAAAAGCAATAGGTCAAAAAAAAAAAAAAAAAAAAAAAAAAAAGTAAAGTGAAAAAAATGAAAAAAATGAAAAAAATGAAATATCTTGACCGGTATTCCTCCCCTACCATCCATCCACCGCGCACTTGGGTCCCCTATCACTGGTACTTGGGTTGCTACCTTACTCTACCTCACCTCTGGCTACCTCGCAAGGTGGCAACCTACTCGTAACCTAGGCCTCTAACCTGGCCTAACCTACTCTACGAGTGAGTGCGCAAAATAAAAAGAACACAAGCTGTCTGTGCGAAACCGACTAGCTGGGGAACGAACTCCAAAATGTCTCACCCACCGACAGCTAGTCAACGACGACGCCAACGCTTACTCTACTCTGTCAATGATGACTACAGCATAGGTAGCTAGAGTAGCTAGCTAGCTAGCCAGAGCGTCCTAGCGAGCGATCGAACGAGCGAACGAGGCGGATTGATGCCAGAGACAAATTTGATTTTTTCCACAACTTTCCTGAAATTAAGTGCCCTGCAACGTCCTCAGGCAGGTAGGTAGAGCAAGTATGGTACTCTACGGGACGCGGCGTATGTGCATATGTATTTGTCCGCGATATGTATGTTGCAGGTACTCTACTTTCGGAGATGCACATGTAGAATTGTTAAGCTTGCCTAATATCAGATCTCGTGAGTAAAGTAGCTAGTAGCTGCTTCATGTAGGTACTTACTCTACATACTTCATTTCCATGGAAAGGAATGGAAACCTCGTGTAGAGTATTGTATAATTGACCCGATCCCGATCCCAATATACGAAGCAACACACACTGCTTAAACAGCTGCTGCACTGCCATATTTAGATCTCCAGGAACTCCAGACTACATTCAGCATGAGCAGTAAAGTAAAAGTACCCCAGACTTTTTTTTTGATTGTGTGCACTGGCCCTCTAGAGTAGGTCCCCTTCTGCCTACATTGTACATTACATATGCGTCAGCAAGGCACCATCGACCACGGACGTAGCTAGCTATGTCCCTTGGTAATCTCTTCTCTGCTCTTCTCCGGGTACTCTAGACCGCACTCTAGAGTACATAGAGGGAGCTTTTTAATTCTCATTCTTCCTTCTTGATATGATTGGGCTGCCCTGTCATCATCATGGGGTTATACGAAACGTTAATCATAACCGGTCAATTATTATTATTATTATTCTTGAGAACACGCACAGGTCATTTTAGAGTACGAGCGTTTTATTTTATTCCTTCCTTATGCCTCCATCCACTCCGGAATGCCTCCACTCACTCCTGCTGCCCCCTTGAGGTTGCTAACCGAGATATAATTGGTTTTTTCTGGCATGTGGATCATGGTTTTTTCTTGATTTGGGACGCCTTTTTTCTTTTCGCGTTGTGATCGCCGTGATATAGATGGGTGATATAGATATATATTAAAGCATAGCATAGCATAATATGGCATAGCATAGCATAACGGGTGGGTAGTGATGATAGAGGTATGTGGAGCTACAGGGAGATAATAGGACAAAACCACATACAATTGCCCAGCTCCCTGGAATACAATGCCCACCTTCAATCCCTACCCACTCTACTCCACAATCCATGCAACAGCATGTAGCCCAGGGACACACCTCACCGACAGACTCAAACCACTTTCCTAAACCAAATGAAATAGATGAAACAACTCCAATTCGATGTTCTCGTGTGCGACAGGAGGATTGATCATCCGTCTCCATACATAAATCCGATCCTCAGGGCAGCATATGGACAGGGACCAGAGCCCACCTCACACTACGGACCGGACCTTTAGCGATGGATGGGATGGATGGTTCGTCCCTCTTGGGGAGGTTTAGCGTGATCAGCAACGACGAAGATCACCGCATATGTAAACAGGCTTTTTGGGCAAGCAGGAGAGCAAGGTACTCGGGCCCTTTTCTCCCTTAGATGGAACTCAGCCGGTTGTTCCATGGGTGGATGACAGTAGAGAGGAAAGCTCGACCCTTTGGGCTGTCCGTGCTACTCTACACCCACCCTCTCAAAACGCAACTCGACAAGACCAGGAGGATTTGCAATTACGTGTTTGGGGGAGGAGGGTGGTAACCACTGGGAGGTAGCACGCTGCACGGATGGGGGGGTTTGTGATATGTGACCAAGATGGGTGGCATGCAAATAAAGTAGTTGGGTATCCAATCGCTTCATGGGACGAACGGGAAAAGAAAGGTGCTCTACATGCACGAGAGGAAAAAAGAACAAAATACTCGATGTTCAAGTATGGGGAAAACCCTTCAGTACACACAGACACAGAGCCAAATACGTACCGTTTTCACCATCGAAAAGAAAAAAGGGCCTGTCGACCAGTTGGTGATATTTAGCAGGGCCGTTAGGGAGACGCCGCCGACCACCCCGTGGATATGTATCACAGAAACCGCGCGAATTGGGAGTCATAGGCGATTAACCGAGGTTTTCAAAACGTGATCGTCGGCTGGGGTTGTGATGAAGGCCGGCCTCGATCTTGTGTTGACATATCTGACATCACAAGCTTCGATGGAAATAATTAAAGACGATTCACCCACATTCAAAGCAAAGGGTCCTTTACTGACGAAGTTTAAGTTTACACCAGCTAGGAAACATAAGTCAGCTGAGCTAGCCAAAGAACCAGTGGAGGGCATAAAAAACTCTTCATCGGGTTCGGTTCTCAACCATACTAACTATAAATTATTTCTGTTCAATCAGATGCGTGTATGTAGCTAATGGTTGACCCGTCCTAATAGGCTAGCCGCAAAAAAAGAGGTTTCACAATTTAATACGCACATGAATCTTCCTGTTTTTGTCTTTTTTACAAAACTGAGACAATTTTCTACGGCACCCCCGATTTCTGATCGTATTAGGGTCTCACGTACCTGTTAAGATGGATAGTTTCACCCCCCGTTTTTACTCACTACTGGCCGAGTACGTAGAACTATCTAGTTGTAGCTCTAGAGACGTTACGCGTTGAGTCTTGCGTGTTTAGGTGCGATTGGATCGATCACCATTATTTTCAGGTTAGTATCATAGGTATTTGATGCCCATAGGGCATGCGGCTAATGACCTCGCAACGCAAATCCCATGATATGAGTCCAAAGTTTAATAGCTCAGAGTCTTTCAGTTTCAGCCCACGAGAAAATAATAAGAATTGATCGAGAGGCGGCCGCCTGGACATTTTGGTTTGGTCCATTACGAAGAAGGTGGGGAATTCCAATCAACTCAACGGGTCCCATGTCCTCATCAAGAAAGCCTTGCATCACCGCAGGAGCGCCTGCCTCTGCCTGAAGTGCGCAGAGTTGAACGGGAACGTCAACCGCATACCGTGGATGCAGTCTTTTATGTGGGCCGAATCGTGATTTTCTTTTTTTTTCCCTTCCCTCCCGTTTGAATTGTGCCTGATTAGAGCAGAGACGCACTTCGTTTCCAAGCTTCAGAGATATAATATAACGGGAATTGAGCAAACATCCGGTAGTGAATCCCGGCCCCTCCAGTAATTGTGGATCACCATCTCGGGACCATAAAACTGGGGCAGATCTTGATCCGCTTTCCCCAGGTTTATTTTTTTTTCTTCTCCCTCTCGCTCAATCTCATGTATATATGTATGTATGTATGTACGAGGGGCGAGAGATCAGTTTTAAGTGATGACTGTGGTGTGCTATAATGAATATTCTTTATCAGCATGTCTTTATCCAGTACACCCGTACGGCGCATGCATATAGGAAAGATTGTTGGTACTGTCGTTCACGGGTGTTGAACAAACCAAAAAAGAGACAGCCAAGCCAAGTTTTGCCTGCAATCCGCCAACACCCAGTGTCCGCCAATACCCCGTGAACGACAGTACTGTACCTTTTGTTTCACCCTTTCCTCCTACATCCGGGACGTTCTTCTTCTGGCGGTGTGTGGAGCCAACTCTTGAACATCATGCAGTATTCAATAAATAAGTGCTTTAATTATCACTGTAAATTGCATCAACACAAGATCAGTACGGTGATCATCAAAAGCAGTGTGGACATAACGTAACGAGAACCACCACTGAAGCAAGTCCAATCCTCCAGGCCGTCTATTTACGAGCATAAGAAAGCAGTAGAAAAAAGAAGAAAAGAAAGGGAATGCAAAAAAAAAAAAAAAAAAAAAAAAGAACTTGCCTCCGCGGCCGTGGATCGAGCTTCATTCTCGATGGGTTTTTCCTGCTTCTGCTTCTCGTAACCAGGCATATAACAAGGCATGAGATTCATCGAATCCTCAAACACACTGCATCTGTGAATTTCGGTTGAGGTGTGGAGAGTGGAGTATTAAGCCGACGCCCTGCTGTGGACAGGGTACCCCCTTGTACCCTTATTTTGGTCAGTGCGCAGATCCCAGCACAGCCAGGGTTAGGGGTGGGGTAGTAGGTCATTGATCACCACGCGACCACCCCTTTTGAACCTTCAAGAGACGACGCACAAAAACACATGCCCCAAATAAAGGCTTGTGTTATATTGCTCAGACGGGAACACGGCATGCCGTGTTGAGTTGAGATATCGTAGCTCGTTCGGACGGTTGCCAAGTGCACGTGGTTAATTGCGAGCAAAGGGGAAGAAGGAAAGGGTTTGCCTAAGTCAGTCAATCATTCACTGAACCATATCGACGGACATTGGATCATGTTGAAACTTGACGGCTTCAACCAAAAGGAGAAAGACAAAACACCCAAGCGCCTGCTTATTGGCTCAAACACCCTGCCAGTCAACATCCGGTGTCCGTCATTATCCAGTGAACAACAAATATCAAAACCACTGTACCTCCTGCCTTGATTGGGGGGACCGGGACTGGAGATCTTTGACGGGAGGATCAGAGCAAACACTCATGTCTGACAGACCGGAAGTGTGTTCCAGATGAACCACAACCTTCGAACAAAAAAAGAAGTACCGCAAAAACTCACGAACTTTGCTAGCGGATCTGACCAAAAACTAACTTGTAGAAGAAATATCTGAAGCTGATCTCTGCCTTTCAGCCAATCATCAATGAAGAAATCCCTGCACGGAGATAATCAAGTTGGCGAGTTTCTGCGGTACTCTGGACCACCTTAGAGATCTAGATCTTCGTGCTAGAGTGTATATCCGCTGGTGCTGATCTGGGAAAACATATCCGCGAAGAAGACCTGCCTAGCTAGCTAGCTGATGAGTTATTATCGATATTCATTTTCTTGTAGGTGTATGGTACATACTGCGCTGGTGTTTGCTCAAGAAAGCTCAAGGCATATGTGGTTAACACATGAGGGCTTTTGTTCAGAGGGCTAGATCTCTTTGCAGTATGGGTCCGTGAGGCAACAGGACTTATTCTTCTTCATGCATGCCATGACGGGGACGCGGGGGGGGTTCATTCCTTGGTCGGTATCAGGTATTATTAGAGTCCCTTTTTTTTTGCTTGTTGCTCTCGTAGTTTTTTGCGTTTCCGGACTGAACTGGGTCTGCATACCACTAAACCTACGAGTAGACAGATAGAGTAGATAGAGTAGATAGAGTAGATTGGATGAATCTCGCCCACGATTGAGCCGGATGTAAGACGGAACGTTAACCTGGTAACTGACAAAGGAAGCAGGTTGAGAAAGGATGAGTAGAGTAGAGTATCTACGATACATCCTTCAGACTAGGCGACCAGAAACCCCTGTTCAGATACAGTAAACTCTTACTCTCTGCCCAAATCCACTGCTTCCTATTCGCCACTCTGGTCCTTCAACAACCCCCTTTGTGGTCTGGGCTATCTGTCATGACGTAGAGCATTTCCCTGGCTCTTCCTGTCAAGCCACCCCGCTAGCGCCTTCCTAGGGCGGGAACACGACCTCCCCTGCCAGGGCCTGCCAGGGCCATCTTTACCGTCAGTGCTAGAGTACATTACGGAATATTCCCTCTAGCTTTTCCCTCACAACGTTATTTCACACCAGCCCAGCACGATTCCAAACCGGCGTAAGACTCACTCATACCTCACACCTCACTTTTTTTTCTTTTCTCTTTTGCTTTTCCACAGAACCAAAAAACCTTCATCCCCGGCCGGTTGGGTTGAGCAGCTAGCTAGGGCTGCTGTGAGACCCTTTCCCTCTCCCCCCCCCTTACGGTACCCGTCCGTTCCCCCCCTTCCCTTTTTTACATATCCTTACCCATTCGTTTTCTGTTCCTGCGTCGATCGCTTCTGTTGAGCCGCACCGCACCGCACCGCACCGCACCGCACCGCGCCACTACACGCGAAAAGGCAAAAAGGAAAAAATAAAAAAATAAAAAATAAGATAAAAAGGAATAAAAAAAACACGGCTAGACCGAAAACCTTAAAACCACCGCACGTATCGGGGCTAGCCCTACGCGCTACTGCACGTGGCCTTTTGCGGGTAGGCTTGGCGAGAAGGGTTAGGTTAGTATGGGGAGTAGGTACAAGGGGAAGGGGAACAGCTTAGTGACGATGTTTCGTTTTGTGTGATCGCCCGTAGATCATTACCGCTACGTACGACCGGGGGGGCAGAGGGGAGAGGGAAGAGTCTACAGTCGCTCACCTGCTGACGGCTGCCCTTGGCGTCCAAAATCTAACTCTTTTATTGGCCTCAAATCCCTGACCGCCGTCAGACAGGATCCGCCTTCACCCCGTGAGTGACTGTAGTCCTAATACTCTACTGCCTCTTGTTCTAGGAAGCGGGCGGGCGGGAGGGCGTCTGTCTGTCTGTCTGTCTGTCTGTCTGCCTGGCTCGAATTAGTGCATGTATGTATGCATTGTATGCAACCTCAACTCTACTCTATGCACTCCATGTACTGAGCTAGTGAAGGTTTCCACTTCGGATTACCAAAACCCGTTCGTTACAGCAGATTTGTCATTGCACTTTATTAGACTCTAGTACCCGCGTCTAGGATAAAGAACCAGAACATGCAAATGCCTATGTAGTTTGTATGGCAGCCACTCCATACAAATAATCCCTGCTTTCTCACTTGCATGTTCTGGTTCTTTTTCCCTGACGCGGGTACAGTCGCACCTCGTTGTGCCGTTGGCGTATTCTGGGGGCCGCGAGATGGCAGATATACGAGACAGCAAATAGTTTTGGTGGAGAAGGGCAGTACCTGTCCCACAAATTCGTACGAGACAGCAAGGGGTCCGGGGTATCGAATTACGAGATAGCGAGGTGCGACTATACTTAGGTTGGGTAGGTACTCTAGAGTACATAGAGTAGAGTGGAATTGGAATACCGACTGCACCTATCTCCATTCCCATCCCATCCCATCCCATCCCATCCCATCCCAGGTTTAAGGGTCCGGGTGCAGACCACTCTGCTCTACTCTACATGCTCTACGGCCTCTACTCTACCTGTGCTGTGCGTGTATGTATCACTCGCCACCACATTTCTGCGTTTGTTCGATCGAACGGACCACAGTCGTCCTGAGCATCACACAATGGTTCTACAGACACTCTTCGCCACTCGCTAAAATCCTCGTCTAGATAGAGTACCTTGTAGAGTAGGGCACCACTGTGCGCCCACGCCCACGCCCACGCGTAGAAACAGCCCATCACGAGAACCGCCCGCCGCTGGAGCTACATAGCAATAGCGTAGGAGGAGGAGGAGGAGGCAAAGACATGCACGTACTCTCCTCTGCACTCTCTACGCATACTCTACGTGACCAGGTGCCCTCTCCTCGCCGGCCGGTGCAGAGTAGAGTAGAGTAGAGTAGGTAGGTACACCTCACCAGCCAGCCGTCCCGCTGCATCCAAAACCTGCCATCTCTGCCACCCCATGTACCCACATACAAACGAAAAAAACGGCGCGGCGTCTATCACACGGCACAAGCACAAGCACAAGCGCTCCGCGGCTGTCCCTCCTTTGCCCCCCTCCTTAGCCCCTTGGTACAGACAATCAAGATCACGTGGCACACCTATGAGTGAATTAAGTGCTGCAAGTACGGACTCGACGGCGGGCGGGCGGTCAGAGAGCGTGGGATCCCTGTCATGGTGTGGTTGAGTGATGATGAAAGGTTTGGTTTGGTTTGGCGCTGGTGCTGTTTGTAATCTAAATCCCTCGGTGGGATGGAATGGAAGAGTGGGAGCTGGATGGAACGGGTGGGAGGTGGGAGGTGGTAGATAGAGGAGGGGTGGGAGAGAAAAGTGGGAGAGGGCCGGTAGTTGCAAGAGAGCTGGAGAGGCTACTCTAGACTCAGCTAGTAGAGAAGGTACGTAGAAGAAGGATCAACAATACAGATATTCAGGGTCTCTCTCTCTTCTTTTACTTTACGAGTGTTGTTATTTGATTCGTTTAGCTCTGCGTCGTTATTTAATATAATTAAATTCCCTAGCTAGCTACATACATAGGTAGCTTTCGCGAATTTCGTTAATCTCCGTTAATGCTCATCCTCGTTAATTCCTTAATTCCTTCGTTAATTCCACCGTCCCCCCCATTACCACCCTCTTTCTCCTCCTCCACAGTCATCCTCCTCTCCTCTCTGTAAACCCCCCCCCCCAAGCACTCTCACCCATCACCCATCACCCCAAACCCAAACCCAAACCCAAACCCAAACCCAAACCCTTCTTAACTCCGCCAAGCCCGTGCGTGCACCCTCCACTCGCACATATCCATGCGGCTCCCACCGCACGTTCCCCCCCCCCCTCCCAGGCCCCCCTGTTGCCACGCCTGCCATGGGGGGAAGGGTTAGTTATCAGTCCGCTCGACGCTCGTTATCTAAGCGACAAAGGCACCACCGGCAAATTGCCGAGCTGCAACCGAAGCTACGGGTTATCCTATCTATCCGTGTCCCTGCAGCTAGCCAGGTGTGTGACTAAGCCAACTACATACATAGGTAGGACCCTGAACAAATTCAACGCTCGGGGATGGGGGATGGGAGAAGGTTATTCGGTGGGTTTCTTCCAGAAGTGCTGGAACTTGGTCTTGGTGCGGCTGGATTGAGGGTGGAGGATGGGAGGGAGGGCTGGATGGGATTGCAATTGTTTAGAGTAGATTACCAGTTGCAGTGCTAGCTAGCTGTGAAGCGATATGATGTAGAGTAGGTAGGCAGAGGGTACCGACTCTACGGTGAGGACAGCCGGCGGAACCGGGTTTGCGGCCTGTGTCTGCGTGCTGCTGCTGTCATCCAGCACCACTCTAGAGTACATGCTCCTCCTCTCTAGAGTATGTAGGCACTTTGCCTACTCTCGCTACTCTACTCTAGATTACACGATTGCAGCTGTGCGCTGTAACTCCTCCTTAGCACAGCCAGCCAGTGGTCGCGATGCGAATCCAATACGAAGCTCCAGCTAATTAGCTACATGTAACTAGCTAGCTAGCTAGCTAGCTAGGGGGGGGGGGGGGGGGGGGAAAGGATCCGAGGCAGCGATATTGTATTAGTATTACTAGTACAATAGTGATTACATAACAGACACAACGCCGCCCCGAACCGCACGCACCGCACCGCACTTCCCCGACGACGCCCATGGCCAGTGGCTGGCTGGCTGGCCTACGTCATGCGCTCACGACTAATACACCTAGAAGCAACAGCAGCAGCAACCGGGGAAGGGAAAAGGAGTAGGTAGGTAGGTAGGTAGGTAGAGTGCTCTACACCGGAACTTTATTACAGGCCGGTCATCTACTTGGTCTACTCTACTCCAGACAATCTCCAAGGTACCTACTCTAGGACCCCCCGCTTCCTCCCTCCGCCCGCCCCCCCTCCACAATACACCTCCACGATCGCAGCACCCCCCGTCACTCCCCCGCGAATCGCCGGTAAAACCCTAAATTATAATATTACAAAGCCACATCAAAAGAGGGGGGGGCGGCCGGGGAACAGCGACCTGTATCTAATTAATTAAGCAATCGATCAACTAGGGTACAGTACGGTGCGGTGTGAGTGTTCGATGTTCGAGCCCCCCCCAAAAACCCGCACCGCCGGTCGATACAAGCAGCTAGCGGAAACTCTATCACGACTATTTTCCCGAGCGGATCGGCGGTCGCGCAGATGGTGGCGCGCGCGGCGGCGGAGGAGGAGGAGGAGGAGGAGGAGGAGGAGGTTCGTACGAGAGAGAGGCGGTAGATCAGTGCTCGAGAGGTAGACAGAGAGCGGTGCTTTTTTTTCTTCTTCTTGACTACAGTTATTCTAGAGAGAACGAGAGCTGTCTCACAGGACCGGCCAGCAGCATATAGGGCTGGCAGCCCTGTAGTGTATTGCGGTGATCATCGGAGGATATCTAGATTACTAGGCTAGGCTGCCTGACCCGCGACGGGTTGATTATGCTATACATGTACCTCCTGCTCGGCCTGGGAGCTGGAAATATCTACATATGTGTGTTTAATTATTAAATTACTCTCTCACATGACGTGCCGGTACTACTACCCATACTCTCTACATACTTGTAACATACTACATGTAAGTACTATCCATCTGTCTGTATAATCACAAGCACACACACCCCACCCACCCGCCTGCACCATCTCACTCACCGGTTTTTCCGTCGCTCTTTTCGTTTTCGTATAATATTTTTGATCATGAGCCATCACCCGGCCCTCCCCACTTCACCTCACCTCACCCATCCACACCACCACCCCCCACCCCATCCCATCCCATCCCATCCCATCCAAATCTCACCCCTCCCATCCCATCCCATCCAGATCGCCGGCTATCCACGGATCTCAAACCCATCCACACATCCCACACATTCACCCCCCCCCCCAATCCGCCGATTATCTAGCTATCCAGCTCTATCCTTCTCACTCACTCACTCTCTACACACTCTTTTTATCTTATTTTTGTTTAATTCATTAATTGATTGCATACATCTCTCTACACACCAAGTACCTACACTCGACGTACCCCCCCCCCGGGGCCCAATCCCCATATACACATACATCCCCCACGCTCGCACACACATAGCCATTTCAACACCGCTAAAATACCGCATCGCATTCTCCATTCTGCATTGCATGGCGCCGTAGCACACCCGTGAATCCGCGCGCGCGCAAACAAGAAAGCAAGCTGAACAATGACCAGCTGGGCAAGCAACTATAGGCACCGGGTAGCAAGTCCGCTGTCGCTGTGCTGGGCAGGAGTACAAGTTATAGGAGGTGCGTATATAGTCGTTGAGTAGTACAGTATATACATACAGGAGGTATGTAGGATAGGAGATGATAGGATAGGATAGGATAGGATAGTTGGGTCCGGTGTGCCGGGTTGGTGGGTGCCGCGCCGGGTTATGGGGTGGGGTTGGGTTAGTAATCGTGGTGTTATGGGGGATAAGGTGTTTGGTTTGGGGGTTGAGGAATAAAGTGTGTTTGGACTGGTGATGTGGGAATGGGGATATGAGTGAGGCGCGACTTGGTACTGGATGTAGCTTGGGTATATGTTGGTTGCATTGGTGGGTATGCATTGCAGATCATCAATTATATATATATGTGCGTTTTATATAGAATGCTGTATAAACAGTGTTTTGAGTTTTAAAGTCACGAGAGTTGCGTATTTTGTAACTTACTCATGACCTGTCACTCACGGTTTCTTTTCTCTCGAGAGGCCTAAACAGGCACCCAAGAAGCGGTGGCGCTGTTGATGCCAAATATCATTATAGTTATGTCACACATGCATTCCACTTTATTGCACAAGGTATCACTCGGCGCTGGAGCAACTTTGTTCTCTCGAACGCGTGCCGATTTTTTTTTTCTTTTTTCAATCAAACACATGGAAGACTATCCATTGATAGTGCGGCCACCACGCAGTGACAATGCAATCAACTACATGTGCTCGTAGGCGAAAAGGGCGTAGACAGACCAATACTCTCGTGATGTAATTATTCATCTCGAGGCCCGCTGATGAGAAAACTCAGGTCTCCCGTGCGGCGTGCCGTATTGCTGGCCTTAATTAATCTTTTTGTGGGCCTTCTCAAAGGCCGCCTGGGTGTCCCCGAACTCATATATGTTCTTGACTTCTTCCATGCTCAAGTCACCGCTAGCGAGCATTTCTATCGAGGCTGTAAAATCTTCAGGAAGACACCCGCGAGCACCCCTGAAAACTAAATTCTTCATGCAGGCCTTCCTCAGCGGAAACTCTGCAGGCCTATCGAAACCATACGCAGTTGTGTAGGCCTGAACAAAGGTCCCTCTATTTCTGAGGATGTAGATTCCCGTGTTCATATAGATATCCAATCCAGACGCTTCGATCACAACATGGGAGCCTGTATTTAGTTTGTACCTGTTGAGTATGGATTTCGCAATTTCTCTCGGCGTATCTATAGGCTTCGTGTTGTAGTAATTACAATCCAGCCTTCCAATAAGTATTACCCTTGTAGCGCCAAAGGTTTTTGCCGCAGAAGCACAGAACTTTGCACAACGATTCTCGCCAAAGATAACGACGCTATTGCCTGGTTTAATTCTGGCTTGCCTGCAGACGTGAAAAGCAAAGGCATACGACCCAACAATTGCTCCTTGCTCAAACGTTAGGTTATCAGGAAGAACAACGCAGAGATCCTCAGACACGACGCAAAACTTTTGAAGCGTGCCATCTACAGGCGGAATGCCAAGTGCTGTCCTCTGCGGGCAGAGATTGTGCAGGACCGATTTGCAGAAAACACAGGTTCGACAAGGGCTCAAGGGCGAAAAGATGACCCGGTCCCCTTCTTTCAACCTCCTACACCTTGATCCAACCATGGTAACGACTCCAGCAGCATGTAAACCCGGAACATGACCCTTATCATTGATGTCATTTGGGCCGTTTTTCCATAGAGTCACCTATAATGTACACGATGTGTGTGAGTAACCCGGGCAGCTTAGGCGGTGTGGAGCTTAGAATTACATCAGGAGCAGAAAACGCCCTAGAGTATATGCGTATGATAACATCCGTGTGAGACCGAATCAGAGGTATCGGGTCATCTTCAATGATGCCTTGACGTGGCTCCTTCAAAACAAACGGTTAGTTTGAGTTCGTGTAATAGGAATTGGAAAAGGAGATCAGACCAAATCAGGACTCTTATCCGGAGCAATACTCGGGGAAGGACTAGTATCTGGGGTATAACTGATATCTGGGGTAGAACTTGTATCTGAGGCAGGAGGGCTCGTATCAGAGGTAGGACTCGTATTCGGGTCATGATTCGTATCGGTAGTCATTGTGGTTTTATAGACAAAATATACCAGACTATGTATTGATACTATTTGCGATATGAAACTGAGGAGATAGGAAGAGGTCTAGTAATTTATAGAGGGATAGATATTTCTGATAAATGCTACGGTTGCAAAAAGTCTGGCTGGCAAAGTTTGTATAAGGCCAACCCGCGTTTGAACTAGACAATCACAGTTTATCACTCGCATAACCTTGTGCAATGTCTGGTTGGTGGGCCTTATTGAAAACAAGTTAGCAGACACCTGGGTTATTTCAAGTGATGGGTCAAGGATTGTTTTCAGCCATAATATCGTGGCCTAGTTATGACTATGGTAGTTCGTTTGCCAGTGCCTGGTCCAACTTTTCTCAACAGTGTACCCCACGAACGATGCTATCTCTTGTTTGTCTCACTATTGGGTTTTCCAAGATTACAGGAGGTTGTGCATTCTTATTTTTAGCCTTATCATACATCCTAAAAGGCTTTTTGGGAAAGGGGGGGGGCTATAAATAAGGTAATTCATCAGACCGGATCGGAAAAATGTACTCGTTTTGATTTCAATAAATATCCATCCATATATAGCCGTCTATTGATATAAAGCCATAAAGCTCAAATTCTCCTTCGCTTCCCTGAAAATAACCCAATAATTGCAGAATGAAAAAAACAAATGTGTGTACGTACATACATACATGTACATAATAACAACGCAACAAGAAGAGTTCCTAGTCCAGTCTATCTATCGGGAAGGTAGGATATAGGAAAGTTCTTTTATCAGTGTATATATAGTTGTCTCTCAAAGGTCTGGACAGAGGTGGTTCAGCCCAGCCCGTAATTATCTTTTTGTTCTACAAACAAGCCAATGCAGAGCTAAAGGCTTGGCTTCCCTTCCCCACTAGCTTTCTCAATTTCTTCTAGGGTTGTAGTTCCTACCAACAAGCTAATGCCCTCGACGACATCAGCTGGTTCCAAAAGGTGATAATTAGCCTCTGTTTCTTTCGAGGCTGGACCAACAGTTACAGTGAAGACCGTTTCTTTTGGAAGATCCGCTTTTTCGAGGGCTCGAAACATGTCTATTCAAACCATATCAGTTTAGGTTCCACTTGGACAATAGGATTAAATAGCACTAGCTTAAGCAGTTGGGAGGGATGGGATACATGGCGTGCTCTTGGAAAGCCTTGGTACTCACCCTCATCAGTAGTATCATCACCGGCGCACCATATGAACCCTGGAGGTACATCGGAAGTCTCGACCAACTTTCTCGCGATTTCGCCCTTGTTAACAAATTTAGGTCGAACTTCTAGGTTCGCCTTTCCAGTCATGACTTCGACTTCATGTCCAAGCTCGTTCATTAGGTTAGATAGCTCAGCCATACATTCGCGAGCTTGAAACGCGCCATGTTCAGGGTCGGCACGGCGGTAGTGCCAAGTCACAGCTACGGATTTCCGTTCGATGAAAGACCCTGATAGAAATTTATATTAGTATATCATATTTCCCCCCATTTTTCCTTAAAAAAAAAAGAAAAGGAAAAAAGGAAATGAGAGCAAGTTAAATAAAAGTTAATGTACCTTGAGTGCGCTCCGTGTATCGAGAGAATACCTCCATGACAACCTTCTGCCAGCTCATATCCACACTCTCTGCCAAATTTTCCCATGTATCGCTTCCTGGCATCCTCATGAAACATCCATGCTCCGCGCTCAATCCGAGCTCTCCGATGTGTCCCAACCACTCTTCCAAAAATTTCTGGTCTCTACCCGAGATGATCCAAACCTGATTTCCCTCCTCCTGCGCAAGTCTTTTGATGCTCCTCACAACCTTATCAGCGGGAATAGCCATCTCTGGATCAGTAACGATAGGAGTAAGAGTTCCATCATAGTCGAACATAAACAAGCGCTTTCCTTTCCCCTCTTCTGCGGCTTGGTATGCCTCCAAGAAGCGTCGTCGATTGAGTTCTGGTGTCATTGAGTTGGTTGACTGGTAGGATAATTCTGCAAGGAGTTTATTAAGGAACTGCGAGTTCCAAGTTTGTACGGTATTGGTAGTAACGTATTCGTAGAGCTTTCCGTGAAGGTGTTTCTTCTCCTCGTCTGTCAAGGATAGGCAGGTGGCAATGGCGTCTGCGACTCCTCTGGTATTTGTAGGGTTGACAATTACTGCGTCGGTGAGGGATTCGGCGGTACCCGTAAATTCAGATAAGATGACCGGACCGTGCTTATCTTTTTGGCAGACGACGTACTCCAGTGAGGTTGTGTTCATACCATCACGGACAGAAGTGATAAGGCCAAGGTCTGCGACACGAAGAAGTGCGTAGTATTCTTCTGGCTCTAGATACTGGGGATAATGCTGAACTGGTGAGAAGTGTAACGACCCGTACTTCCCATTAATATGTGAAACTAGTTCTGCAACTTGGTGTTCGATGGTAGAAGATTGAGATAGTGAGGACGGAGAAGTGACTTGGATAAGGACAACCTGCAATAAATAAGAGGGGCAAGCTTTAGCGTTAGATCTAATTGCAATCTACACTGCAGGGGTAGTGCCCGCGCCAAGCCCTATTGCGGGGGTAAAGGCATGGAAAGAAGAAAAAAATGAAAAAAAAAATGAAAACTGGGAAAAAAGCTGGTAGAAAAGCCGGTAGGAAAACTGGATGAAAAAAAGCCATTACATACCTTGCCGATAAACTCCGGATACAGGTCCAGAAACCTTTCAAAAGCCCTCAACTTTTGTACAACCCCGCGCACACTATCAAGCCGATCCCTACCAACAATGATTTGACGCCCAACATACGCATTCTTGATAATTTCCATCTTGGCACTAATGCTTGCACTTTCGGCCGCGTTCAAGAGTTTCTCCACATCAATTCCGATGGGCAAAGCTTCAACGGCACAATGCGCTCCGTGGGTATCTACGCCCGTGACATTACCCCGAGCATTATAGCTCTCAGTGTACCCCAGTAGTCTCTTACAGCACGATGTGAAATGATTCTTATAGGTATCGGATTGGAAAGCGAGCATATTTGCTGAAAGCATTCCTGAAAGAAGTGCCTTGCGACGAGAGAGAACTTTGAAGATCTCACTAGAGGGCCAGGGCGCATGCATAAAAAGGCCGATATAGATGTCTTTGCCAGCCCGTTGACGGAGAATCTCTGGTAACATCAACAGATGATAGTCGTGGATCCAGACAATATCACCTGGTTTATACACTTTCATGATAGCATCGGCAAAGGCGTTGTTAAATTCCAGGTAGTCGCGCCACCATGAACGTTCCTGGAGAGCAGACCCCTCGTGAGGGGAGAAGTCTTGTGGGACGATATAATGGAATAGCGGCCAAATAACTATCATAAAAGTTAGTCGTTGTATTTGTGTTGAACCCCCTACCTCCATATCATATCAAGCATACCTCTCTCTGCATAATTTCTCCATCTATCTACCCCTCCAATGCTCATTTTGCCATCCTCATCGCCTCCTATCCACACAGGAACAACATCACCCCATCCGGCTGCTTTTCCTTTCTCTGATAAGAGACCCTCCAATTCATCTCTGTCATCTTTTAAAATTTTAATTTCCTCGTCCTCCTGTGTGCCGTAGTCTGCCGTCATTGTCATTCTATTTCCGTCGTGCTTTATCAAAGGAACTGGTGGCGGGACATGGTAAGACTTGGTCCTCGTCATCTGCGGCGCATAGCTCGCAGATATCGGGAACTGCCCTGAGCTTTTCGATCCCCCTGTTGGATTTGACCGAGCTGGTTTGATTGGAGGAAGTTCATGAATTTCACCTGTCCACCCCACAAATGTAGTCTCCCACGGTGCTGCATCGGAGCTTAGATTCCTGATAGCATCATACAATGCCGAAGAACCACGTCGTGGGAACAGATCCTGTATCTTTAGTCAATATCTGAATCCTTTCAATGTCAAAAACGGAGAGGAGACAGACGAACCCATTCACCACCCCGACGATATCCCAGAGAGTAAGGTAGAAAACATGCTGCAGAAATAACTCTCCCTGAAAGTTTTAGTCCTTCATGGCCGTCGCTCGGCCCTACTATCTTCGTAGCCCTGTCATGAACAGCTCCAATTGACGTCGCTGTAGCAAGGGGAGATGGCCTGAAAGGCTTCGAGGAGGATGAGGTGATCCCAGCCAACTGGCGAAGCGAAGGGGGGCCTGTACTGGATTCCATTGATGATATGTGATTCTTGTTCCTAATCTCTCTATCAGCCGTCAGTTGTACGTGGTTGCAGATTGCTCATGCACATGGATTTTGAAAGTCTGTACTTGTGAAATCGTTTATATCACGGGATTTTTTCAGAGCCCAATAACTTATACTAGTGGTGGGAAATATCCGCAGCCGTAGTCAATCGAATCAGTTGAACGATGAAGTCCAGTAGCTATCTAGAATCACTTAGAAGAGTCGTTATCAATGAGCCCCTCTTTTTGTTGGCTGCAGGCCCACCTTGGTTCTCAGATCGGTGTCTCAATGCTTGGGAGAAGAGGGGGAAGGGTCCTCACCAGCAACCGCAACGACGTCACTAACTAGGTAACGGAGTCAAGTCACCAATCATAAATCATAGCCGGGTTACTCAACCATAATCCCTGTAACCACTTAGTTGTTCCCCGCTCCTTCCTGCTCAGGCCTCTCTCTAGCTCTACGAACATTATATTCTTTACATGACACGAGGGGTTATGTGCTGTTAAATTTCACCCCTTCGTTCGGTCTTTTGTTTCTCCTACTCCATGTCTTAACAAGGGCTAGAGTGACGTATGCACGTCAAACGGCTCGGTACCTCGTGCTGCATGTATTTCAAGCGTTCTTCCCAATTGGGGCAGCGAGTCTCACAATCCCCAGGCTAAAAAGCTATGTACAGTACTGTAGCCAGAAATGTCTATCAGCTGTTTACATATGTACCTACTTTAAAATTTACACTTTAGGTACGTGCATGATATAGATTCTGACTGCAGTACCTACTGTCCGAGAATTCTAAAGGAGCCTGTTCCGTCCATGAATGGTCGAAGCCTCCATAAAAAGATAGGAAGCTTTAACACATCCACGAAGAATATGTTTATATGGATTCTTTCTGGTTACTTTTCAAATCTTGCAATTGGCGAAACAAATTCGTCATACTGTAAAAGGAACTTGTTCGGTCAGGGACGCAAAATAAGACATGTAGGTAAAACAGACCATGCATGCATTACTTGATATTTTTCTCACCACCAGTACTAACGAGCCACTTACAATATAGAAGTCAGAACTAGAATATTACCACTTGTATTGATACGTACATTAATTAAATTCGTCAGAAGTTCAAGGTGAAAAATGCAAAACGTCCTTAAGTACGGTGTACTTACATGTAATTACATTTAAGTTCATGCCATTAATAAGTGCAACATTAAATACTGAAGCAATACAGGGAGAGCGGTACTACTATCCATACAAAGGTTCCAAATGAAGTTGTAATAAGAGCCATTATATCGCAGTAACATATATATATATCATGAGCAGCTCGTAGTATTTTTCTCGGATGCGGTGACCTTAACGCTTAGACCAATATCTTTGTCCTATGATTAGTACATGTATGTATAGTCTTCAGCGCTTGTGATCATGTACTCGTCCAGCACCTTCCCTTCTACTACTGATCACTTACATCAATCTACTATATTGATGGCTCCACCGTTCACCTGGACACCCCTCTAACGCCCTGGACAGTTGATAGTCTTGATTGGTTGAGGAGAGGTATAGAAGCCAATTATAAGGTATATCTTTTTGTTGACTGTATATGGTAACTGTGCGGGTGAGGGTGGAGTTTCTGGGTGAGGGATCTATGATGGAGTCGTCTATGATGGAGTCGTCTATGACCTTGATCAAGTGCGTATTTACCAAAAAATTTAAGAAGGAATATTATATTAGTTATCCCTGCACACTGCATATTAAGCGAGAGAACCGCGGTTGACATACCTTCCCACGCGCCAGCTACATATTTACATACTAACTCCAGAGTAGTGCTTAATCTGCGCATGCATACACTCTAAAAATCCTAGAGTACCTGGAGTATGCCCTATCTTATGCACGAAATACAATACTGCTGCTATTGTTGTACCCCAGTTACTAGAGTAAAGTACACTACTACATGTAGTAATGCATCGAAGGAATCTGGTTGGTCGGATCTTAAAAATTATGAGAGGAAACGAATCAGTGGAGATTACAAAGGGGACATAACGGTATGTCAATGACGTTCTTGCATGTTGTGGTCGTATTTCAGAAGAGATCATGCCTGGTCACTCGTCGATTAAGTCCCATAGACTAGCGCTTGTTTGTACACTCTCGCTTAATGCGCCATTTTTGCGTAAGAGAGAGATAGACGAAATCTTGGTTTCATTGGGAGAAGGCCCAAAGAATTAAGCTTAAAGGGGCGGGTTGAGACACGTAACTGGGCGCTTCGGGGGTGGGTAATTAATCTACCCAACATAACGAATAGACAAGCACCTATATCCGCCGTGTAATGGATGGACTGGACTGGTCGTTGAGATGTTTATCTCAGACAGGCGGTCAAAGGGCAGGGCGCGTCCATTGTTGCAAGAGTCTCGCAATCAACCCCTCCTTCAGACATCGCACGATTCTTAAGTTTCATCTACCTTGTTAAAGAAATCTTAAGGTCATTGTCAAGTATCATTTGATTGGCATTGAGCTAGATAGTATTGCCCACATGTATATATTAAAGCACTTGTACTCCAGTCAGGTGTAGAGAATACTTGTTTTCCGGTAGATAGCTGTAGTTAGCACATGCATAGCTCGGGCGCTAGAAGAAGAAGCCCAATATTGGGAGGAAGGATTGAAAATCTCTTGCGGTCTAATTCACCGGGTGCTTACTTAGTGCCGTGAAGGTGGTGGACATTGCAAGACTTCGCCGCAGCCGCCTGGATACGTGCACCCAGCGCAGTGCGGCGTACGTATGCAAGCAGGTGCCGTACTAGGTAGTTTCTATGCCACTCTCGAAAGGAACTATTCTCGAAGCCCTACTCTTCTGATACAAGGACTCAATTACTCCTACAAAGGTACAGGTAGCAAGGTGCCGATGCTACTCTTATTCCCGGGGGCGTTGTTGGTGCACCTAGACCTAACCTTGTGGGACTATCACAAAGAAAGGTACCAGAGAGTGATGTGACCCAAACCCCAGCGTCTCCGGCGAGCAGTCAGGCCTGATCATCATGAGCTCTTGACAAGAGTGCCTCTCCGCAGCCTCTTTTAGATGATACTTCATCGCTATTACTTTCATCCTAGTAGTATATCATTAGCGTTGCCATTAAGAATTCTCTGTCAGCTATTCTTGTGTTGAACGTTGAACGTTTTGCGGGAGGGAAGAAGACCCTTGAGACATCGTGTGTGGGGCTCACGCTCGGTAAACGACCCCTCCTTCCCTTCCCTGCGCCTCCCCTCCTCCCCTCCCCCCAAAACCACTGTTGCTATTTTTCGCTTCCCGAGATCCAATCTCTAGCCAGCTTTCACCTATTCTAGTTGGAAACTGCTATTACTACTTTACTGTCCGCGTGCCCCTTCTTCTTATTCCTTTTTCACTGTTGCTGCTACTGCTGCTTCTCTCCCTGTCCTCCTCCCTCCCCTCCCCCTCCACCTCCACGCCCACTTCCATCTTCTTCTCTTTTGCTCGCTCCCACCAAAGGAATAATCAACCAGCTTCAATCACTTTGCTTTCTTTCAAAGAAACATTCATTTAATACTACCGTTCTCTTCTTCTTGGATAATGTAATTGCCCTCTTCCACCCTTTCCCCTGTTTCCTTACCCTTCAGTGAGATAGTCCTGCAGTGCTATCTGCACAAGCTCTTTACCTGACAACGCATCGGAATACAATTGAATATTGACCCATTTCTAAATATCAGATTTTCCTCGGCATTATAGTGTAGCATAGCCTAGCGCTTGCTCTCTCCAAATCATCTTTATTTCATCGTTTCTGTGTAAGAGGATAAAGAACAATGTCTCGGCACACTTCTTCCTCACGGAAGATCTCTTTCAACGTCAGCGACCAATACGAGATCCAGGATGTTGTTGGTGAAGGTGCATATGGAGTTGTTTGGTAATTTCATCCTTTATTTCAAGTTTCCTGGACTTGTGGAAGCTGATTTAGCTTTCAGCTCGGCGCTTCACAAACCATCAGGACAAAAGGTTGCTATCAAGAAAATCACACCATTTGACCATAGCATGTTCTGTCTGAGAACACTCCGTGAGATGAAGCTCTTGAGGTATTTCAATCACGAGAACATCATCAGTATTCTCGATATCCAGAAGCCAAGGAATTACGACAGCTTCACTGAGGTTTATCTCATCCAAGTAAGTTCCGGATAATACGTCAGCGGATCTTGATGAAGCTGATCTAATCTATTTCATGTAGGAGCTTATGGAGACCGACATGCACCGTGTAATCCGTACTCAAGATCTCTCGGACGACCATTGCCAGTATTTCATCTACCAAACTCTTCGTGCACTAAAAGCTATGCACTCGGCGAACGTCCTTCATCGTGATCTTAAGCCATCAAACTTGCTTCTCAACGCCAACTGCGATTTGAAAGTCTGCGATTTTGGTCTTGCAAGATCTGCCGCAAGCACCGAGGATAACTCTGGTTTCATGACGGAATATGTTGCTACTAGATGGTACAGAGCTCCGGAAATTATGTTGACCTTCAAAGAGTACACAAAGGCGATTGATGTGTGGAGTGTGGGCTGTATCTTGGCTGAAATGTTGAGTGGAAAACCGTTGTTCCCTGGCAAAGATTGTATGCTTCACCTCCCACCCCGCCTTCCTGTGGAACATTACTGATATTGTCCGTAGATCACCACCAGCTTACCCTCATTCTGGATGTCCTTGGTACCCCAACAATGGAAGACTATTACGGTATCAAGTCTCGCCGTGCTCGTGAATATATCCGCTCGCTTCCGTTTAAGAAGAGAATCCCGTTCTCTGCAATGTTCCCCAAGACCTCACCCCAGGCTCTCGATCTTCTTGAGAAGCTACTTGCGTTCAATCCGGCTAAGCGTATCACGGTTGAGGATGCGCTCAAGCATCCATACCTTGAGCCTTACCATGACCCCGAGGATGAGCCAACTGCACCCCCAATCCCGGACGAGTTCTTCGACTTTGACAGGAGAAAGGACGAGTTGAGCAAAGAACAACTGAAAAGTACGTATTTTTCAACCTTTGATAAGATGCCTGACTAACCTTATTCTTTGTAGCACTTATATTCGAGGAAATTATGCGATAAATCTTGTGTTCTTCTACCCGTTGATTTTCCATTGATTTTACGAATACATTGACGGGGCTAGATTGGCACATTGAGGGTGGAGCTATTTTATTTTTGATCATAAAAACTTTTTTAAATTTTTGACGGAGCTAGGACAGACAAGATCGCCCGGGGTTGCTTTGTATGTTTTTTTTTTTCGCTTCAGAGTTTTTGTGACGCTGGTACTTCTCTATTTACTGTCTAAACGGTTTGGTTTGTTTTGTTTCTTTTTCCCCATTAAATTACGTCATGCGATATATCAATGATACCGGTAGTTTTCTTTCACTCTGTTCTGTTAAAGCGTATTGGTTCTAGACGAGTATGGAATTTGAAGGGAAAGCGCAAATTGTAAGTATATGTAATTCGAACCTGTTTCGAATTGACATGGCCCGCTTAGTCGGGTGTACGTGATTCTACTGTTACAAGACTCCCTTATTTGTAAGTTGGCACCCAAAGTAGGCCAACCAGGTTTTATGTAGTACTTCCACGTGTGTATATACTACGTGCAACACATGTACTAGTTAGCAATTGGTTATTGATAGATATCGCTACGTACATTTATATACATGTAATTCACCTATTGACTTGATCACCTAAAGTGCTAATCATGTTTGGAGTAGCAAGATTATCTAATAGTGAAATATATGTACTAAATCAAACCCAGGAGGATCTACTGAGTTTATAAACATCGAAGCTACATGTGGCGTCATTCAACATGGATGCGACTAACTACACGCATGTAAGACGCTCAGCGTGACAGAGCTATCACTTGATTAGACTCCTTGTTCCATGAGTACATGTAAGTATGTACACACATACATGTAAGTGTAGCCTCTATTTGATGACATAAAAGGCACCCTCAAATAAAGGGGATCCGGAAGGCGTGCTTACAATTATAACTATATACATGTATGTATACTATAATAGCCATATATTTAGACCTAAATAGAGAATATATACCTGTTTTTTACGAGACACTAATACATGTATATGTAGGCGCATAACTTATTATAGGGTAGATGTACGTATAGAAACGATAGTATGACTCTATCAGAGAACCATAAATCAGTATTCGAGGTATTTGAACATGGCAGACGTGAGATGACCATGTACAGTCGCATTCGAAAAGTACTGGCACCCTACTATATTGAGTCGTTCATGAATTGTAGCCCACCAACAATCATGGCACTCGCGCATACTCAACTTATTGATAGGTATGACCGCAATAGAGACATTGCAGCTCTGGCAATTGTCTCGAATATGAGAATTGAAAAGCAGAAAGGACTGCCTCGTGAGTTTGGCTTGGAAGTGCCAATACTTTTCAAATGCGGCTGTACATATATATCTTCTTCATGACATATCACTCGGCCCACGCGATGGGGCACTGCGGATATTATCCTTATTGTTAGCTCATTTATCAATTGATTTTATTCAAAAACTATTTTGTAAGGGTATATTATGCTAACTCTAAATTCCAGGACTCTAATGTACATTATACATCGATTGTCGTTGGTATCGGTTATTCACTACAAATTGGGATCTCTCTAGGTGGGATATTAAAAGCCCCCCTCCCTCCCTCTCTTTGTGAGTCCCCATCATCAGTAATAAGACCTAACCCTGACGTCCCCCCAATCCTCTTTTCCATCTCCAAATTTACTTCACTTCATTTCACATTACCAACACCAACCCTCAACATCAACACCCCCAACGCCACAAGCATCCCCAACATCCCCAACATCACCGGCATCACTAGTACCACTAGCATCGCCAGAATCATCGCCACTGCTCACAATGGCGCCTAAGGCCCCTTCGGCCACAAAGCCCCCCGTGCGATAGCCTCCGCCAAAAAGAAGACTGGCCCCACAGAGAACTCTTCCGCTAAGAGGAAGGCGAGCTCTAGAGAGCTCTCTATCTCTCCTGTCCATAAGAATATGAGTCCGAACGAGCTCTGCTTCCCCATAGTCTCCCAGGAAAGAGCTAGCTCTAACCAGCTTTCGACACGCTCTCGCGCCTATCTCCAATCTTCCTGTGCCTTCCCCGAGAAGGATTTTATCCTCCTCACCAATCAAATCAAAAGCGACCTTCGCCAGCCTTCCAACCTTGTTGGACTTGTGGGCCCCCAGAAAGGAAAAGAGTGTTTTGAAACCTGGTTAGTCGATTACATGAATGCCGGAATCGGGGCTGTATACTGGTGTGCCGATAAAGGGAGGATTTGGGACTACTCGACTGATGAGGGGAAAGAAAGGTGTGTAGCAATTCTACAAAAAGAGAACAAGGCAAGAGTTATGCTGCGCTAATACTGTGAATAGTATAAGAATTCTCCTTCGTGCACTGGTTAAATTAACCGGCCCAGAATTGAGAAAGAAGGGACGCAGAAGTAGCAATATCGAAAACTCTACCTTCATTATCACACAGGGAACTCAGTTTTCATCTACAGGACTAAAGGGCCTAAATGATAGTGAAGACATCACCCAGGAAGTCCCCGCTCAGGAAGTCCTCCCCAAGAACAAGCAGCAGAGGAAGACTTGCCTCCCCGGCGCTTCTACAACCTTGAATAAAGCCACTTACGTCCAGTCTATCTGGGATAAAAATCCTCTCGAGGACAATGCTGGTAACTTCGTTGGCGTGGACAGCAACGATTTTGTGGCGGATTACGTGTACGAAGTGAGGCCTTATATCTTCTAGGAGGGCCATTTTAAATGCTTAAGGATAACTAAGTGTGTTTTCATACATCATGTAATTATGAGCACTAAGGGAGCGATTTCAAATGAGCACTTTCAGAGGAGAAAAATTTGTGGGGAAAGTTATGACTAATTGAATCACACTAAATCACTCGGTGGCTCAAACTTTCACATCTCGGTTTTTGTTTTTGTTTTTGTTTAATTCATTTATTTTCACATCTCGGTTATAACATTGTAGATCACATTTTATACGAGAGTTTTGGTTGTGGAGGATCAGTTAAGCATTCCTAAACATTAAAGCCGGTGGATTAATGTTTTTTGGTGTTAATTATAGATTATTAGGCGTAAACAGGTTGGCCAAACAACGGTCTTACAAGTAAGCAAGAAAATTGTTAGAGAACTATTTGATCACTAATCTACTGTTAATACTATAGCGCCCATAAACAAGAGTTTGGGGTGTCTATTGTTCTGATAGACCTCTCTCTGTCATAATATTTGGTATTCACGCATTCTTGTTTGCTGGGGTGTGTGATCCTTCTGGATACAGCTTTTTGTATCCTAGGAAGCAAGCATTTACTGGTAACAAAAGAACTAATCCGGGATGAATTGTTTGTATACGGAGGTGGGCGTGTTTGGGTGAATCTTGGGTGTCGGGAGCTGAACAGCGCTAATCTAGGCACGGTGCGGGCCGTTCCGGGGCTAAACTAGCCCCGAGCTGTCTAGACTCCATTACTACACATGGACTTAGATTTTTCATAAGAATGTCATGTATATTTAAACCGAGTAAAACTGATTTTGTAGTAAATGCACATATACGTTGAGACCAATGTTGCTTTCCAGAAAAGTAATCATCGCTGCAGCTGCTCAGCCCCACTCTTCACTGTCTGAGACTAAGTTACTTCAAGGTTTTTATAGATCTAGCGGTGGACGTACCCTCGGAGACTAGTTTTCTACGTTTAGCCACTGATATAACTAGCCTTTGGTTTAGTTTTCCGGGGCTGCCCTTCTCTCCGGATACAAGGCCAACAAAATCTGTGAGAGGTCATGTAAGGGATATGAACCAGAATGTCAGCCACGTAATGTGATTCATGAGGTTGTAGTAGGTGACATCGAGGTGCGTTTATCTTGTCAGCTTGCTCGAGCGGTCGGACAAATCGCATCGAGGAAATTCGCTAAAAGGATCGGATGCTAAACCTGTCGAGGAGAACCTGCATTATCACAACTTCTATCTGAGTTTACCTGGATATCCACCAATAAGAGAAGGATATCGAGCATACACACCATTGTAATATTAACCCTTGTTCTGCGCACTGGTCCGGGAATCGATATGAGGAGAGATAGAGATACAGCCTCCGGTAGAATTATTGCGGAAATGTGGCGTTGGAGAATCGCTCTGTTCTCGGCGTGATGGTTGGTCCCTGTTTTCCACAATAATTCTACCGGAGGCTGTACGTTGAGATAATTCAGTGTCTTAGACTTAGATCACCCCAAGGTAGATACCTGGGGCGACCCTTCCCAGGTAATGTATATCACTGGTTCGGAGACTTCGCCCCTCTCCGCCTCCTCCACATCATGCACTGGACACAGCTCTTTTTAGGGGAGATACCCACAGCTTTAAAACATTAATTTTATAAATTATTACTTATTATCTGGGTAAAAGGAGTTCTGATTGCATATACATATACGGGTGAGGGTCACTCTAGCTAAGAACCCTCTCTTATAGGGAACACATGTTACGTAGGTATGGAATCAATTTCTCTCGAATTCTCATCCTATTACGCAATTTTTATTCCCAAATATCGCTCCGAAGACAAGGCTACTGGCTAAATCTCTTACAGTGGCAAATGATGATCAAAATATAGGTCCTAGCGATTACAAAATCAAGAAATTTATTTGTGGGAGCTGCAAAAGGCCCGGCCACCAAAAAAAGAAAGGAAGAAAAAACAACGAGCGCTGAATATCTGTTTTATCTAAAACAAACTTTCAAGAACATGAGGTCGTGTCTATAGACATTAAAGAGGCCATAGACCCTCGTTCTTAATTCCTAGACGGGCTATTATGGCATAGTTTACCCAATTTCTTCATGATGGATCATGGATACGATTGGGGCTCTATTTCTATCAACTGGACCCTACTCACGTCTGGGTAAAGAACCAGAACATGCAAATGCCTAGTTTGTATGGCAGCTCAGCGCTACTCTATACAAATAATCTCTGCTTTCTCACTTGCATGTTCTGGTTCTTTTTCCCTGACGCGAGTATTTAAGCTCTATTACATACTATAAAATACTCCCGAGATTGCTTGGATGTGGACTTGATTGTCTAAAGTTAATTACCGTCACTCTTGTCGAATCTTAGTAAGAAAAAGAAGCAAACAAAAGGAACCACCCTAGTGCCAATGATAATACGACATTAGAATTCCCACCGCGGCCTTTTTATCCTACTGAACATTGGGCACTAAATCCGAGATCTCTACGTATACGCATTAGCACATCTCTAAATCTATAAAGATATGAGATTTATACTGTAGGTCTCCGAATGTCTCACTATAAACAGAGGAGATATCTAAACCGAATCGTGATATCACCCCGATGCTTGGTTATTCTGTTCTGGGGAGTTGTATGGTTCAAACGGCAGGCCTATGATACAATAGTTCAAGCCTAACCACCTCGTGGCCGTCTAAGACTTCCGGCATAAGTACTGAAACAGATCTAGAATATCGGGCACCGGTTTTCAGAATCCCGAGCGTGATGAACCGCGGTTAACTCCGAGACAAATTCAATAGTCCGAGGAGAATTATTATGGGCTTCTTTAATATGGTTGATCAATTCCACACACTAGACTCGTAACCCTCGCGGAACTAACAACCGATTGTTGGCTATTGGATCCGTTGTCGTCTCATTTCGCAAGAAGATCTTACTCAACTCTCCTGGGCGGTGGTTGGTCGAAGCTGCTGGGCATGTGCTCTGCGTGGCATCTTAATTTGAAACCATACCCAATCGATTCCGGAGATAGGCGAGTAATTGCCGTGCGATCAGTACTCCCAAGGTAACTTCAACGTTGTGGTTATGCCGTTGATTTAACACTTGGCAAAAGTGAGTTACTGTTAATTTTCAGCTGTTTGGCAACATGTACGTATCTACACATGTACCCTACGTGTTTTGTCAATTAGTACTTGAATTAATGTAGTTAATAACTACATGTAGGTATATAGGCCTTCAAATCGACAAATAAAATCGTTACAACAATCTGTTGAACTAGCAACTTATCTGAAGCTGATAAGCAGTGTCAAGAGAAGATGTTTTCAAACACAAAATATTTTAATACATTATACTATCGGTTGAAGAAGTTTTTCTTAAATAGGTCAGTTGATGTCAGAATATATAAGTTGGCAAATCGTACATGCTACATGTATACATGTAGCTAGCTGTCGAACAGGACAGAGCTCGTAGGGTCGCCCCGTTACCAAATGGCCCTCAAGTACTTCAAAGTTATATACGATGGACGACGCCAGCTTTCCGAGCCACCCATTATGCATATAACCTACCCGAACACCGAAAATTCTAGTATATATGAGTCACAGTGCATGATTAACTGTTCGGGTGGCATGAGGGGTATTCGGGTAGCTAGGGAAAGTTTTCATGTTGCCCATGACACAAAAACGAGCCCTTTAAAAGCAAATGGTATGCGTGGTCCGCATCGGAGTAGTTGCCAGTTCAAAATTCAGATGCAATGGTTTCAGTTGTTCACCCAGGCCCTTGGGTTCCTTCCTGTCTTCTCAGTGTTTCACAAGGAATATCGCCGACATTTCTAAAGCTGCCTAAATCAGCATTATCATGCAGGAAGCTCGAACCAAAGATGAAAGGGTTGGTGATCACTTGATACACGATAAACATCAGGTTATTGACCGTTTGGGGGTTGTTTCCATTTAGTTAGATATTGGCCCAACGGTCATGAATAATCACTCTGCATACACCCGATGATAATGACCCTCGCCACGAACTTCCCTAGTCAATACTCCTGCTGGAATTTATGACCGATCGACGGGCTATTTGCCCAAACAAAGACTTTCAACCATGATCCATGAGAAGTAAGAAAGCTACAGCAGCTACCTATGGACTGTCGATATCTACAGGCCAACTAGCTAGTGCAGTATCTTTAGACTAGGAAAGTGTCTTGTGTCATCCGTATCCAGGAGATGTTGGATCGAATTCACACGAGGCTGTCAACATGATGCAGAATCCGTCGGACTACCAGGCCCCGTTGCGTCCAACTCTAGTACCTACTAGTAGACTGTCTCATTGACAATAGTGACTGTAATAACAAACGTGTTGAGATAAAGGACATTATATTACACGGAACATACCGATTCAAAAATCGCGAAAGTATGTTTTACTCTCCTCGGATTCCCCCAAATTGACAACGAGGTACTTGGGAAAGCTATTTCAAGCTGCCGGTCCAAAAAAGCAAGACACAAAGAAAAGGTCCCATGTGCATGATGAAGATGTCTCATCCCATCTATTATCGTTTAGCTGGAATCGAAACGTACATATACTTAATCCTGAGTTGAGTGCTCGGGGTAAAAGAGTTACTCAACATTAATAACAATAACAAGATAGAACGCAATACTTGAATGATCGAAACTTTGCTAGATATGCTATCTGGCTAGTCCGGTCTTTGATCTAGCATACAAATAGATATGGGAAGATTAGCAAATTCAGGGTCACTTAGAGTCAGGGGCTGATTGGGATGTGCAGGGACCTGCAATAGTAACTAGGTAAATGAGATCACTTATTACTTTTTGGGTCTGTCAATCTCGATCCAAAGATTCAGGATCGGTTGCCGAGTGTGGAAATCGCCATTAAACTGTGGGCCGGTGGCCCCGCCGGCATTGTCGTTCACGGTGTATTGGCGAACAGGGGAGTTTAAGCCAATGAGAAAGAGAGATTGGATGCTCTATTTTTTCTGTTTTGGTTTAATCCGTCAACACGGTCCAGCCCCCGTCATCACCCCGTGAACGATAGTTGTCAAGTATCAGCCGCTGATGATTTTTCTCAGCCACTGACTAGGCCATAGTTCCGCACAGAGCATGTCATGGACTCAAGAATAACATGTATTGATTGACCTAAAGGTCGTCCCAACCTTCTGGGTACTACTAAGTTATGTAGTACCACTCCGAAAAAGGAGCACCCTAGCTAGGTCCTGCCTTCTGGTAACGGCTTTGATTCGTCTGCTCGAACTTAAGGCAATCTCCCCGATCAAAAGAAATTCGCTTGAGCAAAAAACAAATTTATAATCTGACAACGGTCAAACCACGATACCGGAATGGACTAGATCGACGACCTTTATTTTTCGTCGGGAAATCGGCTCCGCCAACCTCCGCGATTCACTGACACTATTAGTATGTAGCTCTATTACGCTGCTACGCGTACGCTTCAAACAATAAATCCTGTACACCAACATTCTCAGTCATATATATAAATGACAGATACATTATCTACTCTAGTATGGGCCCGAATCATAGGAATGTGTGGTCTTTGGGTCTTTTACAGCTCCATACTCTATAGATCCGGCAGCCAGCCGATTGAACATATCCCAAGCTGAGGAGTGAGTCGCCATAGAGCTAACAATTCCCCGTCCAAAACAGGCGATACATCCATGGGTATCCTAGAAATCCGTATCCTGGGGGAGAAAAGTGACTTCCAATCACCGAGCTAGTGCACCGACTAGTAATGAATTAATGGGTATATAGATCGTACGTATTCAATTAATTTGAGCACCAAAGGGGGAGAAAGGGGTCTGTCGCCATACACTAGTGCGCCGAGTGGCTTCGATCTCTCTGTCCCTAATAAATGAGCATATAGATCATGAGTAACGAGAGTCATGTGCAGGAATAAATTTGGGAAATCTGGCCAGGGGCTGGGGCTTTGGTGCATATGCTTCGATCACCGAATATCATTCGGTTCTCTTGGCGGTAGAAAAAGTGGAATGTATGGACGGCGCAATTAATGCTGGAACTCGTTTTCGGGGATTTACTTACTGGGCTAGTGTCAGTGTGAGACATACAGACGTCATAGGTCATAGGTCATAGTTCTTTTTTTTGCCCAGCACAGCCTCCACTTGTGGCATAGAAGCTAGGGCGTTCAACATCCTTGGATCACGATCACTTATCAAGAAAAACTTTAATAGGATATTTTTGCCCCCATATCTCTGCCATAATTTGGGACTAAAATGCTCTAACCCTAAGCTGATGGGCTCATCATGCTTGAAAGTTCCTTTGATTGTAGTATATTGTTAACTAAACAACACTCCGATCATGTAAACCAGACTTCCCGAATCCTGGACCAGGTTAGGCTCGTACCCAGCTCTCTTAGGACCAGGCCAACTTTCATCTCTGCATACCTGTTACACTGATCTCATAAAAATACGGCTAAAAATAAGTTGCTGAATCGGACATATATATATGAAAATAAAAGAACGTGGAAAAAAAGAACACCCAGCACTCCAAAAATATAGTCCAGACAAACCTCTGGCCTCCTTCTAGTAACGAAAAACCTTTAAAAAATATTGTGAAATTTGATAACACACTCAGACCGGGACACCGCAAATGAAACCCCAACTGTCGCACCAAAGTTTATACTTTACCTGAAAAACAGAAGTATCCAGTTACACTGGATTAGACATCATCGACTGTAGCTGCTTAACCAGGACCGAAGAAAGCATTAAACTCTTTGGCGCAATCCTTATCCTCTGTGGCCCAACTGCCCCCACTATCCCCGGCCAGCGCAAAGACGATATTTGCAAACCACCCAACGAACTCCTCGCTCTCTAAGAGCTCCTTCCATAATAGACACACATCCCTAACGGGATTTCTATACACCCCACTACCACTTCCCTCCGGACCACAGCTTCCAAATCCACCCAGAACAAGGTTTGTATGCCCATTGAGTGCCGCAACCCTCAGGATTGATTTCATTTTATCGCGCTGGAGGTTTTTCTCCTCGTCGAAGGAATATTTCATCCCAGTTTCATCGGTTTTTGGTCGCCTCACAGGTGGCGCCGATACAACTGAGACCACTTTCCATTCATCATCCCCCCAGATAGTGTAGCCACCCTTGAACCCTTCACGAAACACCACGACACTCGGCGAGTACACGGCCCCAGTTTGAGGTAGCGGATAGTATGTCTGCACGGCCGGCGTGCGTGGGTCCGTGCAATTAAGTGCCTGAACGAGGTTCGACCGGCGTGCGAACCCTTCCTCGAGGGTCAGGATCCCACCATCCCACTCGCCTCCGGCCTTCTTCTCGTTGGCAGTGTTGAGTACGAGTACTCGATTTGTCTGCCCGCCATCTATTATCGTTCTGAAGTGCACGGGAGGTGCACGATGCCCGCAGGGGGCGGACGACGAGGATACATAATCGCCGCCGCCAAATGGAAATGCACTGGTAGGGTCATCCTTGGAGAATGAGTAATTTTGCCAGTGTATAGCGACATCGAGAGGCTCCAGGTCCTCTATCACGGCGGTCCGAAGTGTCCGTTGGCGAAGATTTGGCGGTAGCGGTGGAAGAGGTTCAGTGTAAGGGTAGAAATAAGAAGTAGGAATTGTGCCACTCCGTTGAGGAACCTCGGGAAGTAAGGCCTTTGTTTCGGCCGATGCTATAATAGCACGCTGGCGATTTGTCGGCATCGTTTAGGATACTCAACGAGTATGAGATATAATATATATACTTATATATCAGTATATATATATGCCTGATGAAGCTGATCTGTAGCTAGCTAGCTATAGCTATGAAGAGCTTTTCAATTGTTGTATGGAAAGCTAGCTAGTATAAAAAGGTAGATTTGTTTATATGAAGTTACAACCGCTAGTGGTTGTATGTATATAAGTAAACGACGTACTAAAGCGGTTTGATAGGGCGTAGGTGTAGGTTGGCTTCAATATTGGATGGAATCTTGTCTCTGTCCAATGGATCCCAAGGCTGGCTCTTTGTCCTAATTTATATCCCAGTAGGGGGTAGCTGTGGGGGGTTGAGGGGGAGTGAGAGGGGGGGGGGGGGTTCACTCAATGAAAATCGATCGTTTTCTTTTGGCTTTTGAACCTGGATCAGCTGCATTGTATGGCTGGCCTATATCTAACTCGAGCCATTACATGTAGCTACATGTAGTATACTGCCAGCTAAAACCATGGTAAAGCTCAGCTAGAACCTCACGTAAGGGGTGGTTTGTTCTTTTTTCTTACCATGAATCCGAACCGTAGGTTATGAGTAATCGATGGGCTCTATTGCTAGATAGATGTATGTATCTTCTGTACGTGACACTTGTTCATTGTAATATTGATTGGCCTGGTCCCTTGCAGTTGGGAAAGCTAATACCAACGGCAATACTGAGGCTCTCTCCTCACTACATAGCACCAAAAGTTTAAACGAACATTTTCCAACCGAGTAGTTGTTACATCGATACCCGGGGGTCTCTATGCAGAAGAATAAACATAGATCGATCCGTATGCCTCTTCCCGTACGTAAACCTAGAGATTTTTAAAAAAAAACATAGTTTGGAGGAGTGGTCAATAACCGAAACAAATGTTCCGGATTTTCTCCAGTTGAGGGGAATTCGATCTCCACTCGAAGTCATGTCATCCTTTCCTTTCCTTTTTTTTTTTTTTTTTTGGGATGAATAGCCATGGTTTGTTTTGCACATAGTTAGGTGGTCTCACTAGCTTTAGCTAGTAGACCAAGATTTTTTGTACCTGTGAAAGCTGCCAGGTTCGTAGGATCAGTACATAAAAGTACGTATCCCTTGACAAATACTTGCTAAGTGCAATTGTGGTACTGGTCACAGCCACTAACCAACTTATAGAGTAGACTATCACTAACATCACTACATAATTACACCACCAACGCTAATCAACACTACTGGCACAATTACACCTCAGACAGTTTCGCGGGTGGATCACCGCCACACCGGATTCGACTCAATCTGAGGAGGTTTTTATCATGGCTCTCGATTTTGTTCCTGAATACCTCGCCGATCGGAAGTCTTATGCAACTAGTCTGTTGATAGGACTAAGTACATATGTAACTATCCGTACACTCTGTAGTGTTGCAGTCGATCACCTACTCTACATCCTTCTTCCAGGGCAGCAGGGAGATGAGTCGCATTTGACTGGCGGGTGCATTGCACAGATCTACTGCTACTACCCTACCCTCCCGCCAAAAGGGATGGGGATGAGAATACCAGTTTGGCTTGCCTTAATTATTTTCACTCGCACTGTTGTATAATTTTCTGGTAGGTAGGCCGATTTTAATTAGGACCTTTCGATCCTAATGCTATCTCGGGAGTTATACCAATCAGAATCAGTCAGACAGATTTTCAGCAGCTGAATATTTCGTTTTTACCCTTCATCAAGGAGTTCAGGTTTCCTGCATATCTAGAGACTACACATCGGCGGAGCCGGAGGAGCACAACTCGGGTTGACGACTACAACTAATGATGATTGGTATTGTAATTTCGTGGATAGTTTGGGCTAGTAGTACATACATGTACATATATCTTGACTCTCTCGTGGGACCTTTATGATTACATACACGCATACGTATACGCCGATACGCCTAGATATATGTACGTACCAGGCTCCTGAATACATGTAGTAGTCAGATATTGGTACTTGCAGTAAGTATGTGTTTAATTAGAGTATGTGGTTGACCTTGCTCTAGACGCTCACTGGGATAGTACTCACGGCGGTGTATGGTGCAACAGCTAAGAACGGCAAAAAATGAGGACAGAATATGTGGAGAATATCACAAAGCATATAGATAATATTCCCTGTATCAAATAAAGACTTCTACTGTTTTGACTTTCTTAATTTCGTCGATTCCTTCTTGAAGCACCATGCCCGTGTACACCATACTCCTGTGTAGGCGTCTAGATCTGGACTCCGGAGCTAGCCTTCAAATAAATGCCCCAAACCACCACCAGCGAGACATGAATATTGAGTTCCGCGGAGTTGTAATTCACAGATTCTATTTAGGCTCGGCTTCCGGGTCGCCTGAATCAGGTCGGCAGCGGTGACTCGGCATCAAGAACTGAGCCGATAAAGGTGTACCTGGCGCTTCCGTGGCCATCGCCCCACCCCGATGTGATGTTTTGGTGCATACATCCGTAGACGTCAAAAGGGCCGATCAAACATCCGCCGCGCCGTGGGATGAGAAAAAAACCTGGCCGTGATTTGGAATGCTGTGATCGTCGTCGTGCAAAGACCAGGGCTACGCAGGCAAGGCTAAACACGAAGCCTAGAATTCTCCGCTGGGCATGAGGACTTTAGACAGGCCATCATGATGATCGTGAGGTTGATTACTACCCCTGCGTATGCTGTTTTCTAAGACGGAGGTGAGACACCAGTGGAGGAAAGAGTTCAAGGGGGACTAGAGTAGAGGTGGACAGACGAGCTTAGAGCCTGAGTGGTCTGTGCTTACCGCTCTGGCCCTGTTGAAAAAGCTTGGCTTCAGCTAAAAGCGAACTCCAATAATTTTCACAGCCAGCCAGAGGCTCAATAAAACTAATTATCACCACCACCATGGTTTTACCCCACCAGTCCCTGCTCCTGCGACAATCATTAGCTTCCAGACTTGGTGCCGTTGCCCCGCGTAGGTGGGTGTCTTCCAAGTCGACGCCTCTACCGCGAACCATCGTTTCTCTTCTCAATGGAATCTCAAATATCCATGTCGATCTCGGAGAGACCAAAAACAGCACTGTCGCCAATGGGGAGGAGGAGATGGCTCCGCCGGTGGTAACGGTGCATGGTTGGATCCGTTCAGTTCGACGCATGAAAAATGTGTCTTTTGCACATATAGCTGATGGCTCGACTACGGTGCCTTTGCAGGCAGTCTTGACGAAGGAACAGAGTGAGGGGTAGGTTCTTGATTTCCATTTTTGTACATTTCTCTATTTCTACACTTCTACACCCCTTATTCTCCACTCTCTCTCCTCGCCTTATGCTTTGGTCTAGAATCTGGGATCATCTATGTAGTCGTCGACTACAGAAGAACATGAAGGTTGACATTAGGCTTGGTCTATGTATCCAGCCTCGCAACCGGGGCAAGCGTCAAGATTACGGGAGAATGGAAGAAATCTATTTCTGGCGGGAAACAGGCGAAAGAACTACTGGCCCAAGAAGTAAAAATAATTGGAGAAGCAGATCCTGAAGTAAAACATCCCCTTCCCTACATACTGAATGTTCTTTTACCATTATATTACTTGCGCCCCCACCTTAAACCACCCACCCCCACGCACTTGAATATTCACAATGAGACAAGTTTCGAAACGAGAAATTCTCTGTATCTCTAAAGTGAAAGTTCCTGAGTTGAAACCTGGGTTTCCTCACAAGTAAAATGGGAGGAGGTAGGAGAAGCGCCTACTGTAACAACTCAGGCTAAGATACAATATCAAACTCTAGACATACCCTCTTCAAAAGAAGTACCAAACTGCAGAATACCTACGATCATTACCTCATCTCCGCTCCCGTATTCCCGGCAACAGCAACCTCCTCCAACTCCGTTCTTACATGATATCCCGGCTCACAGCCTTCTTCTCCTCCCATGAATTCGTCCAATGTCATCCTCCAATCATCACCTCCTCGGATGCTGAAGGTGCCGGCGAGGTTTTCACAGTCTCTTCCAATGCCGCCGCGACCAATGAAAACAAGGCTGCACACTTCTTTAGAGACCCAAAATACTTGACAGTGTCTAGCCAGCTTCATTTGGAAGCCCTGGCGGCAGCGCTGCCGAGAGTGTGGACATTGTCGCCGACGTTTAGGGCGGAGAAGTCGGATACGGCTAGGCATCTGAGCGAGTTCTACATGCTGGAGGTTGAAACCTCATTCATAGACTCTTTGGAGCCACTTCTAAACACAGTCGAAGATATGGCGAAGGATCTCGTTAGAGGGATCTCAAACTCGCGTGTGGGCGCCGAAACCCTCTCTTCGGCCGGTGAAAAGGCCGGTGAAATTGAGGAGCGCTGGAAGGGTCTACTCGAGAATGAATGGTCACGTATCACCTACACTGAAGCAGTTGACGGGCTCCAAGCCGCCGTAAACCGCGGTGAAGTCAAGTTTGTATTTCCTCCGACATGGGGTGTGGGGCTGCAAGCCGAGCATGAAAAGTTTTTGGCTCAGACACTTGGGGGTGGTGGGAAGGGCGGCCCGGTATTTGTCACGGACTATCCCCGCGATCTAAAGCCTTTCTATATGCTGCCTTCTCGCGGAGAGACACAAGAGGGGAGAGAGACAGTAGCCTGCTTTGATCTCCTGCTTCCTGTTGTAGGAGAGCTCGTTGGGGGCTCTCTTAGGGAACACCGGTATGAGGAACTTGTAGGCGCCATGAAGAAGATGGACCTTGTTCCTGAAGACGAGGATGAATTGGGGAATCTCAGGTGGTATGCAGAACTACGGAAATGGGGCTCTACTGAGCATGGTGGCTTTGGGATGGGATTTGATAGACTACTCTGTTATTTGGCTGGGGTTGACAATATCAGAGAAACGGTCACCTTTCCCAGATGGGTTGGAAGGTGCGATTGCTAGAACTTTTGAAAATAAAAAGAAATAGATTTTGTTGCATGCTGTTCCATTCTCACGCTTCTTGAAAAGGAGAATTTTTAGTGCGTCTAGAAGACAAGTAAGACCGTGCGGAGGAAAGGAAATGCAGATCGTCGCTCAATCGCCAATTTCAATTGAGACAGTACAGCACAGCCATAGCACAATTAAGATCGGACAAAAGCTAGGCCACAGAACGACCTTAATACCGACCGAGACTATGTCTGCCACAGTATGTGAACCAAGTCCCTGATATTCAGAATATGTATGTATAAGTAGTAGAGTATTAATATATTCCCAAGGCACTGGTCAATGTCATATGTGCGTCTCTCTGACATCCGCTACCTAGGTATCTATTCTGGCGGACCGTGCTTCGTACTCATTTTCCGGGACTGCCTGTGCACCGAGAGGAGGTCTAGACAACTATGAAATGATTACTTGTAGTTATCCAGTTCTGTAGGCCAAGATGTAACCTGGATTTCCCTGATCGATGAGTAGTACAGCAAAACCCTAAGCTAGGCAATTCCATCTGTAGCATACGGTTGACCCTCCGCACCATCATAATCACCTGCAGAAAATACTTTGAGGGGCTGAATATCGTCACAAGACCGCCCCCTGATAAGGACTGGCAATTTCCCCAGGCTCTTGGCGGCGACCCTGCAGTTAACTTTGGGTTGATGCATCTAAGGGGTAGCTGAGTGGTCAAGCGAGCGGGTAGATCGAGATGACTGTAGCTTACCCAGCGCAATCCCTCCTTATGATAGGCGGAACCTACCGATGGTGGAGATTTTTCGTTCCGAGTTGACCCTAACATATGCGCACGAGTGATATTTCATGATGTAAATAACATTTAATGAGTGTACCAGGGGTTAAGGGTAAGTACTGAGAACCCCGTTTTGGGTAATTTTTAAAAGTGAGGGCTCTGATTGGGCTGATATAAATATTTTTGACAGTTGGCAGCCAAGCAGGTATTTGGGTAGTGTGTCCCGCAGCTTTCGCAAAGCAACCTCCTCAACCTCTTTTCTACTCCTGTTCTTTTCGAACTTCACCAAAGCTCTTTTGATAACTTCGAATTAATACTCAGATGTAGCTGTGGGAGGGGGCTATTCAGTGGTTATTTTTTTTGTATTTTTAGGAAAATATTTCGATTTTTAAGTGAGGATAGATAAAACGTCTCGGTATTTTTTTCTACCATACAAATTTCAGGGCCAAGACTAAAATTCATTGGGGACTTTTAGTTGCCATAGGCGGTTTCCATACAAAATCAACCAATCCTTCAAGGCGTCTCGATATTTAACTTGCACGCCCGGTACATATATCATAACATATCACAACTGTTTTTTCTTTTTTCTTTTTTCTTTTTTTACTGTAAATACTAAATGTAGTGAGTGAGTCAAGTGTGTTATAGTTAAAAGTTTAGGCTTTATTCTCGAGAAAGGTCGAGCAGAGGGCGTCGATCGCGATACGTACAAGCACGCATTCCGATCACAGTTAAAAGGCCACTTAGCCTAACATCTTTTTTCATAACGAATACGTTCAACGCAGTAACTTTATATATATATTTTTCTAATATTGGAAAGCTCGACCGAGTTTCGTCACAAGCAGAGGCGATCTTACGAGCCAAGCAGAGAAGACTTTCTAAATGGACAAGCAGCTCGAGCTCATAGCAAAATTCGACGACTCGTGGACCACGCTAGTGTGATTTACGAGGGCGAGCGCCCTAGTTGTGTCCTTGGCTCAAGAACCGCATGGTCTCGATGGCACCAAAGGCCAGCGGTCTACGAGGACGAGGTTCATGGAGGACAGTATGTGTCATGCCATTGCCTCCACTAGGACAATGATAGCATTATATGGCCTATGAGAGGATCGTATCTCGAATATGAGTACATACTATATTTGATTAATTATATATAGAGACCAATCTTATAGTACAGGTCAATCATAGTATGAGGGAGAAATAAAATAAGTCTCCAGAAAGCTCGAGGAATTTTGAGGACTCGCCTATTACCTCGAGGATAGGCAAGGGCAAGAGCTGACAAGGACGAAGCACCTTGAGGACGGTTCGAAACCTCGCTTCGAGCGTCCCTGTCGACCACACTGTGTAACAGTAACAGTAACATTATGAATTTGAAAACCCTCAATTGATTTGCTTACTATATATATATATGCGGAAAGCTATTTTTTTTCTGAGTTAAGAGGGATCTTGTGTTCAACCTCGAAATAGTTTACCTAGACGAGCATATAATGGCTAAAACGTTTGGGAATAGCAGCACTGTAAGCTTCCCGTTGGATATGTGGTTAAGTTAGTACTGTCTTTGAGCCTCTCATGTCCGTTTTTCAGCTGTGTTTATCTCCTAACACCTGGAGAAATCGGCAATCTCAAATGTAGCCTTTTTTTTCTTCTCTCATGATCACAGTTCGTTGCATAAAATTGTTGAGAACGATGATAGCTTTTAATATTGACTTGCTCGTACTTGATTGCAGAAGTGAGAGAGAAGAAAAGGACAGAAGAGAGGTCGCTGACGTCCACAACCCTGGTAAGTATGACCCACCCTTGATATTGATACTGTTCACCCGCCATCACCCGTCATCACTCGTCCTAACCCTTCCTGCGCTAGGCATCCTATTCGTACCTCAAACTAATAGGCAGAAATATAGGACGCTCGATTTCAACAAGAATTAATGAAGTGATCAATTAATCATGAGCCACAGCTCGTTGCGTTGCCATGGTCACCGGGGGTATTTTAAACTTTTGAGGGCATTGTAAACCCAAGGGTAGCTATAGCTGTGGAGGGTTACGTAGTTTAGTACTTTGCTCTTGTATATTATACCCTAATTGTTTATTTAAGGGAGAAAACAATTCAGCCCCATTGGGTCAATAACAACTACCAAATGATCAATGGCTAAAACTCGACTAAATGAGAAGGATATTCCCTTAGTCTGTCGATGCTTATGCCTACCCTATAACATAGGGCCGCAATTTGGTGATCCTGATCAAAGATCAAGTCACTAATAAGAAAGATAAAAATATTTAATTTATGAGTAAACACACGTGTGAGTGCGCACTTTGACACCAAACTTAGGGTGGGCAGTACGTTTGACAGACGAAGGGATATGTAGCTATCGTTCATGATCATGTGTGAGCACTCTAGTGGAAAAATAAATGTATCTGGAAATTCATCATATTTACGCCTATGTTTTATGTGGGTAAATGTATCTGGATAAGTATCTGGAAAGTCGTTATTTAATTTATTATAGAAAATGCATCTGTTAATGAATCGGGAAATGAATCAGGAAATGCATCCTGAGCGCAAATGGATGACTTTCATGACGACTTTCATGACGACTTTCCTTCTACCCAACCCTAATAGCTAAATATGAGGTTAAAAAGGCATACTTTTGTAAGTTAGGATTCGAACCTAGCACATCCAACAGCTGGAATAGAGCAGAACCATTAAACTACGAACCGTTAAAGAATAACCTATATTAGCTTTCTTCAGCAGGGTATGTTTTAAAACAAGGTTTCGACGTGGGCGATTTTCCGACCACTTTCCAACGACTTTCCAACCAATTTCCAGTTGGAAATGGCAGCGAAAGGCATCACGGGATGCATTTTCACACAGCATCGTCAGTTAATGCATTAAAAGATGCATTTACTTCGCTAGTAGAGGCAGCCCCGGCCATGCATAACCATATGTAGGCCTAAGTCACCTTTTACTATGACGGTATATACAACAAGCTCTAGTAGCCGTGGAAATGCATCAATTTTGACGTTTCCCATACAAAAAGTTGCGAGATACACATTATTTGATGCAATAACCGACCTACTCTGTGTTAAAGGCATTCCTGTCCCATTACCGACACTTTACCGACACCTTTACTGATGCATTTACCTGTTAAAGGCAATAAGATACGACTTTACTGACGACATTCCCCGTTAAAGGCATGTTAAAGGCATGTTAAAGGCAATAAAATACAACTTTACTGACTGTTTCCGGCGTTTCATGCTTTCCACCGGAAAATTAATGTTTTCCAATGAAGCCCCCCCTCTAGATCTCGAGATAGTTGAGTACTCAATATTTCGGTGGGGTCATCAAATGGTATCTGGCATCAATGGGCTTGTAACAGTTGGGGAATACAATTTCATTTTGGTGGATCTATTGTTTGGCATATACATGCAGGCAATTCTTGCTTAATGCTCCTGGAATAATAGTAGGATGCTCGGTGATGATTCGTTTCATTGCCGATGGCCTTCGTCAATCATGTGAAGCATCACGGGTGGCCAAAACTTATCCCCCAATGTGTATACGCCCAAATGTGTGACAGAAGCGTGACATGTAAAGGCATCAGTAGAGTCGTCTGTAAAGTCGTCTGCAAAGTCGTCTGATTTCCCTTAAAACGACTTTCCCTCTACCAAAATATTAACATTTCCCACGTAAATCCAAGCTCGAAATCGACTTTACCGACAACTTTACTGAATATTATTTAATATTTTCAGGTACACATTTCCACGGCTCCTAGAGAAGCTCGGATGTGTTGTCTTATTATACCCTAATGACATTTTTACTGACACTGTAATATATAATCAAAGCGTGGTAAATTTTAGTATAGGACATGTAAATCGTAAAATCAATCATTACTAAACCGTCCGCCCTGATGGAAACTAAATGTAACTACATTAGGTACCGGGCCGATTTGAACAAACAACTGAAAATATAGTCTTTCAATGCATCGAAATAGTTGGACAGTCAAACTGATCTGGGCTGAATAGACACATACGTATACCGGACGCGCGGTCTCTCTGGAAGTTGTTTGCGTCAATAATGATAATATCAATGATATGGACAGCTTACACTCCACTGGATCGAGTAGAGGGAACAGTCATCAATTGTTTTCCTGGAATTCACATCAAGATCAGAGGGTATTACCTATAATATATATAAGTGTCAGGATGTGATTATTTTCGCAGATAATGGCTGCTATTTGGTCCAGTCATGGAAGGAAGACCCGGAACCTGCTTAAATGGTGAGGTTAGCCCGCAGCGGGCTTATACATGTACGTACGATAAAGAACCTTATCCTGTCAAAGAGCATCCATCCCTAGCTAAGCCTTGGAAATTTCCATCATTAAGGAAATACGAAATCTCTGATTAGAGCATAATCAGATGCAACAAACGAACTTTCAACACGTTCTATGCGGGAAGAGGAATTTGATACTGAATAGGTGTAACTATTAGAATGGGTTGACACATTAAATTGTGTCTATCGATATATCATACCGATCTAAAGATATATATATATACCATTGGCTAGAGGTACCTGTCTCCTAACGTGGTAACATCGGGGCGACCACTAGTCTCCTATATTCCCCATAACATAAAAGGCCAGCTGCAGGAGGAGAAGAATCTCGAACATAGATGATCCTGTTTAGCTAAACAATTCACCTAGGAATAAGACTGAATATGACGGCATAGCCTATGCCTAAACCTTCCGGATCAGGACAGATGGCGATATGCATAATGATACATGTAGTGAACATAATATCAACATAATATAATAAGCCCTTCAGTAAAAAAGGGATTCTTTCCCTTCGGCATTCGCTTACATGGAACATTCTTTAATCACACTGATCAACTCCTCTGAAAGAAGGAGGTTCCGGTTGGTAACAAAGTGCGGGAAACATGTTGTGGGGGATGTAAAAAAAAAAAGAGCGCATTTGATCATTACCATCTAAAGTGACTCAATACTGCTCTACTATTACTGATAACTACCGCCACATATGTACAAATCTGGAAATTCATGACCCACACAGGTCTATTTTACTATGCTATAGTAGTTAATTCATCCATTTCACCACTTACTAGTTTAAAGCGGTTAACTAATGTATTGAGGGAACCCTAGCTATATCGAATCTCGTGTTAAAGATACTTTGTGATTTGAAGGACAACGTTTATAAATTTATAATTAGCTGTAGTGAATCAGCTGGCCACCATAACCAGCACTAAAATAGACATCACTGCAAAAACCATAGGGCAACTACAATGGGAAAATAACTATATATCCGGTCATCATCACCATCCATTTTAATGAGCTCGTCAATTCATCACGTTCAATCGACACTCGGACTCTATGTATATCTCTGAGAATACGAGCTCTCTAGCTAGTGTGACATGATTATTAAGTTCAATACCGGAAAAGTAGTTACCCCCCGAAAAACGCTTTCGGAATAACCTTGCCGGTTACTAGATAACTTTCTTTCCGGGTAGAGGCATTTATTACGGAACCTGGTTTTCCGTCCCTTGAGAGCGTCATTTATTTTTTTTTCTGTTTACGAGGACGTACGTTGTGATAGAGTTTACTTGGCATCGGAGAAGAAGGTGGTAGAAAACCCAAACCCTGCTTACCTTATTTTTCGCTGTCGTTCTTCCTCCGGAAACCCGGCCGTAAAATTTCTTACTTCAGCGCGCGCGGTAGAAATATAAACTCCGATCCGGCGAGGCATACTACGGTAACTACTAATGCCTAAACACAGTCTCGAGATGCATATACATACCTGAGTATGTATATGCATGCTTCTTTCAAATGGGCCAGGAAATTCCCCAAACCGGTCACAATTTTTGCGAGTATGAACTGAGTGATCAGGGTTCTTGTGAGTTTGTTCAATTCAACCGCGCCGTTCCATCCGTACGCTCCATGTTGCCAATTAATATGTGTAAACCTTTTACATAGCTACCAAGCTCCACTTCTAATTATTAATGCTGATGCTGACCGTATCTTGTCGTAGGGTTGTACAGCTTGCGGTAAGATTATTGTAGAAATATGGGAGGAGTCCTATTGGCTTGCCCAGCCACAGAAACCCTGTTTTTAGACCCCTGTTTCTACAATAATTTTACCTCTCGCTGTAGATACTGGGTTGAGCGCAACAGCTCACTCGCGCTTCTCTCTGCTCCGGGCCTCTGTTACCAAGATCAACCAAGACAGCGGAAGAGCCACCGTTGGATGCATATATACGTATACGTCACCTCTTGCAGGTTGCCCCGATCTCGGCATGTTGTTTCGGACCGAAGGCTTTCCGTGGCTTAATCCTACACGTGCGCGATATCTTTTTGCTCCAAGTCGCCGAGGATTTTATGGAGGAAAATCATTGGCAGGTGGATTAAAATAGTAACTCTTGGAAAAATAAAAAATAAAAAAAAAGACTTGGCAGGGAACCGCAGTTATATTTTCATTTAGGTCACCATGACTAGAGTACCTACTCGCGCGGCCGAGTTTCAACTTAATCACATGACCTATGGGTAACGCAAAAAACCTGTTAAATAGCGTCACGTGAGTAAGTCGAAACTCGGCCGCGCGAGTAGACTACCTAGAGATCACTAGAGTAGGTAGTAGGTACAGTACACATGTAATCATGAAATATATTGCTTGGTCTTATTAAAATGCCAACTTATACTATGAAATGTACCAGGCTTTACAAGCTTCAATGATGCATGCTGTGTTAGAATAATTTAAACTCAGCATCCAAGCATTTCTGTGGGGTTACACATGCATGAACCTTAAGTACGTATGATGCAAGAAGCAAATCGACTGAAGAAAAGATGCTGAAACGGGCTCTCTCGTCGTACGAATAGTTTCCACTGGACACAGGACTGATGAGGACGGCCCACAAAGACGCCACGAAAACGAGTATTTGAAATGGTTGCCAGTCAATAACAACTATCGCGGAATGAGCTGAAAAATAAGGCTTTAACCCGGCCTTCACCGTGAGACCATGGCACGAGGCTCTTTAATCAAGATTCTTATCTCGTTATTTCACCAAGGGCTTCCGCGATCTTTCGCCTGTGCTTTCCGATCTAGATCAAAAAGACTATGTGCATGTACCTATTCTCCGCATCTGTCCATCTCCCTTCCCTCCTACTTTAAATTATATTTTGACGATGATTCATGACGAAATCCGAGTAAATGAAGACCTCATCCGCCGAAGAACCCCCGAAGAAGAACTCTCGATGTTGCAACTGACCGGAGTCTAGATTCCCTGCTCAGGTAAGATATATGTAAACCTTGCCTCGATACTCTGCTCTACCTATTGGCAATGATCTTAGGGCGGAGCAAGCCCCCGGAATGGCTTCATGTCGCTCCCTTCCAACCCAACCACCAGGGTAGTGCGTTGGCAGTAGCAGCAGGTGGGTTTAACCTAATAATTAAGGCTCAAGGCCAAGCTTTTTCGTGCGGCAATTTTCTATTTCGCCGAGTCCCGGTGGATAAATTTGAATTGTTGCTTTTATGCTTGTTGAGTAAACAGGTTATATAAGGAAATCAGTGCACTGCAACAGGATTTAGGCAGGCAAGGCAGGCAAAAAAAAAAAAAGGGAATGACCCGTGGTATGTAGAAAAGCTTGGTTTCTTTGACATATCCGGGTCCCGGGGATTACCGCTCTCTTGGCGCTCGTGTTGATTGATTTGATGAAACCGTGCAGTGTTTATATCCGGCCGGAGGGGGGTGGATCATGAGATGTCATCAGAAGATCAAAGGGAAAAGCCAATTTTATTTTTTGCCCCAGGTGTGATTTCGAATAGTGCGAGAATTAAATGATCTGTCTGGCTCGGCATGGACAGTATCTTTAAGAACAAAACGTCTCAACCACTCAAGCACGTACTCAATCACTAACTCATTCACTGGGATCAAGCTTTAACATTGCATGATGATGGTAGGTAGAGAGTATGATAGGTAAGTAGAGGATGATACTGACTGATACATACCACATATGCATTAACTCGGTCCTTTATCCGTACATCGTTCGGCTATGTGAAGTTTAGGAATAAGATTCGCTGAGTTAGAGTTTTGGACGTGGACTGGGTTTTGCAGATCGATCCTTTCTGCTCGGCCCTTTCGAAGCTTTCTATTGCAAAGATTAATAAGGTTGCGCCGTCCATCGGTATGCAAAAGTATGCATATGTATGATATGTCTCTGACTCTCTGTCGACCCTCCGCTCTCCTTCCTGCGTTCTCTGTCTGGCCTCTCATTGCACTCTCTTGGACTCGCCGCTTTTAGGCTAGAATACGTCTGATTCAGCGTCTCTGACTGGCATGAGGAAGCTGAAGTCGTCAGAGATTACCGAAAGTAGGAAGATCACACAACCAGCAGCCCTGGGACTTGCCAAGCTAGTCATATACTGGAATTCTCCGAAGTCTTCTTTTTTCGTTCCTTTCTTTACTTTTGTCTCCTTGATGTTGGTCTCGTACCTGGGGCTGGAGTACAGGTTACGTTTTTTTGAATATGTATATCGTGCTTACGCTTTTTTTTTTTTATAGATATATAAATATCTTTTATATGTAACGATTTTGACAGATCTTTCTTAAACTCCAATCCTGTTGCACGCGGGCTGTAAGCTTATTTTTCCTGCGTTGGGTGATACGGGGGAGGAGTTTTAAACTTTTCTGGCGCACATGTGCGTGGTTGGTTTCGATCCTGCGGGTTACATCTTATGGGACAATCGATGCTACTCTACATGGCCGCGGGTTGGGTACACAAGAGCTGCTTGCTTCATGTGTCACACTGGTAGAGTGAGGAGGCCGAGGGCAAATTGCTCATGATTCCTAAAATATGCAGTGGGATTATGTAGTGCTGTTTCCACACGGTACGTACACACAAAACTCCATACGTATGGACCGTGTGTGCAAGATGAAGGATAATAAATGTGAGGATCAGAAATTAAAAAGGCGGTGGATCCAAAACCAAAATCAGCTGGTATGTAATTGTGCAATGTGGTCCCCCACATCTCTCGTTCCACCGTGCCGTTCGTATGTATGTATAGATAGATAGAGTACATACAGAGTGGCAGCTACTAAGGCACTTTACACAAAAAAGCCATCTTGTACGCCTCTTGGGCTTGCCCTCCGCGTGCACTGTGTTGCCTCTCTTCGCTTGGATATATATATCTTGGTTTTTTGGCGAGCGAGGCGTACTGTCTGTGAACAGAATAAGGTGGATAGGATAAAATGGACAAGAACATGATATGAGGTAAATACATAATAACAGTCTATCATATTATAATTATGTGGACACGTACTAGATTCGAAGCAGCCTTGAACCTACATACTAGATCTATCCAGGCTTGCACCAGCTCAGTCATCATCATCACTCATCATCATCCATACCATATTAATCACCAGCCAGCATCATTATCACTACGTACAGTTACAGTTACAGTTGCAGTTACAACTACCAACTACGGGACCATCGGCATGTCTCATCGACATCCTCAGTATGGAGCACATTAATTGTAACAACAACGACGACTACGACTACGACGACACACGTACGCACTCTCCCACCACCCTCGCTTCCCCCCAGGCCAGTCGAGCACTGTCTGTATCTGTATCTAAAGGTTATTCGGCACCGAGCCGGTAGTTTTCGGGGTGAGGTGGTTTCATCTTTTTTGCATTCCCCCTTCCTCCGGCTCCTCCGCGCTTGTTGCGTGTCTGGGAAGGGAAGGGGAGAGAGGGAAGGTGAGATCGAAGGGCCTAGAGTATGTAGAGTACATACATAGTAGATGTAGGGTAGGTAACGTATGCTGCGTATGTATGATGGGGAGAGGGGGGGGGGGGGGTCTCGGTTTATTATCCGGAGACGGGCAGCTAGGGCAGGCATATCAGGAACATCACTCATGATTAACCATAGCGGCGGTAACAGCACGGCCAACAGTGGCAGTTTGTGGGTAGGAGCAGCAGCAGGAGTTGAAATGGGAGTTACATGTAGCAGCTGTACAAGGCGGTAAATAAAGTAAATTTAAAAAAGTTTCAATAGATCAGGTATGAGTAGGATATAGCTGGGTATATCGAAAGGTGAGGTGTAAGTGACAGTACGTGCTCTAGGCACTGTGCACTCCGGAATTATGGACTGTGGATTGCAAGAACAGGTTAGCTACATACATGATCAGAAGAGACCATGCTCTCTCTCCTTTGGGGGGCGGAGAGTACGACGGCTACACCTCTCTCGAGCGAGAGAGCTCTAAAGTGCAAAATTCGCCGGAGATGATGAGTTCCAAAAACGGTTTAAGAGGAACTTGCCGCTCGAAGCGAGGAAGGAGTTGAGTTAGGTTAGGATAAGCTCTTATGTATGCTTACCTTATCACCTCTCTCGGAACTCGGAACCTCAAGCCCTCGCTCCTGAACAGCTCTCTCATGCCTCATGCACACCTTTCTCGGATCTTCCGCCGCATTTTAATTTTTTTCTCTCTCTTTAATTCCTTTCCTTTCTTTTTCTGTTCCCTTTTACCTTATGTTTAGTTGCTTTGTTGTATCGGGTAGAGACGCGTAAGCAGTCTGATATTATAGTTGGTTTGTTTGAATGTTTATATTTATATGGGACACCCCTTATGAAAATAAATAAAGAGGTTTAGGTTAGGCTAGGTGTTTGTACCGTACGGTGGATACATCATAATTACATGTAGAACCATATTTGACCCAGGAAGTTGACCGTATGATCGGATTATTGCTCCTGCTCTCTGCGAGCGAGTTTATTGTTACTAATAAGTTAGTAGAGTTTCCTACCTTCTTTACTAGGACGGAGTTTACCGCCTCGTGGCGACAAGGGAGTGCAGTCAACAGCTGAGGTGCATGCAGTATAGCGGGGTTAAGCTTTCTCTTTCCAGCTAAACCTAATCTTCTTACTTGGGAAGTACGTCTACTCTAAAAAAGTGAAAGGTTGAAGGTTCCTCTCACTCACATGTGCCAACATGTACGCAAGGAAAAGCCTTGATCACACACCAGTGAGTACTCGCGACCTGGGTACAAAGGGCGGGAAGGAACAATGTTAAAGAAGAATGACGATGACGATTGCGATTGCGAAAGAAAGGAGGAAGGGTCTCTACGCTGATGTAAGACCCCTCCCTCCGAAGGTCCCACTCCCACTTCAACCCCCCAAACCCAGTCGGATCTCTCTTCGTGTCCTCTTTCGTATTCTTCGTCCCCTTCCATTCCCATCCTCTCTCTCCTCGGATCGTCGGCAGTTTCAGTTTCAGGGCTTGCCTTCCTTTCCTTTCGTTGTGCCTTTGAAACAGAATAGGCTCTTACTCTAGGGTAAGAAGGGGAAGGGGGGTGGGGGGAGGAATTAAAGAGGAATAGGAAAAGAGAAAGGAGCTTCTCCCATACCACCACCCCTGCGCGGTGACGCGTTCCTATACCCAGGTTGTGTAGCTTACACTCTATTGAACCATGAGTTATGTGCTCTCTCTCTCTCTCTCTTCACATCTCAAGATAAAGTGTTAGTTAGTACATAGTTGTACCACAAACCTGTACCTTATTCGTACAGATGGTTTACTCACACACACTTGCACATACTCAGATACAGATCAGGGCGTGTGTGAAACCTGCCGCCACGCTATGAATCTCAAGTTTAAGCTCACCGGCTGATGTTGCCGCTCGGGTATGAGGGCCTCGCTAAGCCGAGTGACCCTTCCTCCTTAAGCTCTCTTCCCCTTCCCTTCCACTCCCGGTGAGGAAAAAAGGCAACGTTATGGACGGAGAAGAAAAGAAGCGTGTGAGGTGGATGTTGCAGATCGGATCATCATGCGTGTTTCATGCTTTATTTTAGACAGCGCGTCGTTCGTTCGCTCGAACAATACATCTAAAGAGAACGAAAGAGCAAGTTTTTCTCTACTCCCTTACCTTGGAACCTTGGAAGTGGAAGTGTAACCCAGGGAAAACTGCAGTTTATCGGGTAAAGTGGGTTTGTGTGGGCTTGGAGGAAGAGAGGCTTGGCCTTTTTTGTCTTGGCTAAGTTGAGCGGCGGAGCGGAGATAGGGATGGAGGTGAAATTTGAGTTTTTTCTGAGCTTATTTTTTGCTTTTTATGGTAAAAGTCCCGTGCGTTCCTGAGCAACACCCACATTTTTTTTTTTTTTTTTTTTTTTTTTTTTTAGAAAATGACCGGGCAAACAGGAAAAGGATTATTTGAAGGGATCATCTAAAAACCAAACCTCCCCTTCGTCCATATTAACAATATGAGCACGTTGGCACTCTATCATATGCTGGAATCTGGCATTCCACTTACTAAGGTTCGGCTCTTTTTCTATCTGCTCAGCCTTGCAGTGTGCTAGGCGGGTGCCAATCTTTGTTCTTTGCGTCTGTCGAAGGTTGAAACCTCAGTTAGAACTTAAAAGCCACGGCATACAGGATATAGTACGTAATTAACGTAATTAACACTGCCGTGGGGGGAATAGAAGGGAAAGGAACGAACTCCGCCCGGGACCTTCCATCGATTCCAAGATCTCCGAGAAGCTTGTGCAATTAAGAACTGTTCCACCTCGGCGATTTTCCCCCAAGAAGGCTATTTTTTCTCTCCCTTGTCTTGAATTGTGTTAGGTTGCCTTGGAGGTTTCAAATTACACTTTTTGAATGGCATGGCATGGCAATTGAGTGTTGTATCCGCCCACTTATGATGATTTGTGTTTATCTTGCTTTGGTGGAGGAGGTGCAATTGCCTTGGATTCCAATAAAGTATCGGTGCGCAGTGCAGTGGAGTTGGTATAGTTGTACAGTATCTCATATCTTTCAAAGTTAAATAAACCTTGCTGCTTCACAAATGATTTTCTGATAACTTAATCGGCGCCACGAGGGTCCGAGGAGGGAGCTTGCCCGCGGCGCGGCGTACTCTGCGATGATGTGGAACCGAATTAAGGGTCTCATGCGGATTGGTGATGATGATGAATCCGATACTCTAGATCTGAGTTCACCGTTCAGAACCTGTCTGCGAGCGAATTGGGATACCCATATGATTACTTGGTACCGAGAACAGCCTCCGCCGTCATTCCGCAGCGCGGCAGGGTACACTTTTTTTTGCTTTGAAAGAACGATGTATCAGTGCCGGTACTTCCATTTATTGGAAGATCCGGGAGACACGGGTATTTTCATGTAGGTTGCCTCTCTGTATAGAGTACATACATGAGAATCGTGATGGTTTATGGGGCTTTATTCAGCTGACGAGGGCAGCGGCTGTACTTGAGACGCAATCCCTCTTATGACTGAGCATCATTCGTTTGGTTGCCGCCTCTGTGCACTGCGCGCGTAACTATAACGTGTATAGTAAACGTAAACTGCAAGCAGGCCACCGGACATTCCGAACCTCGGAATAGTACATGTGTATCTTTTAAGCTTCTTCTTATTTTTACCTACCGACCGATGTGATGGGCGGCGTGTCTTACAATCTGTCTAGATCTCTGGCTTCTTTGTGGACCAGGACCGTTCTCCCGGCCAGACGCCTTATTTGCGTGATGTAATGAGTTAAAACTGTCTTGCAGGTATCGAACCCTGCGCAGGAATTCCCATCCATCCGATTGAACAGAAGACATATTCTCAAAATCAATTGAATAAAGCATGATCGGGCCCTTGTCCCAAAATGCCCAAGAGATATATTACCTATGTAGGTAATAGTAAAGGAATTCAAGTAATAAATAACACATCCTCGCTATGCGTATCGATATTGGATGATAGGCAGATATCATAACAAGCATTCGGGGTATCGGTTAGTCTGCAAGCCTCGATCCCGGATCAGATAGCAAACCCCCCTAGGTACTCGTGGTCTTAATCTCAGATAAAGATATTTGTGGTAAAATTGCGCTTTCCCCACTAGTCTCATTTTCGGATTTTAGGGGTGGGTTTCTCCACAATTTCACTCCGGGCACCCTCCGTCCTCACCTGTTCCAGGCCAGGGAGGGATGATCTCAATTATTAAAGTAATTGCCTTGCCTTAGCTAGAAGAAGCTTCGAGTGAAGGGGGATGAAAGGAAATGGGGCTTCATTTGACGATTGGGCATGAGCTACCTAGACAGGCCGGCGTTGACATCAAACCGTACCCCCGACCACGCGTCGTCAGCCAGATCAATGTCAAGCAGCCCACAAGAAATAATAGGTTCATTCAATCGAGCATTGAATTCAGCCAGCCATCCTTAGCCAAACTTTATGTAAAGTAAGAAGAAGCGCCACTAGTCCCACCCAACTGAACCCCCCCTCCCCCATACTGTTGGGTGTGGAAGGTTCCGCCACAGATTACTCCAGGAGTAACTCCCAAGATGCCTGCACCCCATAGGATGATACCAATTCGTTGCTTGTTGCGTAGACAGATATTTGGATGTTTGATATCCCATGCTTCCGAGAAGGGTCTTAAATCCAAGGAAGGGGAGCTCCGGGGTTGTATGATAATCTCCGTTTTATAACGGAGACCCAGAGAAATAAGGTAGGTACGAATGTGTCTGTCTATATCAGACGTAGGTACTAGTGTAGGCAAGAGGAAATATGTATTTATGTATGGTTACGATTCCAGGCTTGATGCAGATGCCACCGTTTTCAGAGCATACTGGTAGTCAGTCAGTTTCATGACTGTGATTAGTAGAAGGACAAATTGATGGCGAGGGTACCAACTGGAAGAAGATTCAGCAAGACATCGATCCGTTCATCCTTCCATACTAGCTATCGCCTGGCACCATTTGATGAAAGCTAAAGAGAGAAGGGAGCTCTTTAAGCCGGAGGCGTCCATGGTGTTGCTGAAAACTGATAGTAGCAATGGTACTCTCAGCTCAGTTTGCTCCTTCAAAGTCCATGTACCAGCTAAGTAATGTATCATGCAGAGGAAGCAAGCTAGCTATAATGGTTCCCTAAACACTTCTGTGGAATTCTGCACGGGGTCGAATAAATCTGATTTTATTCGCTGTTATAATTTATGAACGTGCTGCATAGCGTAATCGTCATGGAGGGGGTCTCCAAGCTTTCTCGGCACGAAGTAAATGCACCTTCTAAGCATTTAGCAGCCTCCACTTAATTTCACATTCCAGCCTGCCATGCCTCCTTTGGGGTGGTGGTGGGTGGGTGTGGGTGGTTCATGAGGGAAAGAGAAAACGAAGGAATGAACGCGAGTCGCGGCTCTGCTACTGTTGCAGGATAGGGATAGGGTAGTCTATTAAGCCACACGGATTCCTTATGCTCCGTGGATCTTACTTTACGAATCTTTGCGCTACCATACGACGCACACGTAACTTACCTTACTTGTTCTCTATTTTACTCGACTCGTACTCATGCTCCGCCTCCTCCGCGCAAGGGAGAGACCAGGCACACGAAAGCAGTAATTAAATATGTTGATAAGTTCCAAGCCGGATTTGTCACTTGGCTTATCCTTCAGGCAGTTTACCGGAAAGAGGGTAAATCAAATATGGTGATAGTCAGTAGATGATAATATATAGAGGCAAACATGCATATGTGAAATAGGAGATAGAGATAGGAAAAAGAACAATCGAATCAGAATAGGAAAATGAATCGAAGAAAAAAGAAGGAAAGAAAAAAGAAGGAAAGAAATTTTTTTTTTATTCGTAATAAGTGGAGATATAGAAAAGACCGGATGTATGTACTACTATTGAACCTCAAGGCGCCAAGGCTCAAGATCATGGATCAAAGAGAGGGCGGAGAAAGTCATGGCGCGAAATGATACTTGGCCTAGCCAGCTAGAGGACTCTCTCTCGAGAACAAGAGCAAGCAAGCGTAAGCGTCGTCGTCGTCGTCCGACTTTCGACGGTTATAGACTGTTTCGATCTTCTCCGTCTCCACAGTTGGATGTGTTTGTCTGTCTGTATGTGTCTGTATGAAGTACCTGGTCACCACTGCTACTACTACTACTGAGTTACCGCATACCCATGTACATGTTTTATCGGTGTTCCTGGGTTATGTTTCCGCGTGGCTCTTCTTATTTCTTATTATTTCTTATTCTGTTTTATTTTTCCTATTCCTTTTCCCCTGTTCGTTGTTCGCTGGGTGATCGTTGGCGTACCATATTTTGATCCCAAGGCTTGTAATTGTAACTGTATAATTTAGAGCATACTTACTCATTCTCTCCCTATAATTGTGACCTTATACTCGTACTCTATTTGTATCGGAATTAACCATCTACATGCTTAAACGTTTTTTTTTTTGGTTTAGGTGTGGGAGAGGGTGTGTGTGTGGTAATAGAGATGGTGGGTGTGTGCGAGTGACAGAATGAGAGACAGCCTGTGCCGCGAGTTGTTGCTTCGATTAGTAGAATCTCTTGACCCCCGGAGCATCATCCATACTGACCGCCGCCGAGAAGCCGAGCGATACTTTCCAATCCTTACTGCTTGTTGACTACTGGCTGTTTGAGAAGTGGGAGTATCGCCCGCCGCCGCTTGTGCAGCAGCCAAGGTGCCTACACGCCCCGATAATCATAGATATACCTCGCCGCTCTCCCCTCCATCCTTCCTTTCTCTCCCCCCCCCCCCTTCATCTACATATTCCCGCGGTCCCCTCCTCTTTTTTCATACCTTCTTTCTCTCAGAAACCTCTCGATCCCTCCTCGTGTGTACCAACCATACATTCCTCTCAACGGCCCTTCGACCCACTACTACCAACGCTCATCCATACACGGGAGTCATCTACGTCACCAACATTCACCGTTGTCCCCTCCTTCGCCCACCTGTCTTTAAAAAAAAAAGGCTTGCTTGAACAGGAAATCAGTACTGGTACATAAACCTCCCCCCCACCTCCCTCCATCTTCCTCTTCATCTGCGTTGTCGGTGTCGCCCCTCCCATACCTCACGAACAAAGAGAGAAAAATCTAGTCACATATCATCTTGCATAGACTAACAAGCAGAATTAGTCACACACTACAGAAAACATCACATAATATTTTGCAACTCACATAGGATCACGCAACCCCCCACTACCTGCACCCCTCAATCATAGCCGTTTGATTCGACTCAGAGGGGAAATAATATTTAGCTATGGAAACTTACCATGGTCATGTACGGTCACCGGCCGACGCTATCGTTTTGTTCGAGGCTTGTAGGATAGGTCTGCTTCCTCGGGTACAACGCCGGTTATCGGAGAAGGAGCGACAAAACATCAAGTCTGGGAGTATCTTTGTTTGGGATGAGAGGGAGGCTGGAATGAGGCGGTGGACGGATGGGAAGTCATGGAGTGCGAGCAGGGTGTCAGGCAGTTTCTTGACCTACAGAGAGATGGAGGGGAAACGAGGAGGAAATGCGTTTGCGCCCCCAGTAACGACTCTTGCCGTGTCTGGCCGGGGAGGAAAATCGCCGAATCCAGATAGTGATTCGGAGGGCATGGACATTGAGGGGCCTGATGGGTACCGTTATAAACCGGATGGTCTAATGAAGCAGTCGTTTTCCATCACTACAGCAACTCACCAGAAACTGCATCTCATCAGTTACTACGCCCGTTCACATCCGTCATCGCAGAATCTGATGCAGCCCACACAGGACATCCAATTGAAACACATCAGGCCCGCTAAAGGAATGTACCCGGAGTCCACGGTCCACGAGCAGCAGAATGTTCCTATGGTCACCAGGGGCCCCATGATCGCTACGAACTTTCCTCATCAATCGTCTCCAAACTCTTTAATACCGAGACAGGGCGCTACCCACCCCAATAACTACCCTCAAAGCGTGAATCCGTACGGTTGGCCACCTAGTCCTGTATCGACACCTCCCACAAACATTCCGCTCCAGTTGTCCTACTCAAATCAAGCACAGCTTCCAGCACCAAATAGTGCCGCTTCTTCGCCCATGTCGTACAGCGCACCTTCCCTCTCGGGTGGCTCACCAATGCAGTACGATCGACCGCCACTGCCACATCTAGATTCTCTGCCGTCACAAGCAACCCATCGCACTTTGGGATCACCCTTAATGCACCTCCACCGTTCCCCCAGAATGGCTGATGCGCAGCATCAGAGGCAACAGTCCAGTCCGCCGCCGGCCCTTCCTGTTCCCCACGTTCCACAATCGGATCGTTACACCTCACCCGCCAATAGTATTGGACAACGGTCACCCTCGAGAGATAACTGGGACATCAACCCATTAAGACAGAGTCCCAACGGAATGGAGGCCGGAAGCCCCGAGAGGAGTGGGCTTGAGGTGCAAGATATTCCTGCCGTGAAATTGGGATTCAGCGAGGATATCCGGGCATTAAGAGTACTTGACCGGGGCTTTGCTGCATAAGCACGTCACGTCGATTAAAAAAGGATATAACTAGAAAAATCTTGGGTTTTTGCTTTGTTTTTTTTGGAAATAATTGTGGCATCGCTTGGGGGTGTTTATTATATCTGCTTTCATTTCCTTTTTTCGTTTCATTTACATTATTGGATCCTACTCCTTACTACTACTTACTATTCCATTTTCATTTGTAAACCATTCGGGATTGGGTTTTCCTTTTGGTGTTGTCTGGCTTTTTTTTTGTTCCCTCTGTTTATTGAGTTACTGTGGTTTTCATATTTTATTTTTTTCCTCAAAGGTTTTCCTAACATTGGCGGTATCCGGATTTTTTGTTTATTTTTTCCTTGGTAGTTTTTGTTTCTTTGTTAGTAGGGATAGATTGGACTTTTGGTTGGCGGGGAATGGGGAAATACCAGGGATCGTTTTGTGTTTTTTTTCCTTTTCCTTCTAAGGGGCATCATGTCATCACAGAAACAAAAATAATGCTCGATCACCATCATCATATCACACACATTTGAAAATGCTCTTCATGTCTGCTACCATTATTGCCATCGGTACTGCTATCTGAGATACCATACATGACAAGAAAGAAAAATCGCTTCATCAGCAAGTAGGATGTGGTTGACACCCCTCCTCCTGTTGCGCCCTCATATCATGCACCTGGATCCTGGGAAACGAATCTGGCTGGGCTCGATCAGATGAGAGATCACAAAAAAGCCTTTGCGGGAAAAAAAATTACGATCATCCTACACCACCACCAACCGCCAATATTGATCAACCACCACTAACAGCAGATGGTACCTTTAATGTACCCTTGTGGAATAAATAGGTACAGGAGGTACATCAGCTTTACATCAGGCTACCTACCTCAACCTAACCCTAGGAGAAACGTTCAATGCCACTCACTCATACTCCCTTCAAAGCGTAAGGTGGTTAGGGCATAAGCTCATGTTATTAATATCAAGCCCTACCCTACATCTATCTACCATGCCATACCGGTAATAGCCCCGAGAATCCCCAGGGATTAGAAGGAGGGAATGAGGCTTAATGTTTAAACGCACAGTAACTACATGGAAGGTTCCGTGAGGGTGTGGTGGGTGAGTACGTACCTCTCTGTCTCTCTCTCTTAATTGCTCTTTAGATCTGGGCTCTTTCCTGGTTATGGCGGTATACTAGTAGAGAGAAGGCTGTTACATATATCGGTGCCAGGTGGCTTTGGAATGAATGTGGAGTGAGTGGTACGTGGTTATGTTCTCAATGTGTGCTGCTTGCTGTCTGTTTTGGAGCGAGGTACTCCTCCTGCTGCTGGTATTGTTCGTAATTGAACTAGTATTCTACTCTATTCTAGCTACTACTGATAAAGTAGATTGCATAATTATATATATTCTCCACTCTACTTTAAACTTTTGCCCTTGCGTGCTTAAACCGGCCCACAGTACTAAGGTACTTGTATGTATGGGTTATAGATATCACCTAAGGAAGCAAGCAAATATAATTGCAAAGGGCCAAGCTTCATCATACCGCTGTCTCCGGTGCGGAGGACAAGCCCGTGGTATACGTATACCCTCCCTCGCTCTTCGCAACAACGGCAAGCTGGAACCCCCATTCCTCGTCTACTTCCTTCCCTCGATACTTCTCTCCCTCCCTCCTTCACTCCCACGGAACCGGCAAGATACCATGTCCTTCTTCCCTTCGGTGCCGAAGAACCGAACAAAGCCATGACAGGAAAAAGGAAGTATGTAACTAGCTTGTACTATGTACAGTAAGAATTCGAATCCCTGGTGTTGTTATTACTGCTAGCTGTGAGTGGTGGCTTTATTACATTACTTACTCTAAAGTAACTACTCTAGCTAGCTAGAGTAAGTAGAGAGTACAGGTACGACATACGTACTCTCACCCCCAACCCAATTAATTTACGCGGTCAAGCACACAAGCTTTTTTTTTTTTTTTTTGCTTTTTTGCTTTTTCGAAGGAAACGGGGGCAGGGAGGGATCGCCTAAGGTATTAGCCAGCCAGTGGTTTGGTTTACGTGAAACGAGAGGGAGGGTGATCATGATGCGGGTAGCCGATAGACCGAGATTGGAATTGACTGACTGGCTGACTGACTGACATGCCAGCTGAATTAAAGAAAGGTCTAAATTTGAAAGGACCAGATCATCTACCGCAGTATGTAGTGGAGGAGAGAGGAAGAGGGACAAAGAGAGAAAAAAGAAAAGAGGCCTAGGCGGGGGAGAGCGACGAGGGAAAAAAAAAAAAAAAGCTTCGATCCAGCTACAGGTAGACAGCTACAGCTTACATGAACTGGTAACCAACCCCGGGGTACGTAGAGAATCGAGTCGAGGGCTTGATGCTTGATACCCTCTTGGAATAATTGAGAGCTCGCCTTTTTTCTTTTTCTTTACGTTTTCTTGAACTCTCTCTTTTTTATTTCTCCACGTGGGGGCTGAACTGACATGAACCCATTTGCGGAGAAACGGTATTAATAAATAAGCATAAATTGCTTTGGTGGGATGGAGGGTGGGTATGGTATGGGGGAGGGGAGTTTAAATTAAGCGCTCGCCTAGAGAAACACCTGCATGCATTAATGGGGCGTGCTCGAGAGAGCCTCCCTTTGGAGTTTGAGAGAAAGTCAAGATTTGGCTCTTTGTTTGTTCGGGTTAATTGTGCTTTATGCTTCTCTCATCTGATCTGATCAAAAGTCATAATATAGAATGTAAGCACCACACCGAGCTGCTTCACCATCCCATATGTAGCATACAATTCATTAATGGTGGCATACCAGCTAAGGTCAGAAGATGCAAGAAACAAGCAGTAAAGAGAAAACAGAGCATCCAGCCAGCCAACCACTGGATACAGACAGGCAAGGACCCCACGACGCTATCTACTGCTTGCTGCGGCGGCCGGAGGCGGTGCTTCCCATCCCCCTCCTCCTCCTCCATGGCAAACCTTTCTGTCTGTGAAAATGGTTGGTGGGATTTCTCGCTTCTTTTTCGTTTCACCCCCTCCGGCCCTCCTTGGAGTATGTATGTAGAAAGGCATGAATCAGATCTAGGTATGGAAGTATCGGCACTCCTCCGGCCTTGGTCTTTGCTCGATAAGCATGAATAACTAACTCTAAAAACCAAGCCCCGGTTGTACTTCTTTTTCAGCCGCAGTGCAAAAAGCAGGGAGAGGATTGGCGAAGTAAAAAATAAAGTGCGGCGTTAATACAATGTTTGGTAATTAACCTACTTGTTAGTCATGACATGATTCGAGTGCAGCTCAGTGCAAGGTGAGAAAGCGAGAAAAAGCGAAGAAGCGAAAAGTAATGTGCGCTTTTAATTTTCGGCGCCGGTGCTATCCGTCGGCCGTTTGTGTATCGCTGAGATAGGTGCTTCTTACCTACCTACTAAGCGCACTTCCTCACCTACAGCTAGCTATTGTTTGTGCCTCACTCTGGACTCATTATTCTACACTCGGAGCACTTAAGCATCATCAGCAATCAACAGTCGATTTGCCCCTTCCGCCCTTCCGATTGCTTAAATTCTTGCTTTCTTGCTGACAGCTATGTCGATCCGTTCCCATAACCTCTAACTCTAACCACCGGATCTGCCCCCGGCCATTCAGCCCTGTGAGACAGGAGAGGAAAGAAAAAAAAAAGCTTTTTTACTCTACCCTCCTAGCTCAGCCGCCTGCTTATTCTTATTCTTATTCTTATTCTTATTCTATTTCTTATTTGCCCTGGGTACGGTAGAGTACTGGGTACAGCCAGGTATTGTACTTGGAGTAGAGTATGTACATTACACGTACAGGTTAAACAGTAGCGTGGATAAGGTTTTGATTGCAAAGCCCTCCCGGAATAGTAGCCTTTCACCGCATCGCCTCAGCTCATTTAATTTCGTTAATTCTCCCATCGATTGGGTGATACGAGATGGCCCATGGGCTTTGTCTAGCTTTGGCTTGATCGAGTAAGGTATGGACTGGGCACAGCTTAAGCTTGTATGTAGAGTATGTCGATGTGTATGTATCTAGAATTAAAAGGCGAAGATTACAATTCACAATGTGAGCGAGGTTCAGGTGAATCACGCCTTAATTCCCCTTCGGCGTTACTAGTATTCCGGACCGACCGACACCGGGCGTTCACATCCCCGAAGGACACCTTACACTACCTGACTACAAGCCTTTACTCGTCTCCCGAGCGAGCGAACAAAGAAAGAAAGTCTCGCTCGCTCTTACATACATGACCTGAATAAGTATGTGTGTGTATATAGAGTAGCTAAGGTAGGGCTCGCTAGCCAGGTGCTTCCGAGACATTTCTAAATTCCAGCCCCCAGCCCTTCGACTTGTGTTCTAGGGATGATGCTTATTTGGTTCGGATACATACGCGAGCTGTTGTGGTTCACTTACTTGTGCTTGTAACTAGGTATTGTGTCGGGTTTCGGCCAAGTCCTTTTTTGACATGATTCACTTTCTTGAAGCTTGATTAATTGCGAGCGAAGGTGAGTCAATCAATCACTGGTGCAATTAGAGAAGTGATGCGAGAGTCATATGGCCTACCTGCCTGCGTATCGACAAACTAGCAAGCTGACAGATAGAGGACGCGGATGTGCATTCCTTTGATGACATATGGTGGTGCTTGAAATCAATTCTATCCGGGCGAATCGAATCACTGAACCTGCTACTGCTGATACTACTGCTGCCGCCGCCGCCGCGGTGGGTTAGGGCTGGCCGGATGGGGTGGGCAGGCGGGCCGAGTGATGAGGTGTGATTACAGATTGGTGGAGAAATGCAACAGGATTACGCCGGTGAATGGATTGGAGGTCTGTAGTTTCTAAAACACTGATTGGAGCATATTGGGATACGAGGGGGGGGGGGGGGGGCGGAGACATTTCGGCGGGCAAGTAATCAGGTTTGGGGTGGATTGGTTGGTCATTTTGGCCCAGGGTCGATATAAGCCTCTCTCTGGACATGGGAATGCTGGCTCTGAATTGAACTAGTAGTTGAGTAGTATTAGAGTTGCGAGGTGATGACTATTATTAGGGATGCATGTACTTATCGTATATATCTGCTGCGGTGATGTGATATGATCAGCACTGTCACCGTCGAGATTAAGATTAAGCTTAGATACTAATGTTCCTTTTTCTTCTATCGGCGTATCTAAGTGATACGCGCGGCACAGACATGCGAGCCACGGCGATTACAATATTTTAGTAGTCTGGAAGATGCCGGAACTGCACGTCCGCCTGGATTACTCGGTATAAGTGCTTAAGGGGCTCCCCATCGTGGCGTTTTCAAGCCAGTGACATAGTCGGACTTAAGGAAAAGGGGTTAATATATGGTAGTAAGGTGCACTTGGAATATGAATATGCTTCAGCTACGTAAGAGATCGGTACGTATATATCATAATTGTCATCACTATCATGGTCCATAAGTCAGCCTGGAAGTCATATCTCTAGATTGGAGCTTGAAAAAAGTAAAAAGGTAGAGAAAAGGGGCTTATGGGAGCCAGATATTACATGCATGCAACAGTTCGTATAAGCTTTGACATGACTTACGTATGCAGCTCTACCATGAGCAAGGGCCGATAGGATTCGTTTTTATAAACATGGGATCGTGATGTTCATGATGGGCCAATGATCATTGTTGTTGTTTTTAACTCATCAATTGGGCCAATGATCATTGATCAACCTCGGGGTTATCACCATATTGTGCATTCGGTTGTACGTATACGATACGAGCAGATGACCTATTTTAATACCGGAAATGGTTTATTTTTTGCCTATCTAGCGTCCCAGGAGTGGGCTTTCAACGGTGAAGATAGCCTTGCCGGTTTAAGATCTGTTTGAGTGGTTTGGTCCACCGCGGAGATATGGAGAAGGATCCTAGGATGGAAGGTTCTAGTATTAGATATAAATATAAAACTGCCGTGCCCTATGCATGGAAAGGAGGCATGTGAATACTTGGCAATGTTGTGTATGGTCAATGATTTTGGCACCTGTTTTGATGCGTGTGGTGTGTGGCGTAGGAGGCTGGAGATAATAAGTCCGTAGTAGGAGTAAGAGGTTCAGTCCTCTCGGTTTGAAGAAAGCAATAGACCGTATGTACCTTTTTATGGGCAACTTTGAGACAGTTAATCCCGATAAACGGTAACATAAGGCGGAATAAATTCGGGATTGCCCCAGTACCATGCCCCGACCGGTGTTGGTTATGTACCTAGATGGCAGGTTCGCATACAGCCAGTGACTGTCAAAGTGGCTGTAGGCTCCTTCACGTGGATATGGTCAACACGGGGGTGTGGTTAATTCCAAGATTTTGAGTAGAAACCAAGAGAGGTATTCGACCGGCTCCTTGCGTATATATCACTTTGGCGTATATTTGAGATTGACCATACCCCAGTGCTGACCATACCCCAATGAAGGAGTCTATATATTCACTGCATGTTAGGGTATGGAGGTAGAGTTCAGGGCATTGTAGAGATAAACAGAGAACTGTATACCAGCACAAGAGTGAAATTAAACACGTATGTTGTGAACAACATAGACGCTTCGTTGGCTGCAAACATCTTCCGATTGAAATTTACAAGGATAGTATAAAATCTGGCCTCTAGTTACTGAGAGTAAGGACAAGTGGCAAAGAGAGTAAAACCAATATATTCATCCCCGTTATGTCAGTTTTTATAGGGCTACGCTGTACTTTGTAGAAGAGAAATGAGATTACAGACTAGTTTGTAAATATCTAGGCACCACACAATACACAACACTCCTCTCTCCCATCACTAAAACCCGAGGGGCAAACCCTCGAGTGATATATCCTGATGCTGGCGGGTGGGGTTTCTGCGTCATGGTTGGTCACTCGGCCAACTATCTCGTTGCGCAGGGAGGAATTAAAATTATTCTTCGTGTAGCTGTGATTTGTCTTCCAATCTTGAAATGAGTATCTTTTAGATATCGAGGAGGTGATAGTTAGTCTTGGAGCTAATAGCACAGTAAAGAAAACATGTGCTGCGGGTTAAAACAGACGGCGAATATATAATATAACCCCATGGGCCCAGCCGGCCCAAACGGGTGCTATATAAGACATACATGGCTAAGAAGGTTATTATGTTCCTCTAGCTAGATATACAGTAAAGATACTTCTTCTCTACCAGCGATATCTCCTGGTTCTACTCTATTCTACTCTACAACCCCTCCCCCTTAATTACACTCCCGCCATCTCAAGAAGCTCTCGACACCTCCCATCCCTTATCTCCACAATTTCTTAAAAAAGAAACTCACACCTCACCCCAATTATCCCACTCCTATTCTGCCCTTCTCCCTTTTCTTCGTCGCTGTTGTTCATGGCTCACGTGTTACAGTCGACTCTCGCACGTTATAAGAATACTCGCCCTATAAGGATACGACTCTTCGGTCTTTATTGCGCTTTTTGAGTACAAATTGACCCTTGCTATACGGGTACATGCCATATAAGGGGTACCGATTACCGGTCTAGAGCGTACCCTTGTGTCGAGAGTCGACTGTAGTCATCACCAGGTGTATAGAGAAGACAGTGACTGCCTCATCAACCCCGCTCCCCTAGCTAGGGCCCACATACCACACTACCCCCCCCCCCCCCCCGTAGCCCATCCACTGAGAAACCCATATTACGCCTATCGTTGCAATTACCAGTCCCACCATCTTATCACAGAGGGGGTAATAACACCCACCCAGCACCCAACACTAAGAACCTCGAAACCGAGTGATTACCCATGTTGCAGTACTACCCCCTATAGCTATCTAACAGACTAGCTAGCTGCTAGCTAGTAGGTAAGAGGGCCTTTAGTTGATTTGATTAGCAGGGTAGTACTACCAGCTTGCAATTAGACGGGGTACTTATTATGGAATTGACAGGTGCTGTTGATTGGCGGGGCGCTCTTATAATGCGTGGGGACTACTAATGGAGGAGGCTACTAGTGTATTATATTAAGTGAGATACAACTATTAGTTGGGTCACTAATGGGCGGGATGCTAGTAATTGGGCGGAGTGAGTACTTATGTAGGTACTACACATCAATTACATGTAGTATCTAGCCTGAGAATCAAGACCTCTCTATATTCCCTTCTGCCCCAACCCAATATATCCCCAGCCCAAAATTACCAAAAAAAACACAGATACACATCACCACCACGCACCAACAGAGTTCTAGTTATGTACTCAAGCTATCTAGCAGCTCTAACTAGCTGCTAAGCTAGCCGGACGGGCAAGTTGTTAACTATTCTTTAATTCTATTAAGATGCTTTTTTTGTGTTTAAAGAAACTTAAACAGATGGATGGATAACCGCCAGCAAAAAAAAACCCCCCAGGAGTGTGTCAATATTGTAGCCCACAAAGAGAATAAAGAAAAAACGGGGGAGATTGGAGATGGAAACAACGTATTGATGATGCATGCAGAAAAGGAGAACCCAACAAAAAGAGAAACAAGTAAACAAGAATCCCATGCTGTCCCCCCGGCCAAGATAATGGAATAAAGCCTATAACTAATAAACAAAAACGCAGCAAAGGATCTATCCCAACGCCAACAAAAAAAACAAAAAAAACAAGAGAACCCCACAAGCAAACCCGCATCCGCAGCTACAGCTACTACACCTCCTCCTCCTTCATCTGCACCATCTCATACTCCCCACCCCCATCCGCCCCACCACCACCACCACCAACACTCCCCTCCCCCACACCGACCCTCCCCGCGCCGCCACTCCCACCAAACGGGATCGGCCTCAGCTCGCGCCACGTGCACGCCCATGTCCCGACCACCACCATCACCATCGCCGACACGACCTGCACGCCCCACCAGAACCACGACGTGGGCAGCGCGCCATCATACAGCGCGACCACGACCAGATGCAGGAAGTGCAGCGTGAGCGAGAAGTCCAGGACGAGCTTCGAGCGGGCGTGGATCAGCGTTTGCGCAATCACCCTGTAGAAGATAGTAACAAGTGTGCGTTAGTTAGCGTTCCGATCCGAGGTCCGAGCTAGCTACATAGCTTGGCCCTTAGAGTAACCAGTACAGTATAGGGGCCTGCCTAGCTGGGGAGGGAGAGGAAGAGAACGAGAGAGAGAGAGAGAGAGAGGAAGACAGGGAGGGAGGGAGAGGCAACGAACATAACCAGAGCGGAAAGCACCCAGAGGATGCCGAGGGTCCAGCCGATCGCCGTGTCGCCCCTGAGGTTCTCGGCAGAGAAGATGAGGTCGAGGCCGAAAGGGACGCCGGCGACGAGGGCGCTGAAGAGGATCATGGCTGTCGAGGTGACGTAGTAGATGCATTGCAGCGCGAGGATCTGGAGGAAGGTCTGCAGCGGCTGGAACGAGTTTGCGGCGGGGCGGCGGATGCGGCGTGGTCGTTTGGGCATTTGTTTTTTTTTCTTTTTTTGTGTGTGTATGTGGTTTTGGGAGGAGGAGGAGGGGGAGGGGGGGAGGGGGGGATGAGAAAGTTGTTTTGTTCTGTAGGTAAGTAGATGGGAACACGGACCACTCATGCGAACTGTCTTTCTTGTCCGGGTTCTGCCTGACAACTTAACCTGCCCTGTCGATCATGCCCACATCAATGACACAAACCCCCCCCCCCCCCACAAATACACCAACCCTCTCTCTCCGCCCTCCCCCACACTCGAATATACCAATACTCTCCCCCACAGCCATTTGCAGACACATCTATACATTTCCCCTCTCACCCCCCAAACCCCACCACCCACCCATCCCAACCTAAGCAACCAGCAACCCCCCGACGTCATAACTCTTCCTCCCAAACCCTCTCCACCAAAGAAGCCACCAATTAGCACCACCTCCCACAACCACCAGATCCACAAAAACACAACAATGGGCTGGTTCAGCAGCAGCAGCAGCAGCAGCAGCAACACAAACCCCGCCGCCATCGAGGGCGTCGCCCCAAACCGCACCCAGCGCGCAAAATGCTGGGAGGCGCGCGACAGCTTCTTCCAGTGCCTGGACCGCCACGACATCATCGACCCCATCAAGCACAGCGCCGCCGCGGGCGAGAAGTGTGCGCCGTCCTCGGCGGCGTTTGAGAAGGAGTGTGTGGGCAGCTGGGTAGGTTTCTCTCTCCTTGGTGTGAGAAGAATGGGAGGAAGAGAGGCTTATGGGTGAATTGGAGGGGCATAGGTCGAGTACTTCAAGAAGAGGAGGGTCATGGAGTATAACCGCAACGAGACATTCAAGAAGCTGGAGGCCGAGGGCGCAAAGGCCGTGGGGATGCCGAATCCGGTGGGGCAGGCGCAGGCGGAGCCGAAGGCGGGGAAGCCGTGATCAAGATTGGGTAGAGTGGAGTGGAGTGTTGTGGTGAGTGTGTTTGTTTGTCTTGTCTTGTCTTTCCCCTCTGTGGTGGTTTCGGGTGTGCTAATTGTGGAGATGGATAGATAGGCAGTGGGGACTTTTTTGTATAAAAAAAAACACACGGTTTTTCTTCTTGTACTTATAGTAGGTAGAGCTCATAGAAATCTCCTTTCCTTTCCTTTGGCGGTTGGGGGGATACAAGTACTCTGCCGGCCGGGTTCTGGGGATGTGGTGCTGTTTGGCATGGTGGGGAATAATTGATACTCTAAATATACGGGATTGGTTGGGCCCATTGTGTGTGAACTACATGAATATATACCCCTCAGCTCAGGGCAGTAATGGGAATCTTACGATAGCATGTAGATAGCTGATAGTAACGGGTATATAGTGGGGGTAACATGTACCAACGACTACACGTTTCAGTATTCTGGTTGTTACAATTTCGAAACACGAGTCCATCATTAATCCTGCGTACCTAAAAAGCCGGATATCAACCACTCCTCTTAGTCTCAACACAAGTAGCATCCCTATACGTCAAATTATTTTCCTTTAAACACAATACCGCCACCTCCAACTGCCCCCATGATAAAAACTAAATCATCACATCACAGTGTATCACTCGATAGTCCTGTAAGTGGCCTTTTTTCTTTAATTCATTAATTCCATAACTGACCTTCCGGCCATGCCTTTGAATAAACTACATGTACTCTACCACACACACGCACATAATGGTGGAGCCCTGTCATAGCATGCAGCTCAGAACATTATATAGAAGAGCCCCACAATCATCCATCGCGGCTGTCGTAGCCTCCGCTATATGTCATAGCCTACACACCAGCCTGTTTGCCCCACTGCATATACTTGAAGCTGTGGATCGTTCATGGATGGCCACTCGGTCGAAGGCGCACCCGCGGCTGAACATCCGGCTGATGGTCACTCGGCTCGAACAGTAGCGCTCACCCACTCTGCTAGAACATAAGCTTGACCCACATATTTGTAATCTTACCCCCCGCGCTTGGGACTCAGACTCTGGGGCTAAGGAGTCGAGTAACTGCATAGTGATCTGGCGGAGGAGCGGAGTAGATGGGATGGGATGGGATGGTAGTTGCAGATGCGACTTGAAGAAGAAGGCCTGACAGCTCATGGTGTAGGGAAAAGCTGATATACTAGTGGGGATGAAAAGCGGCACACAAAGGCAGTGCACATCATATGTACAAAGAAGATACATGTGTGTACTTGTAGGCTAGACAGACAACACATAAGAAAAAACGGGACGCTATAGAGGACCAGAGCTGTGTTGGAGAGTTATATTTCTCCTTCGTGTTTACTTTTGCCCACAGTGCATGGAGGATGAAATGTTATGTGTTATCAATATCAATATTCCTTGGGGGCTGGCTACATAGCTAGCCACATAACGAGTGGTTGACAACGCCCTGTGTGTCGTTCATGGGTGGTCACTCGGTTGCATATCACTCGTTTGTGAATCTACGACCGGACGAGAGTATATGCACTCACTCGTTTGCAAACCATGCAATGCTTGGCGTGTGTATTTGCTCGATATGATTTGGGATCTCACTCGTCCGAGACTATGAGTCCTCAACCGAGTGAGAGCACAAGATGATCACTCGGCGAAGAACACTAACGTCGTCGAAATTGTCGCTCGGTAGAGAATCCCCTTGGAGTTTCTTAGGGCTAGCACCATAACGGAAGCTAACCTCGAGTGATATCTCATGCGAACCACCAGCACAACCACGGGCCCAACGAACCAATTGCGCGCACCTAAACCTCTATATTCTCACCACACACATACCATACTCCCAAAACCCTATCAAACACACCAGCGCCAAATTATCTCCATTCATGTATATCACTGTACCATCTCACATCACTATATCACATCACACCACGCTACATCACTGATAGTTACCGCACCATACTGCCCATACAAGTACTCAAAGGTCAAATTCGCAGCCAACCACCAATTGCAATCAACCAACCAACCCACCCACCAAACCAGCCCACGAAACGCAATGAAATGAAGAGAAAAAAGAAACACAATAACTTAAGAAAGCTTGGATATGGTATAACGAAAGACCACTTTGCAAAAGGTATAGAACCCATATAAATAAAAAAAAGAAAAATAAAGAGGGACACACCCATCCCGCGCGCCCAGCACGAACTCCAACATGGTGCCTCAGTTACAGTATCTATATACCTACTCCACCATCACGATGCCCTGCTCATACTTCCCCCGCAGCTCATCGACCTCTCTTTGCAGCTTCTGGAGATCTATTAGGATGTCCTTCTCTTCCGGCACTTTCTCTTCTATCGTGCTTCCACTAACAGTCCTGCCTCTCGGCGGAGGTGGCGGCGGCGGCGGCGGCATATTCCCGGTACTTGGAGTGCGTTCATGGGTTCTGTGGTTTGTACTCTTCATCCTCCTCACTGGTGGAGGTGGAGGCGGGGGTTTCACTTTCCCCGACCCACCATTAGGAGTTGAGGGTCGCTCCAATTCCACAGAAGAGCGCACGGACTGTCGACGCGAAACCGGAGGTGAAGGAACCAGCCGTTTCTTGAGCGATGTCGCCGGCGAGGCCGGCGGTGTAGCTTGCGGTGGTGAACTGGGAGTCCTGATAATTGGCGAGACAGAACCAATTGGGGGCGAAGTGGCAGGTGACGTAAGCGTCGAAGCAGCCGGCGGTGGTGGAGGGGGCACTGATAGTCGTATCGACGCACTCCTCCCCAACGGGGGAGACACCCTGCGAGGCCTTGGTGGCGGTGGTTTCCGTCTACCTTCCACATCTACTTCTTCACTACTCCGTGGCGTTTCACCACCTTTGGACTCTAGTATAGGCTCGAATATAGACAATCTAGATCCACTGCTTTCGGAAGTTGACGATCCGTCCTTTGTAGTAGCTGCTGGCGGAGTGTCGGCATAACCCGTTAACATGAGCCGCTTGAAGGCATCAACATCAAGGCTCTGCCTCTGCTTCGGCGGTGCAGGCTCAGGCGGTTCCGAAAAGCTCCTATTGAACGGGTTAAGGGGTGGTGTCTCCGGCTCGGAGGTGTCGGTATTGAAGGGATCGTCGATTGGTGGTTCCACAGTCTCCGGCTCGGGCTCCGGCTCCGGCACTGGAGCTTTCCGCTGTATCTGGGATCTACGGCGGGGAGCTACAGGTGGTGGAGGGCTTCGCGGGGCAACCTTGGGTTGCGGGGGAGAGGTAGTTGTGGCAGCCACGGTTGAGGCTACCGTTGACGGGGGCTTAGCTGGAGACAACACCACCGACGGAGGCGGTGAAGTGGTACTCGGAGGTACATCCGCCCATGGATTCTCCCCCACAGCTTCCGGAGAGGCGATCGGCGCTGTAATTGTTAATCCGGGGTAAATTTGGGAGGGGGAATATGTGTGGGGGGGAGAACTGGATGGATGGTAGACACATACCTGGATGTATTATATCTCCCCAGAGATCTGGCGGCACATCTACCACAGGAGTTGTCGACACCGGCGCAGTGGACTTCTTCCTAAATGGATTCATTGTTTGAGGTGGGTGTTATGTCGAGGTTGTTGTGGTGGGGGGGGAAAGTGCAGCGTGGGTAGATAGAGGTAGAGATAGAAAGGTGTTCTAGATAGGCTTGCCCTACTGCTACAGCAGTCATCGGATTACCGGTTTGTGAGTGCTCCGGCTGCCGAAGCTTCGTAAGTAAGGCAAGCAGAGGCAGTAGGCAAGCAAGGCTGTGTAGTGTGCAGTTAGTTGTGTGTGCGTGTGTGTGGTGGAGGACGTTATGGGTTATGGGTTGTCCTGCTGCATGCACATGCACAACATGGATCGAGACATGTGGGAGGAGAGGGAGGAGGGCAGGTGGGAGGTACATGAAGGTAGTTACCGTTATTCTCGTACCTGAGCTTGAAAGAAGAGACATAGGCACAATGGGGGATGAGAGTGCAGAGATCGAGAGCTAGAGAGCCTCATGGGCCAGCAGTGGGGTGCACGTGAGGTAAGTGGCTTTTATGAAACTGTCCAAACAGTGCATGAAACCCCTCCTGATCAAGCCTTGGGACAAGTACTATGTGCTTCTGCTATATCTATAATAAAACCCCCCGTACTGACAGGTGTCATTGCTGTTAGAGTTCATTAGCGAGCGCCAGAGCGACAGACAATAGCTAGACGGCGGTAGAGTTCTGTCTCATCCCTACAGTTACAGATAGCCGTTGGCCATCATCATCCCTGGAACCCTGCGCGGCAATTACATGTAATTCTCGTGTCTGTCATGTATGTATGAGTCTAATATTGCTGGGTACTTGTATCTCGTATGTACCCAAGGGGCGTTCAGGTACGGTACCTGCTAGCTTGTCAGGGTTAGGGTTCTAATATCCACTACCTTTTCTCCAGCTCGAGCATCTCGGTCCATGGCTCTAAAGCTGCACATTCGACGGATTTTAGCGGTGGGATTTGATTGCGAATGAGTCCAATTGAATGTGTGAATTGCGTTTAACGCGAATGGTGGTACGTACTTCGGACGTATGTACTTCGCCTCTAACTAATCTCGCTATTTATGTGCTGACCGTCGTGTAGTTCCACAATGCATCAGCTTCTAATTCTACCGAGCACGCAATTCCCAGGTACCATTTGTCCAGTGATTGTGCTACAATACTTCGTGTTCCATTTCTAAAGCTTGGTATAGTTACAGCCATTCAATCATACAAATCAATAAAACCAATAAAAGATGATAACCGCTTCTACTCATTAAACAAAACAGCATCGAGTCCATTTCTAAAATCTCACAGTACCTCCGTTCGTTCATCAAATCGTGTATTTATATCTCGGCCTGCAATAATCAGCACATGCTCAGAAAGTCTGAAGAAAGGGGTAACATACGACTCATCACCCAATTCCGCAATATCCTCCTCGCTCATTCCGGCAACTAGATGGTCCTCATCACCACGTGCGCGGCGTGCATTGAGTCTCGAGAGCCAGAACTACATGGCACAAATTCTCAGCTAAAGGATACGGCGAGGAGAAAGGAAGATGATACTACGTACCCACATAAAAGCATAAATGAGGCCCGCAAATCCCACCATCGAGAGGGACACGGCATGCCCCTTGATATACCTAGGACTATCTGCCGAAAGATAAATCTACCAACCCACATAATCACCATTAGTTATCATCCATTTACCACCGTAGAGGAGGGGTGGAAACTCACAAATGGTGCCATGATACCACTCGCATTCCCGACCGTCAATTGGAACCCACTCGCCGCAGTCCTCTTTCCGTACCTAGGGCAATTGTTTGGCAGCCATGCCAGTGGAAGCCCTACTGCAACATACAGTCCCATGGCAACCAAGAAGCACCCTAGATAGTGCACGCCGCTGGATGCATCTGATAGCAATATCCCGTATCCGATGATGGAGATACAGCAAAAGATTATCGCGAAGAGACCGCGCTTCTGGTGTGCATCTGACAGTCGTGCAATGAGGAGGTAGGTTATTGCACCGAGAGCGTAACAAGGGATTGTTAGTGCTTGCACTTGTGGGTTGGACCAATGGCCGATTGCTTTGATGATGGTGGGTAGGAAAGTGCTGAAACCGTAGAGCATAGTGTCGATCCCGAACTGTGCGAACGCACTATCTAAGAGTCAGTTATTGGTAAAGTCTCAGAGTGTGGCAGAGGAGAAACATACAAAGCCCAGCACTTCCAATCCGTAAAGCATTTTTTGACATCCGCCCAGTGGAACGCTTGCGCACTTGTCGTATTCGCGACCTCTCTCCCGCGCCTCTTCACAAGGAAAGCCTTCTCTTCCTCCGATAGGTACCCGGCGGTCTCAACACTATCAGCCAACCACCAGTACGTAGCAATGCCCAGAATGATCGTCGGAATCCCTTCAATAATCAAGATCCACCTCCAACCTCGCATGTCCTGCACGCCGTCCATGAAACCAATCAGGTATGCTAACAGACCACCACATGCGCCGGCCAGTGCAGCGGAGACAAAGAGGTATCCAATGCGTAGTGCCAGCTCACGCTTGCTGTAGAAGAAGGTGAGATACACCGTGAGGCCGGGGAAGAGCCCGGCTTCGACGGCGCCGAGGAGGAGGCGGCAAGCGAGGAGGGCGCCGTAGGAGTGGACGAGACCGGTTAGAGTTGCTATGATACCCCATATGAAGGTGATGAGGGCGACTATGTTGTCAGTGGTTGTGGTTCCGGGGAAGAATAGAGATACTTACTGTAGCGGCGGGGTGTAAATTTCTTCAGCACGAGGTTGCTGGGAATCTCAAAGAGCTACAGTAACAGTATCAGAGCAAAGATTCTTGCACTAACATGCGGGAAGTATGTATAGGGACTCACAAGGTAAGTAACAAACAGGATCGATACCGCGATCTGATACTGGTTCCCATGGAGTCCCAGGTCCTCCTCTAAACCGTAAAGTCTCGCATTCCCGATATTGACTCTGTAGAAGCTGCCATTAACTCAATTGTCCCCTTAACAACAATCGTAATAGGGAGCAGTCCAGTACCTATCAAGAAAACTGAAAAGATACAGCAGCATAATCACGGGTATGATATGCCTATCCAGCTTCCTAACAAGCTTCTTCTCAAACTCGACATCGTAACCTTCTTCCCCGCCTCCGCTGTTACCGCCACTGAGCGAGGATTGCTGTGATAACTTCTCCATGCTGTGATGCTTTGGTGTTGAGGAGCTCTTTCCTTTTGCTGCTGCTGGAGAAGCAGGCTTTATGTTATGACGCGGATGTTGTGTTTTACTTTTACTCAGGCGCTTGCATGCAGCCAGCCAGATCGTGAGACTCGGCAGGGAGCGGATCATTTTTGCTTTTACTAATCATCCTTCCTCTGTTCCTTTCCCCGCCGGGCCCTCCCCGTGAGAGAGAGATAGCCTTATCGTCCTTACGTTTCTCCTGCGGATTTTTCTGTGATCCTTGTGTTTTTGTGGCACCCTGCCCGGTAACTTAATCCCTGTGGTGATGATCCCGCCAAAGGAGGCGCGATACGCGATCCAGTGGGTCGGTATAGATGGAGCGACCAATCGGAGGATGAGAGCTCCCAAAACGTGAGATGTGGAGTTGTGACAGCCTTTATCGAAATGCCGAAATCCTAATGTTTCCAGCATGTCGACTCTTGTTGAGGTACGGATGGTAGAGGCTGATCATGCTAATAATTGTTGTGAACTGTTTAACTGGATGTAGTATGACATCCCGTACCGTAACAAGCTCTTACCTTCCTAACTTGAGAGTCCAGAGAGCATGTATCCTAATAAAGGAGGCCATAGTAGAGTGTATTCTTGACACTAAGCTCTACTTGGTGTTAATTGCTACTGGAGGAGCTCCCCTGTTGCTTATAACGGTTGGATTGAGGAGGTCGGAAGGAGAAACGGTGCGGAAAAAGCTTAACACGGAAATATGTCACCCTCAAACGGTTGCTCCGTGTAGCTACCCGTGTTCAGGGAAGAGACAGGCACGATTATGCCGGAATCTAGAAGAGTTTGTGAGCTATAGATGACCATCAAATCGATAGTGGTACTACACAGTAAAGCAAATATCACAAAATTTAGTTGATCAATCGACGCCGGCGTTAAAGAGGTTTCCCCGGGCTTACTGCCAGTTCCGGAAGCTTTTAAATTTAATACACGGCCATAAATAGGAGAAATGACCTCCTTCAAAGAAGTTCAAAGAAGGGATAACTATATCGAATTTCTTTAAAATCATTGTGGGACTAGGTAGTGTCTGATTTTACTTTGTACTTATATACCTACAATTTGATATTTGTTTGGTAATATAGGTATAGTCCGGGAGCATTAATCTGAATGGCACACGACCTTTCCCTTCGGGCTTTCGATGGCTTGCAGATCTATTAATACCGGGCATATCGGTAGGCTGTAAGTGCAGCATTATTTGGTCAGCCAAAGCTACTAGGATTGAAGTGAGCTAAAGTGCAAAACGGGCAATCTTTTGTATTAATGAATGAAGTCTCTTACATAACACATATTCCTGCAGGGCAATCGACCTACATACGATCTCGTACGTTTACTTGGGTTCGTATAGATTAGGATTCTATAGATAACAGGTATGAAATTGGGAGTGTAGACTCAAATTGACGGGCTGCGCTGGCAGAGTTTAGATGATCTGGTTGATATGAGATGGATTTGATTGAAGGAGCACCTCTCTAATACCTTATGCGGTCTCTACAGTACGATCTGGCATGCCCTAATTAGAAACTAATTGATTAAGCACCGCTTCATTTAAAATTGAGTATCATAAACATAACAAGGATATCACTCCTAGTAAGACAGGTATTTCGCAAACACATTGTATCGTGAGTATATCAATGTCTAATCCCAGAATAGAAAGCAACAGAAAAGCCTCCCTTTTATCAATACGACCATAACCATATTAACCAAGACCAATAACACCATAATAACAAACGAATCCCAATGGCCAGAAAGAAAAGAAACTAATGAGAAATATACTGAAAGCAGCTGCTGACGATCCCTTCCCCACTTTCCTGTCTCAATAACAGATCCTGAATCCTCTCCAAACCGCCTCCTTTGGTATCACTAAAATGGTTCCAGGTGCTCGTATCGCCATAGAGCATGGCCGGCGCTTTAATAAATTGTCTCCAGTCCTTGCATCTTTTGCACTTAAATGTATCGTGCGTGTTACTATTTGTGTCCGGGTGGAACAGGAATAACTCCTTCAACGAATCAAGTGTGAAATGGCGTTCCACATCCTCACCCCCATCAACAACGCACGATGAGAGTGATTGCTTGTGTGACTGTCTCTGGAAGATCTTCTCCTCAATGGTACCAGTTGCGATGAACCGGTATACGAAACAGTCCTTCTTCTGCCCATCACGCCAAACACGAGCCAGCGCCTGCTGGTCAGCTGCGGGGTTCCAATCTGGATCGAAGAGGACCAAGCGGTTGGCACCGATAAGGTTGAGACCGCATCCACCAGCTTTGGACGAAAGAAGAAAAACGAATTCTTCACCTTCGGGATTGTTGAATTTGTCAACGAGCTTTTGGCGCTTATTGACATTCATTGAGCCGTCAAGTCGGAGAGAACCGTAACCTCGGCTGCGGCAAAGTTTTTCAAAAATATCAAGGGTTTGGGTATAATTACTGATGAGGACGATTTTATCATTTGTGTCTTGGCGAATACGGGCAAGCATTCGGTCTAGAACTACCATCTTTCCGGAATACCATGTCTTGACCTCACGGTCTCGGCTACTCCTGGCGTCCTTGGGGATATAATCCTCTGGAAATAAATTCTCGCACCCCGGAAGATCGTCGGGGAGATCCAATAGGTCGGGATGGTTACATAGCTTTTTAAGTAGGCCGATAGCCTTAAGAGGTTGGGAACCTTTACCTCTAAGTAGACTTTTAATTTCAGGTGAGGTAATAAAGTATTTGTATAGCGCCTCCTGGAAAGGTGCAAGTTTGCAGAATACGACATGCTCGTACTTGACGGGAAGATATTTCGACAGGATATCGTTAGTTCGACGGATGATAAACTTATTGACGAGATCAGCAAGATCCTTAAGGCATTCATCGCCCTTTTTGCGTTCTTCCTCGGTACCATCGGCATCACGACCACGTAGAATAGGCAGTTCGTACTTCTTGCGGAAGTCCAGACGAGTGCCAAGAAGATTAGGGTTGGCAAAATTGAGGAGGGAAAAGTATTCAGATAAATCGTTTTGGATAGGCGTTCCAGATAAGATAACTCGCCTATCGACATTAAGAGCAGTTAAAGCGGTGAAGGTTTGACTCTCTCCGTTCTTCAGCCGATGTCCTTCGTCACAAAGCAAAAGTCCAATAGGTACCCCCGCGAGCTCGCCAGCATTCAGACGTAGCGTCTCGTAACTTACTATCAAAACAGGCCTTACTACACTTCTGCCACTGGCGATTGCCCATTGCTTTAATTGTGCTGTAAGCTCGGCTTTTGATGCTTTACCGTCAATTGCAAACGGGGTGACTGTATCCTTTCCGAGCCACTTGACCAATTCGTTGGCCCAATTGCGGACTAGTGATGAAGGACATGCGATGACACATTTTTGAATGGTTGACTTTCCGGGCTCCGGAGATTGTTTGAGCAAAGTCCACATGAGGGCTATGCATTGTAATGTTTTCCCGAGACCCATCTCGTCGGCCATGATACAGCCATTGGCTTTGGGATCGATCATACCCGTAACACACTTGTATAAGAACTAGGAAGAATGTCAGCATCCCTGGGTACCATAGTCAATTGGCAGAAATACAAACCTTTACACCCTCGACCTGATGAGGCCTTAAAACTTTAGCCAACCTGGGGTCAATGACCACAGGTACCTTGGGTATCTCTTCCTTTGCATCCTTATTTATCCCTAATATATCTGCCAAGCTTCTGTGGACCTTCGATACTGTTTGTATCTTCACTTCTCCATCTTCCTCTGTAATTTCAACTTTCTTATCATCTACCGTCGGATCATAAAGCACAATTGAAAACTCGCCGCTCGGATCGTGTAGCGGCCTCGCAATGAAATTGGCTCTCTTCCTCATCCCCAATGCCGGTGCCGGTCTTTGAGCGTCATAACCCCCAGCATTCTTATTGATAAGCGGAACTGCAAAACGTTGTCGGAACATCGTCTCCTTGTCCTTGGGTTTAAAGACCGGAAACGCCTTGTTCTTCTCCAAATTCCCCAGCACAACTCTCTTCTCCTCGCCCTCTTTCACGAATTCGCCATCGTCATCACCTCCATCCTGATCCTTGTAGGAAACCTTACGCTTCTTCCTTGCTGGTAGTGCACGCTCACGGGTTTGTGGAGCTGAGCCAGGACATTTGAACGGCTTGACGAGCTTCGTGAGTGTGTCCGTGGTGGCGCTGCCGTAGAGTCGTGTAGCGGTTCGTTTGAGCGGAGTCTTTGTGTTTTCGTCGGCTACTACCTTGGCTACCTTGGGACGATGCATGGTGATCGTGGTGGACTTCACACGATGGATGGTTCAATTCGGAGGTGTGAGGGATGCGGTGCTGAAAATCGAAAAAAAAAAAGTCGCGACGGGGGGACGCGTTTAGTAGTTTCGTGGCGGAGTCACGGGGAAGAGCAATTAAGAGTCATCATTGATGGGCTAATCGGGTCTGGCCCATGGTGCATCTTATCTAATCTAATCTGGTCCAGGCGAGTGACCTCGTGTGAGTGAACAAATAATGTCTGAACTCTACGGCGCAACAAATGGAATCGTGGACCACACCAATTCTCCTCTGTCTAAGAATTTATTTTCTCGATACATAGATACATAAATACATGACAAGTTAAGCTTAAATAAGATTTCGACCGCAATAAACAAACTTACAAAATGAACAATAATACAGAGCGCTATTCAAACATCCAATCATCCACTGATACTTCAATAAACAGATTAACCAAAAAAAAAAAAAAAAAAAAAAAAGGAGGCCATCATATCACTCATGGGTCGTCGTGGCGGCTCGGATTGCTCCTCCTACCCGTATCTCCATTCGGAACTTTTAGCGTATTTGTTTCATCTTCCCTCTCCCCCGTAACCAGCTCTCCTGTATCTCTTCTCTCTTCCACCATAACACCACTAATCCTCCCTTCAAACATTGCCTCAGGCGTCGGGTCGCCATCCGGATCTAATGACTGCTCATAATTCATTCTCATCATAGGAGTAGCTCCAGCCCCAATCGCTGTCACCATCGTATCTTCAAGCGCCTCCGCAACATTCACATTACCAATCAATCCCATTTCTGCGTCCTGATTCAGCAAATTGGGGTCGTCAAGTAAGGGAAGGTCGTCGGTCCACCGCCAGACAAGGTAGCGTTTAATGCGGTTCCAGGCACCGATGGGCTCGTCATCTCCTAGATTCCTCACTTGCGCGCGGTTGTTTGCTGCCCAGCGGGTAATGAACCACCACTTGAATCTTGCGATTCGAGTAGCGGGCTGTACGAAATCCCTCGGTCCTTGACGGGTCCAGAGGTCAGGGCGGCGGTTGTTGAGATCCATGTAGAAGGCTTCGTAGATTCCGCGTTGTTGGGGCGACTGTCGGTGCCGAGAGAGGATGTGCTTGAGGATGTACCAAGATAGGAGGACAAATATCATCTTTTAATGGTTAGTTGGTGTAGAATAAAGGAGGGGTGGATGGTACTTACAAATGGGACGGTAGTTATAAAGTACCATTTTATGGAAGGGTTGTTCTCGAAGAGGTCAACGTTCATACCAAAGAAACCGGATATAAAGGTGAGAGGAAGGAAGATAAAGGTCACCCAGGATAATCTCCACATGCTGGTGCCTAGCTGCAACGACTGCCGGGAGTCTCTGATTGCAACTGATTTATACATCTACCATGGTTATCAGTAACGTACTGCAATAATGATCAAAATCGCATATTTCAGGACTCACCAATTCTGACAGGTTATTGGTTCGCTTTACTAAATCTTCCTCTATCAGATTCAACAACCTTGCATAATCCCCTGGAGACTCCTGGAGCCATTTCCCCTCATCGCTTCGGTCACCGTCGATGTCGACAAGATATTTTCGCATATCATTCACAACGTCGATGTGCGTGAACATAAGCTTCTCATACTTAAGCCAACGCGCGGAGTTTCGCCAGAGTTCAGGCGCGCGACTCTCGTCGGCGGGTTGCTCATATATTTTCTCCTCCTATTCCATGTTAACCACCTTCCTTTGTAGTAATCGCTGGCTCAGAGAATCATACCAATATACTAACATGCTCCCAGCTTGCATCCAGCAGAGATTCCCAACTATCTGCCACTGCCTTGAATATATCTTGCATGATGATATTCATCAATCCTAATGCGGCCACATCTACGTTCATCTCCTTGACATGTGGATCGAACGGCAATCTCCTCCACTTGCTCTCCCACTCCCCTCTGGCAGGTAGTAGTGTATGCTCTATATGTCGTGTGTATGAATTATCGAATATGATGATTGTATTCCCATTGTCATACAGCTCTTCGAGGGTGTTAAGATCCCGGTATGGGGAAACAATGTCAGGGCCCGGGGTTTGTAGGTCGGGGGCGTTGTACTGAACATAAACAGACAGCCTTTGCGAGAATACATTATAGCGGTGCGCAGCGTTATCTGTGTGGGGAATGTGTTAGCTTTGAGTTGATAAATTTTATCAGCCTCATGTCATCTCCAGCGTATGGTTTGCAGGTAAATGCATGAGTCCAGTATTTATATGTGTATTTCCGGTACCATTTGAATCGTAGCCTTGCAGTCCCAGAATTCTTGACTCTTTGTCTATCTGTCGTTCTACTTCGGGACAGACATAGTGTTTCATATAATCCAGTCCGAAAGAGCACTTTGTGATTCCTAAATCATAATTAATATTAGTAAAAGCTTTCTCTGCAACTATTCGCCCTTCCTTACAAGTACGCACCTCTCCAAGGATCAGATGTAGTCCTCCATGTTTTCCCGAGTAACAGTGGTTTTCCAGCTCGTCGTTGCGGTTTCTTCTGTAAGAGCCAATCGCCGAATTCTTGTAACCCGATGATTTCGTCGTTATCTTTGATGCGGAATTTATAGATGAGGAATTTGGTTGCCCAGCTGGAGTTCTGTACGTGGCTGTTTAATCAGGCTAGTTAGTGTTTGCTTATAGACGAGTTATTAAGGAGTATATCGGTGGTCGTACATAACTCGAAGAGCTCGTGATGGGTTCTTGTTCTACATTTACTTGTGGTTAGCTGTGCAACTGCTATATACGAGGCTCATATGAAATATAATAACAGACAAATATACCTCTCTGTACATAGCCTTCAGAACCGGTAGATCATGGATCTCATTGAAGATAACTCGCTCCTCCAATCCTTTTCCGTCGCCATCTATCTCCCTGTAAGTAAGTAACCCCCTGCACTACCTCCCAGCTCCAGGGTATATACCTTTATAGCCCTCCAGAAAATCAATCATCAACACCCTCGGCTGTCCCTTTTGCTCCTCCGTATAGCCCTTCGTATGCCATTTCAAACCCGGAGTATCGCGCCCTGCAACTATACAAGATCAGCCACTGCCAACCATATAGCTACTGCTACTCTAGCTACTTTCTTCTAGCTAGCTAGAAGAATAGACGTACCTCCTTTGAGTGGTATGCTGAAACGTGTTTTGCACTCGGGGTCTGTTGCACAAGTTAGCTATGTTTTCGGCCCAAATAGTAGAATAGTAATGGAAAATACCCTCCATCGTCGACCCTCCACCAGTCGTCGACCCTCCACCAGTCGTCGTTGCAGCGGAAACTTGTCGCGATATCGGCTCCATATTTGTCGTTTTTGTCTGCCAGCGCTCGGAGAAAGAGGTTTTCGGAAGCTACGATTATACTCCAAGTCACATATGATCAAGGCTGGTTATTCTACGTGTGTTTTCTGAACTACATGTATGTAGCTACGCGTGCACTCTCCACCGGTGGTGTGTGCCTTGTCTTGGCTCGGTGGGATGCATCCGAAGTTTGAGGCTCGGCTGCTGCTGCTGTTGGGGATGGTATCCTTGTCAGCTTGGTGTAACGGTCAGCGCTAGGGGATGGAGGGGAAATGATTTTCGTGCATCTGAAGTGAGAGGGAATAGAGTGATTGTTGGATGATGGAGGCGGGTTAATTTAGAGCGGGTAAAGGGGACGCGAAGGTTGGTGATCCTCATAGGGCATCACTCGGTCCGATGGTGGTGGTTGGTAGTTGGTGAGTTCAGGACTAAGGGGGGGGGTGTGCCGCACGTTACTGGACTTTTGTAAGATTGCGGATGATTTTACGGTATAAAAATCAATAGTGTTTGATGCTTATTCAATCTTGTATAGACTACATGTACATATATCTTATTTTAAGGCAATTATAAAAAAACACTTTATATATTATCACTAATCTAGATGTTTTATCCCTTAGCCCAACACCAACTAGGGGCCGTTTAGACCTCACGCGCAGTCATAGTCTTATTCGCTGAGATACACTCAAAAACGTCCGTAAACTGCAGAGGAGCTTGATGGGGGATTCTTATTCCACCAATTGAGGGCTTTGCAGTATTGCGTGACTACGATAACAATTTAATGATAGACACGTATGTTGTCTCGAGACCCCGAGGAAACGTATATATAGATCATTGTCTCGAGTTTTCAAGACTCGCTTTAAAGAATACGAGACGAGACTTTAAATCGTCTGGTCTTGTCTCGTGACCATCGCCGTACAAGATGGGTTGCGACACAGCACAGGTTTTGTCATAGAGTAATACTTAGGTATATGGCTGGGGGCTCAAACCTTTGGGTTTGTTGAAAGCTGCACTGTTGGGGTATTTATGTCATCAGTGTAACCCGCGACACGTGTAATTAAGTCAACTACATATATGTATTGACAGCGGCCGTGGTTGCAACAGTTCTCACTGTCAACAGACTTACAGCGAAAGCTTGCTATAACGGTACTTTCTATAAGGGTAATCTCTCTATAACGGTAGCACTTCTCGGTCCTTTTTGCCTGGCTTTCAGCACCAGCACCTCCTATATAAGGGTAATCTCTCTATAACGGTACCAAATTCCGGTCCCAAGCGTACCGTTATAGCAAGCTTTCGCTGTACTCCTACACCCGTAGTACAGATAGAACGCAATTCCTACTAAGTATTCTTGCCCGCGCAGCCAATCATTACTCAGAATGACGCTGGGATAACATTCCTGACCGGCGTACTGTACCACGTTACTCCAAGGTCAATGATACATACCTCTCCCCTCCTGGTACACAAACGGAAGATCGATTCTACATAGGACCCTATCACCTTAACCCTGTACCTATCTCACGGAGTCGATCAAACACCACATCCGGCAACTGCCCTCCATCCTCCCGTCATCCTATCTCACTCGGCCGTCGCGCACAGGTGTTTATCTTTTCGTCCCACACGTACAGGGGCACCAGCCGGCCAACGTTTTCTCGATAGATAAAATCTGACAGCTCGCTCGCTTGCTCGCTATCGCCCCGCAGATTACTCTCTTGGTGATAACGTTTTCCTTTGTTTCGAGGTTTCTGTGACGGCGGAGTGACGATCGACTATGACGTTTGAATCCTGAATCCTGAACTCAGAGGTTCGGAGTGATCTGCTCGAGTAATTTGTATTTACCCCCCTGCAAGATAGTCGATAAGGCCCGCCGTGAGACCAGTACTGGCCGTAGGTGCAACTGTACGTCGACACTAAGCCTGGGTGTCTTGCGGGGCTCGTATCCGCTTATAGAGCTCCGTTTTACCCACTGGCAGGCACCCACCGCCCATCGACGGCGGGTAATCTCCAGCACTACCTCGAGTCCCGACGGCCATAATAACCCTAACCCACGCGCTCAAACGCCGCCGGGGGAGAACAAGCTTTCTCCCGAGACTCAGCTAGCCACAGTTGGCGATTACGTAAGGATAGAGTCTGGGCCCGCAGTTCCTCTCGAGTAATAGAAACCTCCGGAGAGTTTCTCTCGAGTAATGGAAATCGATCGAGTAATCCTCACACGACCCACTGGCTGCGGGCGGAGGCGAGCGCTGTGGTCATTTGCTCCTAAATCATACGATACCATGCGGTGTGCGGTTATGAGGTGCTGTTTGTGGGTATTAGGAGGCTGTGATGAATCAGGACTTCGGGCTCAGGTACCTCCCAGGTGTAGATTATTCTGTGAAGGTAAAGGTGTCCACTTTGTCGCACGAATGAACCAAGATGATGTTTTCACATATGCAGGCACATGTACCTACTGTCCTCTACAGCAGTCAAATTATAATTCGCGGGTCTGTAGCAGGCCAGGTCTATATAATCCAGAAACTGAAGTAATTGCAATACGGTGTTCCCCGGCTATCTAGGGGTAAATCGGCCGGTTGCGGCATCCATAACCGATTGGTGACGTTCCTTATCTTATCGATAACCTCAAAGGTTAAACGACCATCGGCATCAGCACCAACTTCCCCTTCCTTCCCTTCCCTTCCCTTCTGTCCGCACGCCTGCAGATAGATAGAGATAGCTAGAGAGGAGAGATAGCTGATCACTGAATTGGAGCGGAGGTACATACGGTACGACTTCCTTTGGTGGCTACACGCAGATTGGCATGTACTTTACACTCTGTGGTAGGTCTGATACTCTATTTTATCCTGCACAGAGGACTCCATCTCTGGCCTGCATTCCCGTTACATCCCGATTCTTTTTCGGGAAGTGCATCTGACAACCATGGATCGCGGGTTCAAGGGACGAAGACCCTTCCTGCTAATGCTGTCTTGGCTAGCCGTATCGGGCTAGTCTGCTTAGATTAGGGCCCTAGTGAAGCTAGGTGAGAATTAGCTTTTGATGGCTGATTTTTTCTCTTTTTTCGCCTTTGCTTTGTTCTGGAAGAATCGTGGACCCTGGAAATATTTTTTTCGGTTAACTGGTGTCCCTAGGAAGGGTGTGCGGTGGGTTTAGGGGGAGCTTAGAGGGTCTAATGCGGTTAGGAATGTGTCCGGGTGGAGAGAGTTCTGGGTGTTAGCTTATCGGCCAGACTACATGTAGTTTTTGTTATCAGTGAGATCTTTTCTTAGCACAAGGGGAATACCCTGGAATTAGATCAAAATGATTACCCCGGGGGGCTTCGCCAGAGTATTTCCTTTAAATCTCCATTTCCCCCTCTGGTTTCTTCCCTTCTATCTTCCTTGGTCCTCTTCCTGCTCCTCCATCTCTCGATAAGATATATAGACCTCCATATCTTCTCTTGTATCCCACTTTCCACATCACATATCAACAAGATTTTTCATAATGGCGCCCCATCTTGAAACCCCGATTGCACCACTATCAACACTACCCACAGAGCTGGACCTCAGCATCTACGAGCTCACCACTCCTCAGGAACTTTCAACAGTTCTCTGTTCCTCACGTGCCGTTGTTTCCGGAACACTCACACCTGCAACTATTCTGATCTCCCCCACCACTGGTAAAATTCTTCGAATCCATACCTCTGTCCTCCCGCGTAGTTCATTCCCGTCAGGGACCCAATACCATGACTACTCTCCTCTTGTAATCATGCCGGGTCTCGTGGACGCACATGTGCATCTCAACGAACCCGGTTGGAGGACCGAGTGGGAAGGCTTTGAAACCGGAACCAAAGCTGCAGCATTTGGTGGTGTCACTACCGTCATTGACATGCCACTGAATGCAATTCCCCCAACTACTACGGTGGAGAATCTTGAGTTGAAGAAGCAAGCAGCAGAAGGACAGTGCTGGGTGGACGTTGGATTTTATGGCGGTGTTATCCCAGGAAACCAGGATCATCTAATTCCTCTTGTTGAAGCTGGGGTGAGAGGCTTCAAGTGTTTCCTTATTGACTCTGGTGTAAGTCTGACGCAATCTTACCAACCGTCTATTTCATGTTAGCTAATACCGATAAATCAATAGGTTGAAGAATTCCCCTGCGTCAGCGCGGAAGATGTATCGATTGCGATGAAGACCCTGTCAAAGTCACCAACAACATTAATGTTCCACGCCGAGATGCTCCCACCCCTCTCACTATCTCTCGGAGACTCTGTTCTCCACAGCGATCCCCCACTCGCTCCTGCTGGACCCCTCGAATCGTACTCCACCTTCCTTGCCTCGCGCCCTCCTGCTTTCGAGACATACGCTATCGAGGAGATCCTCTCACTTGCACATGTAGCGCCTGAGTTACAACTTCACATCGTGCACCTTTCCGCTGCGGAAGGGATCCCACTTGTCCGCAAGGCTAGGGAATGCGGAATAAAACTAACCGCGGAAACCTGTTTCCACTACCTTACGCTTGCGGCCGAAGAGATCGAGGATGGGGATACCAGACATAAGTGCTGCCCTCCTATCCGTGAAGGTACCAACCGCGAGTTCCTCTGGGATGCGCTCAAGGAGGGATTGGTAGAGACGGTTGTCTCTGACCACTCACCATGCACACCTGATTTAAAGATGTTGAAAGACAACGGCGGCGATGGTGATTTCTTCAAGGCATGGGGTGGAATCTCAACTGTAGGGTTGGGACTCAGTATCCTATGGACCGAAGGACAGAAGAGAGATGTATCCTTGGTCCAATGTGCGGAATGGACCAGCTATAAGACAGCAAAGCAGGTCGGTTTGTTGGGAAAGAAGGGCGCGTTGGAGGTTGGCTGGGATGCGGATATCTGCGTTTTTGACCCCGAAGCAGAGTTTACTGTTTGTTGCCCTTTACCCCTAAATATTTTCTGACGACAATCAACTAACACTTTTCTATAGGTTACCACCAACGACATGAAATTCAAAAACAAAGTCACCCCCTACGAGAACAAGACCCTCAAAGGCAAGGTCGTCGAAACATGGCTTCGGGGAAACAAGATCTATTCCGCCTCTGAAGGGTTCCAGAAGTCTGGGCCTTCTGGGGCATTATTGTTGGAGAAGAGACGGTTCCCGAATTAGGGCTTTCCAATGTGAGAGCATCGTAAAATCTTTTCTTTTTTTGTCTGGCCGAGTTATCCTTTAATGGAGTTTTGTGCGTTTGGGTTGCAATTTTTTCATCAGTTTTATTTTTTTGTTTTGAGCCTGAGCTTTACTGCTTGTTAGAGCCTTGTTCTTAGAGAGCGGTCGTGTTGAAACCTACCAGCTAGATCTAGATGTAATGGCTTAATGATATGATCAGATGACCCAACTCAAGTTTCGTTCCCTCCTCTATCCACTTGAATATCTTGATAGAGCCATACTTGAGAAGTAAACGGCCAGAAAGCAGGCCTAGGAGGCCCATTGATGGCCATTTAGAGACGTTGCAAATTATGTTGTCATCGGTAGTGGTGAGCTCCTCACTCCTCACGATCTACGGCTGCATGCATGCCAAGGATCCGCGCTGTAGGGGCTTAAGCGCTTGGCATGGGGCATGAAGGATCACTCGGATGTCGCGGGCAGGGGGATCTATAATTATAAGTTAGATTGTATATCAGTTATACTGATGTGGTAAGCTTCATGAGATGGGGAGACTTGCCTTCGGAATCTCAGGCTGCACTTGTAGATCACTACTTTGAGAGTCATAAGTCAGTATAAGTAAAGCTGGGGAATATGGAGCTATATAGCTATACAAGTAGTTTCCGGCCTTCGGCCGGTACTATATGTATATCAATCAGTCCAATATACAGGCAAACCGCTTTGCGGCTTATTTCTCTATTTACCTGGCAGGCAAAGTCCATCACTATATCTAGATCTGCTCTGGTCAATATGTGCCTTTTCTGATATATTATCCCCATATATCAACGGATAGGTCAGACAATTTCTCCAGTTAAAACTACAGGTATATCCCTTTAACAGCCACCAAGCCGCTAAAATCGAACTACTATCGATTCCCAGAACCAGTAGAAACCCTATTAATACTCTAACACCACTCAGCACAATACCCTATGTTAATATCCAACACAACATGTTTCAAGTGAAACAAAAACATCTCTCAATGAACCAATCAGAAGACTATAAAAGCACATTGCATATGCAGGTTATAATTATATACTTATTAGATGTATACGAGAGAAAGAGAAAGAACAGAGTGATCGATACCGGTGAGTGTATGAGCCCAGGGGTTTAGTTGTCTTCCTATTAGTTGGTGGTCTTTTGATGTACACCAATGCAGCGTTGAAGTCTGCTCACCTTGCACTCGCCGAATCAATTTATTGGTGTAATGCAAATCGTGCTGTGTTTTGTCGGCCCATATCATGTTACGCCGTAGTCTGTGCGTGGGAGCTATAAAGTCCTAAAGGATCGAAAGTTTTAATTTATGGTTCACTTGTGATAGATACGTCCATGTATTTAAGTACACGTAGGTCTTGACACGCGTGGGTTTGGACAGCTGCAGTGGCCATCATTATATCTTCAATCTCTATAACCTTTACGCACTTCTAGTCAAGTTTGTATATAAATAATTGTGCAGTTGATAAACTACAAATATATATACTATTATAATCTTCGTCAAAGTTTAATCATACTGCTACGTACAATCCAAAAATCGTTTCTAAACAAAAGAAATAATAAACAATTATGCTGCGTTAGTCATAAGCCTGTGATATCTAAAGATCACTCATGAAATTTGGAAGGATCGACCCCGAACGAAAAAAAAAAACCTGTAACTGCAATCCTTGTGCGCCGCTGCCGAAATAAATGTAGTAAAGAATAAGAAGACACCGCCGCGCTAGTAAAACAAAAAATAAACAAATAAGCAAAAATTCCGGGCCAATAATTAAGCCAAGAGTGCCGCGCCGGTATTCGCACTTCTCAGAGTGCCATCCCCGAAAAAACCATTCCGGCTACTACAATAAGCGCCCCCGTAGTGGATAATTTATGTGCATCAATACTTCTCGGGGAAGCGTTTCTTTGCGCTTGGCCGTCGCTATCGTTGTCATCGTCATCGTCATCGTCTTCGAGAAGATTAGGGCATAGGCGCTCCCAAGTACTCTCCTTGTAGATTGCGATGTTGTATGGTTCCATACATTCGAGACATCTTGATTTGATTTAGCAAGGAGTTTGCGCGCAGGGGGAAAGGGATACATACGGCTCGATTGAGGCAGTAAAATTACTGTTATGACATGTACAATATGCTTCCGCTGCAGTGATTTCCTGTGCTATGTCGAGCGTGTAATTACAGCTTGCGGCGATGAGGATAACCCCGTAGCACGAGGTGGTTTTGCAGACCTCGCTTCCAAAGTTTTGACCGGCTCTGGCTGTTATTGACAGAAGGATTATTGTGAAGAGGAGCGAAAATGTGAGATTCTTCATAATTCAGAGTTGAGGTAGAGGGGGTTGGGTTGAGAGGTTTGGTTGCGCTAAGGTTTGAGAAGGAGACTGCAAGAGCTGTTAATTAAGCTGATGGGGCACGAGGGAACCAGACTGCACAAGGGAGAAGATAGAGATCTAGGGAGAGATACACTTATGTAGAAGATCCGATTCTTTATGAATGAGCTGCCAGGGTCCCTATCGACACGCGCCAGCACAGATGGGAAAAATTGCTCGTGCTCTGGTCGCACAATGTGATTGGATCGTGCATAGATGTTTTTTTCACAGGCTATGCAATGGCAGACGCCTCCAACATGATCACCCACGGTAATGGCGTACATACATGTACTTACTCTACATGCACCCATACATGTATGTCCCTACACAGCACTGTTTGTTACTCTACTCTACCAGCTCGACAACCCAGGAATGACGTGGAAGAGCAGCTTGTCAGCGATAGCTCAAGTGTTTTACCATTTCTCTTCCACCCCTCCCCCCCTTCCCGCCCGATTCAAACTTTCTTCGGCGAGTGTTTCCCAGCACTGTTCTAGCTTCTCCGACACCTGTCTCATCATCCCTCAAGAGTACCTACACTCCCGGAACTACTCTAACTGTGCCTCTGCACAGGCTCCCGAGATATCCAAGCGCCATCGCGATCTATCTCATAACCGTTTATTCTATCTTGAAATAGAGTAGACACGCTTAATTGCTCTCGTCTAAGGAAGTTGAGCTGAACCTGCACATCATGATCCCTCCAAGCTAGATTACGCGTACATCTGCCGCCAATGCTTGGTATATCTTGTCTTGAGTCTTGACACTAACAACGTCCATGCATCTATGTCATTTTCCATCCGGAGGTGGTGGCCTTTTGTCTAGCATTTCTGCGGCTCCCGATTCTGCTTCTATCAAGAGGGCTGGAAACCAGACCGGGCCTAGATGAACACTCTGCCCTGGGAGGCTCCAATGGTTGGACAAGGGATGCAGCTGCATGCAGCTAGACCGATCCTGGCCATATAAGTGTGGCAGTGCAATGCTTGTCTTTAACGTCTGAGACATCTCCAGGATTTGAGTCGGAAAAACGGCTGTGGGTTAGGTTTAGAAGATAACACTCAGGTTCCCAAAAAGCTTTTCACTCTAGATCTGTCAGCTCAAGCAATTCGGAAAGGCCGGAGCTTATGCCACTCGAAACTCGACCCCGTATATATACTTCTAGCTGGAGGCAATGCTGTACCGCGCAGAGATATATCGAAGGACAACTCTTCAATATTCCTGCTTCTGAAACAGCAGGATCGTTACTTATCTAGGATTATTTTTTTGGGTGTGACTGCAAATAACAATCAGCTCGCGCTGTTACAACAATGGGGCTTACGTAGGAGTCATTAATTTGTATTTGATGTGCAGACAAATCTGCCACGTTCCAAGAAGCGATCCAACGGCTTAATTTCATGTCCGATGGCCAATATAATTAGCACCTATCATCACTTGTCCACCCTTGTGGAGGAACACATACGCACTGCTATTATCAGGGGCTTACAGAATGTTGTGAAACAGAGATTACTATCGATATCTAATTTTTATTAGAATTTATGTAGGTCGTAGTACACCGGCCACTGGTATCGGAGACACATTACGAGCATTAATAACCAGCGACAACCATCTCATCCGTAAAAGTTGTGTAGCTACAGTACGAAAAACGGGGTGAAATCGGTACTGTATGACTGCGGGATTCAGTGAATAATACGGAATTAAACCGGCATCACAAAAAGAATACCGTAGTAATGCCGCATTCTTACTGCATTACTATAAGCTCATTAACGGGAATAACGTAGCGAATCCATACCCTTTTTTTTTGGTATTGTATGTATCTTGAGAAATTAACCAGTCGAGAGGAAAGCATTATAACCTTAAAGTACATTCAAGCGGAATATTGCCTCATGTGGCGAGTATATAACCAAATAGGCGGGAAGAATTAGTATGTAGTTTCCTAGCCCTACAAAAATAAAAATATAGGTGGATAGCCAGTACCCTTATGGGGCGATCGCTCTTGATGGTGTCATTATAGAAGAGCTATACTGTATTAACTACATGTATGGTAGACGAAGCTCCAGTCAAGGATGACACGGTTCCAAAGATTACATATATACAGATTTTTAAATCCATGGGGAGTCTTGGCATGAACGAGTGATATCCTGTGCTTACAACAGATCGTCTGTTTCTTATCCTTGACGAAATACTACATAATCTCCATGATTGAACTTCATGATTAAATCTTCGTGTATAGGATGTTATCAGAGTTCCTACGACATTTATAAAAACGTCCCTTACCTCCGACACAACTCTGGTGAGTGTACAGTACTCCCGATACCACCATCTACATGTAGCTACGTGTACATATAGTACTGAACAACGTTAACGCTCAGTGCTTTAAGTGCATTTGAAGTAAACAAGAGGACACATTTAACATGGGGAAAGTCTTGGGCTTACTAAGTGTTCATGAGCGGCGAAAGTCTATTAAAGACTGCTTGGGCGGCGAAATTCGGAGCAAAGTCTTGGAATAAACGGCTCGAAGCCCAATAGAACACGCGTCTTCACTGAATCCTGCCACTTTTGCGTCTCATTTATAAGGCCTGTTTATTTGTAGCATTGGCGTAAAAGGTATCACCAAGAGCCATTTTTCGACTATATAAAGAGCCCCTTCCCGCCTCCGTATCTCTATCATCATTCAACTCTTCAATCTCAACACCAAGCATTACACATACTTTCTTCACATTCCAACTTTCGTAGTACTCAAAAGTCTCTACCAAACAACAGCGATAATGTCTGGAACCAACAACTCCGCTGCTACTCCTTCATACCTCGATAAGGCCAAGGATGCCATGCATTCTGTTGTTGGCAATTTGACCGGTAGGCCCACCTTTTCCAATATCTCTTTTCTTTATAATCCCTTCGTCTACTAGTATTTGAGATACTAAGCTGACGATCATGCTCCAGGCCACGATGACAAAGAGACTGCTTCCAAGTCTTTCGTCCCCAAAGTCTCCTCAGCTTGCACTGCTGCCGCCGAGAATGTTTGTGGAGATTGTGAGACTACAACCAAGTCGATGAAGGATACTGAGGGCTCTACTCAGAAGACTGCCATTAAGGCTATGAAGGATACCGATGGTGCTATCCAGATGACCATTGGGGAAGCCGCTGATATGGGCGGTGCCTGTAAGTCTAAGGCTGCTGAAGCCGGTGACGCCATCAAGAAGGTTTTTTCAGATGCCGAGAAAAATGTCGAGGCCTGTGACATTATGAAGAAATCTTCTTCAGAAGCTGGTAAAAACGTTATTTCAGAAGATGAAAAAGGTATGTGAAACTCAAACTCAAACCGAGTGCTATTATTAAAACTAACAAATAATTAGTCGACTCCAAGGTCCTTGATGATTCTGCTAAGAAGGTCGAAATGAAGAAGGATGCACACATGCACAAATCTTCGGCTGATCCTAAATTGATGGATGGCGCTTCTGATACCAAAGCTGAGAAGATGGATATCGAGGAGAAATCTGCTGAGAAGGCAGATCACAAAGCTTCCCATAAGATGATGGACGACAAGATGGACAACAAGATGGACCACAAAAAGATGGATCCTAAGATGATGGAAGATGAGAAGAGGGAGAAGACCCCTATCGAGAAGCAGGCTACTGCAGCTGACAAGATGGATGACGTTTCCGAGAACGCCGCTTGTGCCATGGAGGGATCGTCTTGCGGCAAAGTTGTTCGCGGTTTGTGCATTCCTCATACTCCTTTGACAACCAGAAACTAATATTCGCAGACTTACCTTCTGATATGCATAAGTATGAGGTAGGAGAGCAGGTGTGCTCCAAGAACGGTTCCGCCGATATCGATATCGATACCAAGGGTAAGCCACATCTATCGTGTTTGGTTTAAAGTTCCAATTCAGCTACTGACAATTTTGGCAAGGCTGTTAGAAATGCTATAATTAAATTGTAAATAGGGAATGTGGACTTGCAGGAGATGGCGTTTGTAACGTCTGTTTGGCGCTGCATTGACTTGTTTTTAGTGGACTTCTAATATAACTATGATAATCCCGCGATTGCACTGTTCTTTGTGGGTTAATATAAGCCCGTTGGTGAACACCGTATATAAAAGTATGAGAATTGCTAGCCATAACGCTGGTCTCGAAAGCCTGTTTCTTGAATTGGTCTTTTTTCCCTAATGTGTAAATTGTGCGCGGTTGTGATTTGATTTTGAGAACCTGTTGTGGTGGTAGAAATACGTATATTTCTACATGTTGTTTCCTCAGTTTTTGTTCGCGTCACAACACCTCTAGCTGAACCGAGTGATAATCCATGAATGTCTTCTAATGTTTGTTGAATTTCTAGGATAACGGTTAGGTTTTTTTAGGAGTATCAGAAGTGTTGTGTTGAATTCAAGCAAATTATTTACCATTAAACTTGGTATCACGGCAGTTCTTGAATAGAGCACGGGATAATGTACCGAGCCGCTCGCGAGTTTGAGCACATGAATAAATGTAGATGTACGATAGATGTATTGTTTATTAACTGCGCTGGAGCCCTGTGGATGTAATGGAAAGTGGCAGGAAATTATCCATGTAATCTCACTACACCTCCAAAGTATCCATATTTCCAATTTTCTGTGTTAAGGAAGTTTAGGTATTAGTTCAGCGGTAGTACAGGTAGGGAAATCTACCATTAGATCAGTACATAATTATAAATATAAACATTTAAACCTATCCGTGGATAGGCTGCTGCATGCAGTCCTGGTCTGCCTGCGAATCTCCGTGGCTCGAGAGGCCAGAGCAATTCAAATCTTGTCTGAGGGATAACGTCGGATGAGCTAGGACTCCATCAAAACTATGGTGCGTTATAAATTCACCCCCACACAGGTGTTTCGTGGTGTTTCATGATTCTTCAAGCACTGAATCCTTGAACGGTTGTCGACGCCGTCACGTCACTCACCATCACTTGTCTGTCACACATGCGCACAGCGACCACCACCACGTCTTCTTGGCACACATACCCTGGCCTTGGCGGAAAAGTTCTCACCACACACCTCAACTCTCCTCCTCGCCTCGAAGTTACCCTCTCCGGCCTCCTTCACCCTCAGTCCTCTCCAACAAACTCACAATAGTTACCCTATCGACTTTCCTCTCGTTACCCGCCCGAAGCAACAAATGCCCTCCATGGGCAATTCCCAATCGCAGCCTGGAGATGGCGATAACGACCACGCCAATTTCGTCAACCAGGACCCCGAGTCTATCGAAGAAAATGCCCCAAGTGAGGATCCAGAGGAAGTCGTCGACGTGCAGAAGGTGAAGAGGCGCAAGAAGAAGAAGTCAAAGAAGGATAAGGAACGCGTCGATGATGATGAAAAGGATGCGAGTGAGGGTGCCAGTAATGAAAACCAGGAGCAGCTGCTACAGAAGAAGATAAAAGAGGGGGAAAAGTCGAAGAAAAATGGAAAGGAGAATGAAGATGACGATATTGAGGACGTTGTGACAGTGGCAACCACTACCACAACGACAACAACAACAGCAGTCCCAACAACCTCCGGCGAAAAGTCGAAACGGAAAAAGAAAAATCGTCAGACTAGTCAGGAGGAAGAATCTGCCCAGGCGCTGCTCGCTCTCAACAAAGGTATTCAGGAAGTCAACTCGGTCGCTGACGGAGACACTGTGGTGGTAGCGGCGCCGGAGGGTGAAAATTCGCCTCACGATATCGAACAGGCTGATGGCGCTGATGACGGAGACGGCCAGGACGAACCCAAAAAGAAAAAACGTCGCGGCAATCGGAAGACTAGCAAAACAAACAAGTCAAAATCTTCTGAAGAGGAAATTGCCGATTTGGACGAGATCGTTGTTGCGGCCCCAATTGCCCCTCCGCAGATCGAAGAGGCCTCCCCACAACCACCTACCAACCCTCCCATTCTTACAAATCCTCCCACCAATGCTACCTCCCAAGCCGAAGACCTCGCACTCCTTCAATACACAGACCTTCAGCACCATAGTCTTCATGAAATCCCAGACTCTGACCGTATCATCTCCCAACATCTCGCGGCTCACATGTCAAAACACAATCCCATTCCACAGTCCAACATCCCAGATCTAGGGGACGTCCTGATGGGTGAGGAGCTTACCGGCAATGAGTTTGACACTGATCTTGCAACCTTGGTATCTCCCCTTCGTAACGCCAATAAAGCCAAAGCCCCAACAAGTTACAAACGCAAACGGCTTCCTGAAGATGATCCAAATAAACTAGTCGACCCCGCTCTTCGTGCTCTTGACGCCGCGGCAGGGCAAGACGACGAGGCAGAAGAAATGGGCGGCGACAAATCGAAACGAAAACGACGACTCCCTGCCGATAGTGTACTTCCTCCCACTCCCGTAGCTGCGAAACGCCCGCCACGTGCCCGTAAGCCGACCACCGCCCCTACTCCCGTTGACGGAACCTCCGGTGGCGCAGGTGCTTCTGGGAACGGTGGTACTTTTACCCTCGACGAACGGCATGCTATCGACAAGCACCTTTCAGAGTACATGGGGATTCACAAACTCAGTCATGCTGATCTTTGCTCGCGCGTCTGGTCTAACGACCGTAAAAAGGACGACTTCTGGGAAAGTGTCTGTGGTGTTCTCCCCAACCGGAGTAGGGCAAGTATCTACAAGCACGTTCGCCGCTCCTACCATGTCTTCCAGCAGCGAGCAAAATGGACCGCCGAAGATGACGAAGAGCTTGCTCGCCTTGTCGCCGAGAAAGGAAGTAGCTGGAAGGATGTTGGTGATGCCATGGGTCGCATGGGTGAAGACTGCCGTGACAGATGGAGGAACTACGTCAAGTGTGGTAAAGACCGTGGAAGAGACCGATGGGCCGACGATGAAGAGTCCGAGCTCCGGAGAGTCTTGAAGATTGTCTTGTCAACTATCAGAACCAATAAAGGAAATAGCATCGGGCCCGAGGAGATCGACTTGGAGGCTGACGAGGTCGAAGGCGAGGAAGAGATTAACTGGACCAGTGTCAGCGAACTGATGGGCAACAAGAGGAGTCGTATCCAGTGTAGGTACAAATGGAATAAGATGAAGCAGCAGCGTGCCAGGGTCACCGGCGTTCCGACTGGTGAAAGCCGAGGCGCCTTGTGGAAGAAGCGCAAAGTCAAGCTCAACGTTGAGGACATGAAAGTCGGTGATAAAGTCTGGATCTTGGAACAGTAAGCTCTCCCACTCTACCCTTTACCATCACACACCCCACTGACACCCACAGAATCCGCGAATCCCAGGCTAAAGAGGAAAAATCCATCCCATGGGACAACATAGGCGAACAGTCTGCCTTGTGGAGTGCCCGTGATCTCGAGAGAGGATACAAATCCATGCGCGCTCATCTTCCCCATCGTCGCCTTCCGCTGCACGAAATCATTTCTCGACTCCTGTCCAACCTCAACGAGCTCCCTCTTGAGATCCGGACCGAGCGCTATCAACCGCACTCCATGCCGCCCACCCAGACTCCACCACAGCCACAGCCACAGCCACAGAACGGCTACGAATATGTTCACCAGGAACACCACACTACTTACCCTCTCCATAACCCTGCTCCGGTCGTCGCCATGAACTCTCTTACCGGAGATCTTGACACCAATGAATACACACACCACCAGCACAACGAAATGGATATGGTTGACCCTGCGCTCATTGGCCAGGGTGGTATCAGTAGCGGCGTGCAGCAGGATCTCGAGAAGACCGCCGGTGAGGCTATCCTTATTGCGCAGGCGGCTGCTGCGGCCGCTCAGGCACAGGAGGCGGAGGTGCGCGGCCTCGAGAATATGATTGAGGAAGAAGGCGAGACTGAGCGTGAGCTTAGAAGAAGGTTGGGTGTTTAAACAAAGTCTCGGAGGACTTTGGGAGCAATCTATGGGGTCAAAAACGCGGGGGGGGGGGGGGGGATGTGAAGCACGAAAACAAAATGGCTATTTTCATTCTTTATCGGTGCACTGAAAGATGGCAAGATCTTTTCATACATAATCTTTTAGGATCGCGGCAAATCCTCTTCATTGTTAGATATTGCGATTATGTGAATGACACAGCTTGATTGATGGCTACTTACGCATTCCAGTCCCTTTCCCCTTCACCTTCCCCTTTTTACCCTGATGAGTTGCTCCTCTACCTTTTGGTGTGCTATTTTATCTTTTTCCATTCTGTTTTATTTTTTTTCTTTTTTCATTGACCCTGCTGGTTCCTTTTTTACGAGGTGGATGGTTATAGGCTGGGATGAAGATATGAGTTACTGTACTGAGTAAAATTGAAGGAAGATGCGCTGAATAAAAAAGTAGCTATTTTGTGTGCTTGGTTAGATGGAAGGGAAGGTCAATAGTAAAGATGGAGTAGTTATGCAGAAAATTTTTTACGACATTTACTCCTTTTCTTGATCATGGTGCGGTGCTCTGTTGTGGCTAGATGTGATGTTTAGTGGGGTGTTACCTGTATGGAATTGGGATGGATTGATATGATTGACATGATTACTTTCTTCTAACGGTTAAACCCTTTACGATTCCTGATCCCATCAAATCTTCTTTACGGAAATATGCTAGGCAGTGTATGTAAATATGGCATAGACCGAATTCGAAAACCACTATGTTTTCACGGTGGAACAATCCCACCAAGATAAGACTTATGAGGATATGGACGATACCATTCTGTAGAGCTTCTCTCTCCCTATAATCGTAAGTATGCCATCGAGAGTGTAATCTACCGACCCACTGCGGAGATGGAAACATAGTGTCAGTGATGCAATAGCTGAATTTATTGATCATTGATGCTTGGCATCGGTGCACCATAATAGTATTAGAGCTCATGATAGTATTGTGTAGTGTGGTCTCGAGACGAGCAGAGAAAAAAGGTTCGAGTGGCTCGAGCTATACTCAGGCTTTTCATTGTCGAATATCAACCCTTGAAGTCATTCTAGGTCACCTAATTATGTGAATGTATGTTGCATGCAATTAATGAATTAAACAAAAAAAAAATGAGAATGTATGTTCATAGGGTTAGGGTTTCTGCCTTTGTTTTATAAATGTCCAAGGTAACTCGAGTCGAGGGTTTAAGATAACTCTTCTCGTCGATTACACTGCATGTAGTATTATGGGCCTTTTAAACGCAGTATCGAACCTGATGCTCCCTCCTCAGCTCTCTCGGAAGCACTTCCAGAACCAACAAGTAGACTGAGTGGCCTAGTCACAAGGAGAAATCACCATCGGTTTGGCTTATATTGAGTTATCAATGGCTAGGCTTTGACTCGGAACACGATCGCGATCGACAAATACCATCCCTCGCTGGATTACCAGAATCGTTGGAAGGTGGAACTTGTTGATATAAATCTTTTGACGGGTCAAAATAGAATATTTCTTTGGCATTTTATTCATACACAGTCAGTATATCTTTGTTATTTATAGACTAGGCTTCCTCGTTGAGTGATACATTCAGAAGACATCCATGGCCTCTTTATAATATCTTTCCGGATTCATCGCTGTGTAATTGCTCTCTGATCTGGGTTATTCTCAAGCCTGTGAAGCAGTGTTATCTTTATGTCTCCCAGCTATCGGATCCGATTGAACGCCGTGTGTCTTTCTTCTCCATTTATTTGTAATCCTGTAGCTCAATCAAAAAGTCAGCATCCTTAATCACGGCGCTATTATTAACTTCACGCCCTCCAACCATTTCCCTCATCTTATCTTTCTCGGAGAAAATATGAACATGCCCCTCTCATTCGCACATCCCCTCAACTACACATAATCGAGCTAATACCTATTACAACAATCAACCAACTCCCAGGGAATCCGTTAATCAAATCGTTCAATACCCAATGGGGATACTGAACCCTAACCCTCAACTCCAAACCCGCCGACCCAACATTAAGCTTCTTTGCAATCTGGAGATCAATAAACCACTTTTATATAAAAAAGTCTGTTAGTGGTGTTAGAATTGCCAAGAGTGAGATTGGCTATGGTATACTCAGTTCTATTCCATTCTCATGGGTGTACTTGTGGCCCAGGCAGGTTGATTTACTCCGAAACTACTAATACGAGCTTGAGGACAGATCCAGATATATCGCCTGTAGGTCAAAGGACAGAGCACTGAGACTACCGTGACAATATGTAGTAGCTATGTAGCGTGTCTTAACTTGTACTTGTCTTCTATCTCGAAATTTCTCTCATCATCATAATACAATCGTTCGAGCTTTTCTTTTATGGACCGAGCTTAAGTGAGCTAAATTTCACCTCCGACTTCCTTAGGGTCAAAATCTGTGCTGAGCTCCTGCCTCTCTACAAAACGTCCCTTTCAAGGCTCTAACCACCTCACCGGCTACATGTATCCACAACAGCATCAGCAAGGTACTGCTAAGACCGCTCAGTGTTAGTGCCGCGGTGGCTAATGTCAATGCCAGCTCAGCTGGATGATATCTGTTAATGTACTGCTATTATAGCCGTATTGCCATTAATGCAACCAATTAATTCCCAGCTACACCTAACCCACACCCAGCCAATTACCCACCAACCGATCATTTCCTGTCAATGATCATGCAGACACCCGCAGTTACCCTGCCTGCCCACAGCTCCAGGCAACCCAGAACCTCTCTCTGCGTCATGTCAGCAATCGATCACCAGAAACTCTCCAGCTTGAATTCAACCTCAACCTCAACACCAAACTCTTCCCACAATGTCGATTCCCATCGCCCCCTTTCCCCTGCCCTCAGAACACTCCGAGATCCCCGACAGCGCCTACGAGCTATGGACACTCTGTCTCACGCACCACCTGCAGACGCCCTCCCCCACCTTCAACAGTACCTCCGTCCCAGACCCCGCCCTCAGCACCTTCCTCAGCACCTACCTCGCACACTCTCCTCCCCCCATTACCCCCGCCCAGCAATCCCTCAAACGTAAAGTCATCACTCTACTCCACCGCCTCTTCACCCTCCCCTCCCAGATCGCCCTGCCCCCACCTTACACGATACCCTCCTTCCTGCGCTCTCTCTCAACCTGCTTCCCGCGCTCCCGCCTGCTGCGCACAACACTTGACACTCCGCCCGTTTGGCGCCGCTACGAGACAACCGTCGAGACCATGCTGCGGAGTGTCATTGCCGGCAAGGGCGCCGGCAGCGAAGGCCTCGAAGCTCTGTTCCGCTTTAGTCGGCGCGCGGCAGAGACCTTCCTGGCAGGCGATGACTGGGTAGATCTGTGTGTCGACAACGGGCATGTGCGCGAGTTCCGGACCGCCGTGCTGGAGGTCGCAAGCTCCGACACGGGGCGCAAGGGGAACTGGAGTCTGGTGACGGACCGGGTGTATGTTCTCATCGGCGCGGCGGAGAACCCGCGTGTTGGCGGGAGCGCGGGGAAGGAGAAGGCGTTTCTCAAGAGCCTTGTGGAGGAGACGAGTTTTGTGAGTGCGCTGCGGAAGGTTTCGCGCGAGACGCCGGAGGAGGGGCGGGTCGATGCGTTGCTGGTTGCGCTGGAGCGGTTTGGGCGGCCGAGGGTTGTGAGGAGGAAGGTTGTTGTGGAGGGGATGAGGGATAAGGGGAAGGGCAAGATGGTGGGCCCGAGCGAGGAGGAGGAGGTCGAGATTATGGGAAAGGTGGCCACGATACGGGAGCTGTTCCCGGACTTGGGCAGCGGCTTTCTGCGGCGGTGTCTGGAGGCGTTTAATGGCGATGTGGAGCAGGTCACCAGCGCGCTGCTGGAGGAGTCGTTACCGCCGTCATTGGTCACCGCAGACCGGTCAGAGGAATAGTAGGTCTCCCTTATATCTCCCAGGTATTACAGTGCAATTAACACCCATATAGCATTCCACCAGATACAGCCCCCGCAGCCCGCGCAGCCCCCACAGCTCCTGCAGCGCGCGCACCTGCCCCTCAATCCACCTCCAAATACACCCCCGCGCCCATCACCCGCCGTAACAAATACGACAATGACGCCCTCGACACGCTCTCCCCCACCACCCTCCGCAACGTCCACGTCGGGCGCAAAAACGCCGCCCTCACCGCCGACACCCTCCTCACCACCAACGCCCCCTCCAAGACATCCATCCTCTCCGCCCTCGCCGCCATCTCCCTCGACGACGACGAGCGCGACGACACCTACGACGCCACCGACGTCGGCGGCGCCGTCGACCCCACCGACGTCGGCGGCGCCGTCGACCCCACCAACGACGCGGACCCCGTCCCGCGCCCCGCCGCTGCAGTTCCAGACAGCAACGAGGACCCCGCCGAGAAGGCGCTGTGGGAGGCGTATCGCCGTGACGGGGCGGTGTTTGGGCGGGACGCTGAGACGCGTAGGAGTGCTGGGAGGAGGGTGCTGAAGGGCGAGACGGGAATGACGGATGAGGCGATTGAGGGGTGGAAGGTCATGCTTGAGCGCGAGCCGAGGAGGCTTAGGATGCTGGAGCGGCGGTATGGGGATGTGGGTGGTGGCGGTGGCGGGCAGACGGTGGTGTTGGAGAGTACGCGGTGGAGTGCGCCGGCGGAGGGGGGGAGGATAGTGGCCGCGGGGACAGGGGGAGGGGTGGCCGTATTCGGGGTGAGAGGGGCGGAAGGGGCGGAAGAGGTGGGAGGGGGAGAGGCGGCGGGAATGTCGCGGGCCCGAGTGGAGACAAGGAGACGATGCAGGGGAGGGCAAAGAAGGAGGCGAGTAAAGGGAGTAGAGCTAACCATAATAGGAGAGACCAGAGGACAAAGAAGATGGCGAGGGGTGGCGCATTCCCGCCGCTGGCTTAGATAGAGAGTGGATAGATATATGTATGTAGGTCCTGGGTTTGGCTGGCTTTCTTCTTTCTTCTGGTTCTGTCTTCTGGCTTCGGCGTTCTTTTCCTGTTTTACTGGTCGGATGTTCTTCACGAGCTCTCACTCGGGCCTCTATTTTTATCAAAAGCTAGTATTTAGACTACGGGCCGATATTTTATCATTTACACCGTCGGGCCTGATCTCAATCGTGTAATTTAACGGGATGCAGGAAACTATTGGAATGCAATTAAAGTAGCGCCTCGCGATTTCACACTACATTATCTAATCCGTGATAGGTCAACTGTGTGTACTCTAGAGTGCATGTACGGATACATGCCGCTATAGACTCTAGGGGCCGTGAAAATGCGCACCCAGAATATTCAGTAAAGTCGTTGGGAAAGTCGTTTCTGGGGTTTTAATTTTCGCTGGGAAATGTCAATATTTTGGTGGAGGGAAAGTCGTTTTAAGGGAAATTGGACGACTTTACAGACGTCTTTTTAATGATTTACAAATGGCATTACCGACGACTTTACTGACACCTTTACCTGTCACGCTTCTGTCACTCATTTTGAGCGTATACAGAAGCGGGGATAAGTTTTGCCCACCGGTGATGCTTTACATGATTGACCAATGCCACCGCCAATGAGACAAATCATCACAGAGCATCCTACTATTATACCTGAAGCATCAAGTCAGAATACCCTACATGTATCTGCCAAACAATGGATCCACCAAAATGAAGTTGTATTCCACAACTATTACAAGCCCATTGATGCCAGATACCATTTGATGACCCCACCCTATTTGGGGACTCAACTATCTCGAGATCTAGAGGAGGGGCTTCATTGATTTTCCGGCGGAAAAGAGGAAACACCGGAAACCATCATTTCTTTTCCCTTTAACATGCCTTTAACAAGGAATTTCGTCAGTAAAGTCGTAGCTTATTGCCTTTAACAGGTAAATGCATCAGGAAAGGTATCGGTAAACTGTCGGTAATGGGACAGGAATGCCTTTAACACACAGTAAGCCTAGCCAATTCTTCCAAGACCTGCTCCAACTCCAAGGCGGGAGACACATCAAGCTCGAGCCGGACTTCTGTCGATCTTAGTATTATTGACATTAGAAAAGGACACATCATTTCCCGTCGCGTTGTCGCCGAAGATGTTGCCCACCATCATGCTACCATTGAGGACTGACCATGGCGGTAAAGCGGGTGGAGAACTCGGAATCATTATTGCGGAGCCAGGGTCCGGGCGAGAGTAGTTCCGGGGAGGGGAATCGATCAGACGGCGTTGTTTCCTCATCGGTAGCGGGGAGACGCTCCGAGAGCGTGAGGCGTCCCGAGAGCGTTTGTGTATCCAGGTGCGCACACGTCTTGTAGGCAGGGCTTCCGGGGCTTTCTGGGGGCTGCTCAGGAGCGGCTTGGGGGGTGTAGCGGGACTGCAGATACGGGTGCGTTAGCCTTGATCATTTGACCTACTAGTAGCCGTGGGAGTGGAGGAGCACTTACAAATGACAATTCACATGCACAAGATAGTCGTCAAGAGCAGCTCTAATCTTCTTGATGCCACCATCTGGGCCCTTCAAATACGCCCTCACCAGGTCCCATTGGGTGGAGTCCAATAGCATCCTCTCAGGCCAGGCGTATTTCGCCTCCAGTGGAATGCGCCGCCATAGCGGAGTTACATCCTTCGCCCCCGCTGCGAGAAGGTGTAAGCCCGCCCCGCCTTTGGCCTCCTTGGCGCTTATTCGGGAAAAGTGGGTATGGAACCCATTCTCGCCGACAAAAGTGTTGGAACAAACCATGCAGCCCCAGACGAAAGAGGACGACGAGGTTGATGCCGTTTGAGGCATTGGTGCGAAGTCTCACGGTGGATTGACGGCGTACAGAAGAAAGATGGAGCGGAAGAAAGGCGGAGTGGAATTCCTCCTTTTGAACCTCATTGAAACACTTATTGTCAGTTAGTCAGACCTCTACGAGAGCAAATAGACATGCATGGATTCTCGAGTTTAATGCTCAACGGGTGCCCGCACGATCCCGCGAATTAGCCTAGAGTACTTCATACGCAAATTAATCAAGAAAGCCGTTTCTGGCTAGGCTATAAACTCCGCGCAAACGGGCCCCCGTGTGGCCTTACATTTTTACTAGCGATGCCGACTTGAATTTCACCTAATTCTGTGCAGTTACCTGACGATTTGGTGCTGATTTGATGTCGATTCGAGCGTCAATTTGGTGCCGGTTTGGTCTTGATTAGGAGTCTGTAGCGGTGTCAGTACGGCATCGAAATACAGAGGTAGGTAAATACGTATCCAGGCGTTGATACAGGTAGGAGGTGGGTAGGAGGTAGGTAGGAGGTAGGTAGGAGGTAGGTAGGAGGTAGGTAGGAGGTAGGTGTCGAGAGGTGGGTAGGCAGCAGCAGGCAGGTAGGTACAAAGCAGGTGTGGATGATCCTCGAGATGTTGAGAGCGCGTCAAATCTAACATCATTTGTTAGTGAGGTTAGGACTAGCGCCAAAAAGACGAAGTGTCACATTCAGTAGCAGCGGGACGGGGTTTTGGAAGGGTTTAGGCGCGAAAGACGAACCCCATTTTTGCTAGTGATAGGCGACTGTAGTTGGGTAACTACGGTGGCGCTGCTAGTACTGTAGTTGGTTGTGATAATGATGATTAAGGAAAAACCAGACGAAATCCTGTCTCGTGCCCAGACTTCTTCTGACTCCGTGACAAACTTTCAAAGTCTTAGCAGCATGCAGGTAGCCACTGTAGAACATTCCTTTCTCCTCTCGAGAGCTGGAAACGTTTAAACCCCACCCCATCAAAACTATTTGGAAGCCACCAAATCATGGTTTCAACGCCCCAAATTATGATCCTGGACACGACAGATTATTGACTGTTTGGATACACCGTTCACTGAGCTCGGGAGTCATGATTTACACTCCGTTCGGCAACAGCTCAACATCATGATATTCGGCCAAATATCGTGATATTGAGAAAATATGCAATATTTTTCAAGTGGTAGTGTTCTATCTGCCCAATATTGCGATAAAAAATATATATATATCAAACTTCACAGTCCGTACACGGTGCAGACACACGATATTTCTCGCCCGGAATTGGGATTTAACGAAGCGGACATAGTGGATTTCGAACCACCTTTACCCCGGGCACATACTATACCCTCTACATACATGTACTTACTAAGTAATACGTCTGCAGCCACCCGAGGATCACGTAGGCCTAGGAGATGGTCGATAGTTAGTCTAGACTTTGCATCGCACGGGAGCGTATACACATACTCTAGTCTAGTATATATATGGCCATGGGTATCATCGAGCAAGCAAACTTCACCCTACAGACCCGCCCACGAACGACTAATTAACAGAACCTACACCTTTGTGTATTCAGGGAGCATGAAAAAGTCACCTACACACAAGTTAATACAGCAAAAGGCAATCAACAGTTGTGCCTCTGCACAAAAGGTCTCAAGTTCCTAAATTCACATTACCGGCACCAGTAGATTGACCTGGCTCTATTTTTGCGTAAACACTCCATCTAATATTTTCGGTCGCTTTACCTTGGTGAGACCGGCGATTGCGAATATCATAGCCTACGGACTGCATAATATTTTCAGTCACACAAACCCACCGAGTGACACGCCATGACTCTCATTCCGTCCATCCCTCTCGCACCCGCCCATCCATCCCCTCTCCTCTCCCCATAACCGTCCCATCCAATCCATCTCACAACCCCTCTCAAAAAAAAGAAGAAAAAAAGAAGAAACTAGAGTCAAGCACTTTGTTGGTCAACCCACATTTCAGACATGAATCAGCCGGGCGCAAATCATGAAAACTTGGCAAGCGCCCGTGATACCACTACACCACTGAATCTTGTTTACTTGGCTGCTAGAGTTTATCATGAGGTTAGATAACGTGGGCATCACATGGATGCTCATAATGCTAGTGCGGGCAGTGGACAGGGTTGATTTACTAGCACTACATGTAGTATGTAGAGCGTAGAGTAGAGTGATTTATATACTCCGACAAGAACTCCATCCGCGCCTATTCCACGCCGGACATACCAACAATTGGACTGTTCATTAACCCACCCCCAAAGTTACAAAGTTTCATTACACATAACGCACAAACAAAACAGCCACCCCACTCCCTTACCCCCACACACTACCTCCTCTGAAACACCACCACCGGCCCCTCCTTCCTACTCGTGAAATGATCCAACAACCTAAACTCCCCCTCCCGCACCGCCACGCCCTCCCTCCACAGCACCCCCTTCCCCTCCTGCACCACCTCCTCCACATCAAACTCCCACATCAGTCGCGCAACCGTAAGCCGTAGCTCGACGTACGCGACAGACTTGCCGATGCAGCCGCGCGGGCCGATGGAGAAGGGCGTGAATGCGGCGCGGGCGGACTCGATGGCGTCGGCGGTTGTGTATGGTTGCAGCCAGCGCTCGGGGTCGAAGGCGTGGGGTGAGGGGAAGTAGGTGGGGTTGTGGTGGAGGGCGTAGATGGGGGTTCCTGTTACGGTCTGTGGGGTGTGTTAGTGTTATGGTTTCTGGTATTTAGGGGAGGAGGGGGTGGGGGGCTTACGCCGCAGGGGAGGAAAACGCCATCGACAGTGATTCCTTCCGGCGCCGTGACCTCGCGGGGGAGCAGGCCGGGGACGGGGGGCGCGAGACGCATGGCTTCGTCGATGCAGGCCTTGAGGTAGTGGCAGTCCGTGAGCTGTTTCCCACCCACGATCTCGTCCGCGCTGGCGAACGCGCTGCGGATCTCCTTCTGCAGCGTGGCGAGCTTCGTCGGGTTGCGGAGGAGGTAGAAGAGTGTTGCTGCGAGCGCGGTTGCGGTGGTGTCGGAGCCGCTGGAGAGGGATCAATGATCGGTTAGACATGAAATTGCACTACGACAGGGATTGGGGTTTGGGGGGTTGGAGGACTAACGCAATCATGAGAACGTTGGCTTCGCCCCAGAGCTCGGCGGTTTCAAAGCCTTTGCCGGTCTCGGGGTCTTTGGCGTCGAGGAGGTAGTGGAAGAAGTCCTTTTTGTAGTCGGCGCCGAGCTTCATGCGCTCGTTGGCGCAGCCGCGCGAGTGCTGGATGAAGCGCCATCTGTCGCGCTGGATGGTGGGGAAGAGGATACGCGAGATCTTGAGCGTGGCGAGGGGGAGGTAGTTTCCGTTCTGCTCAACCCAATCAACACATGAATTGGCAGCTAGGGGTCTTTTGAGGGGAAGGGATACTCACGATATAGTGGCTATGCGCCGCCTGCGCAATCAAGTGCGTCACAAACCTCGTCGTCTCATCCCTCAACATGCCAAAGCTCTTCCCAAAACACAGCTCCCCCATAACATCAAACGTCAGCCAGCTAAACATCTCGCCCATATCGATGCCCTTGCGCAGCTGCACACTGCGCCTCTCAATCTCGTCTACAAACACCTGAATGTTGCCCAGCACAAGGTCCTCCATGCTCTTCAGCGCATTCTCCGAGAACGCGGCCGAGAGGACGCGGCGCTTGCGGCCGTGCTCGGTTTTGTTGATGCAGTTGTGCGTGTTGTAGACGCCCTTGACGGCGGGGAAGGCCGAGTAGAAGGACCCCTTTTGCAGCGAGCGCGAGGCGGGGCTGTGGCCGTAGATGGTCTTGAGGGCTGTGGAGGTGTTGATGGAGATGAGGTTTGGGGCGAAGCGGACGACGGGGCCGTATTTGAGGTGGGCATTGTGCAGGGCGAGATGGCGGTCGCCGAGGTAGGCGTGGTAGACATTGTACCTGGGTTGGGGGTGTCAATATCGGGATTTGTTTGTGTTTTTTAGGAGCAAGCTGGGGGGGGGGGGGGGGGCAAACCAGTCTGTGATCCGTGCAAGGAATGGGCCGGGGTGCTTTGCCAGTGGGTGCAGGTAGAGACGGTAGAAGACGAGTGAGGCAAGATATACTACGAGTGAGGAGAGCAGAATGGAGAGACTTGAGAGAATCGACATCTTTGAGAGGGAGAGCAGCACAGGGATCTCCAGCGAGTGGAGAGAGTCTTTGATGATTGTCATTTCAGCAGCACCCCAGTTGGTGTGGATTTGTTAAGGAGAAGATGTACTGTGTTGACAGGATGTGGACAGCATTAAGGTTTCTGTAATACAGCAAGTGTGGGAATATCACCTGGGGGGAAGGGGGAAGGGGGAAGGGGGAAGTGCACAATAAGTACTCTCACTCCCGTCTCAGTCTCTGGGTCTGCACTCCATCTTGCTGCAGCTGTCTGGCTGGCTACCCATCCCATGATATGAAAAGTCCAGTGTCATGATGCCCGTTCCCTAGCTAGCTTTCCTCCTCTCCCCCTCCCCTCCCTCCCCCTTCCCTTGCCATTGTTGCATCACCACTCGCTTTGAGACGGATATAAAAGGGCATCAACATAATGACGTTCTACCCGTGACCGCAACGGGCCTCCGTGCATCGGGAAGGCGAACGCGATGAGATGAGCGATAACCACGCGCGTGCAGCCGACGCCAGCCGCGCTACTGATAAGCTTTTGTACCGTGCTATTTGCGGTAACGCGGCTAGCTGCATGGGGCTTAGGGCAGTCGGTCAGTGGCTACATGTAGCCAGTGACAACGCATGATTCAGTAGAATCGAGCATGGAAGGAGAGTAGAGTAGGCATTAATTACGTCTATTACACGTTCCTAGTACGCTTGAGTAAGTAAATGTAGATAGATCTCGATGATCGTGATGCACCGCCTCTGCAGCTACGTCCCACCGCTGCTTCAACGGATACCTGCAGTTGGTGAGTCTCCCTTATCACCTAAACACTACTCTGGGGTAGTCTGTGCGGTCATGATGCCTCCCCCAACCCCGGATTTATCGGATACCATGATAAGGCCCGAACCCTCCCTTGGCCATGGCATTGGACACTGCAGTGCGGTGACAAACGGCTCCATGCGGTCAGCATTACTGTGTCTCTTGCACGACGCTTTCCGCCTTATTTACGCCTACAGACGGTTTACCATGGAGGCCTGTCTGGGGATATAATAAAATCTTGTTAATGCCCCTGCACGCGTGCAGAGCCTATTATGTGATTGCAATTGTAAAGTGTCATTATTCTGCAGTGTACCAGCTATCTACAATCAAACCCCATCTAACCACATCACAGCCTATAGAGAAAGAGAAAAAAACGCCCTCCAAAGAAAGAAACCAAACAGAATAGCACAGAATAGAGTATGTAGAGCAGACCCTACTTCCCACACACCTCCCCCTGTCCCATATACTCCCTCGTCAGCGCCTCCTTCACAATCGCACCACACAACCTCGCATACGGATTCGTCCTGACGGCCATCTCCCTCGCCACCCCGCTCCCCCACCTGCCCCCCTCCTCGAAATCCCGCCTCGCCCGCTCCTCACACGCCTCCTCCCCCGTCCTCTTCCACTCGCCATACCACAGCGCGCCCCGCTGCGTATACGCCATCTTCAGCAGGTTCGCCTGCGCCGCACTCACGCTACCACCATCCTTGGGCGCCGCGAGCGAAATGGACGTGTCCAGCGCGGCAATGACGTCTTCGAGCGGCGCAGAGATGAGTCTTAAGACTTGGGCGAGGTTGTTGAACCCCGATGCGTAGGTCGGGTGCATGCTTGTGAGTGTGAGGAGGAGAGAGTGGGCGGTGGGCAGGTCGGAGGCTTCGGCGGCGGCGATGGCGAGGCGCTCGGTGGCCTTTAGGGAGGGGAGGAGAGAGGCGGGGATGTGCGGGTCGGGGGGAGGGTGCTGTCGATGAGGGGAGGTGGGGCGTGTCGAAGATGTTTGTGAGCACGCGGAGGTCGTTGGGGGTGAGGTCGAGGGTGGTGGCCATTGTGCTGTGGGTGTGTAGGTGTGTGGTAGCTATTGATATCGTGAGGCAGTGAGGAGAGGGGTATGTGTAGCTATCGTGAAGCTTGGAATGTTTGGGAAATGATTGTAGAGGAGGTAGATAGGTAGGTGATAATTGTGTATTTGGATGTCTCGATAGTCCAGCTGTGCTATGGACAGATATGTAGGAATGTGAGGTATGTATGCAGACAGCTGGATAATAGGAGCAGCGTAATAGTAGATGTGACAGAAAGACCAACACACTCTGGCCCCCTTGATATCCCTCGAGTGCCCCTCAAGACCCCACAAAGACCCCACAAAGACCCCCCAAAAGAATCCCCCCGGACAGATCTCTCACGCCCAGGGCTCCAGTTGCCTTCTCTAGCCGTGTTTCCCCCCCTGCGTTAACACAACCCCGAAGAATCCGATGCAGATGCCGTCATGCAGATCGCCTCCCAACCCCCAACGACACCCGCGTCTAGCCGTGCCTACCCGGCTATCAGTGGAGTCGTGAATCCGTGGGTTAGGGCTCTGGTACTGAACTCGAGGAGACGTCTCTTTCATAAACTCCACTCCACTTCTCCTGCTTGCTGCTGCTCAGAGTTTGGTCTCTATCGATATATCACCAGACGCTGGTTTCTGTGCATCCTCCTCTCTTTCTCCATCCTGCTCTTGTGCTTCCTCCCTTCTTCCTTCTTCATTCTTCCGCCTGCATATTGAACTTTAGCACAAAAGAAGAACAAATATACGAACGTTTCACGGCAGTCTCACTACACAATCCATCCCTAGCTCACAAACTTGACTGCTGCCCTATAGCCATAATGCCTCCTTCAGCCCTCTCCTCCTCTCCCCCAAACTCGCATATCATAACTTCCACGGGCGAGACCTTCCCTCTCTCCGGCGTCCAGTCAGCCACCGCGATCCGCGACAACACAGAGTACCGCGGCTACGACCATGTGCACTGGTGAGCCATTTCCTTCCCTTTCCTTTCCTTCCCACTCGTTCCGCTATAGCACACAAACCTAACATCCACCCCCCAGGTACGTTGGCAACGCCAAACAGGCCGCCTCATACTACATCACCCGCATGGGCTTCCACGCCGTCGCCTACCGCGGGCTCGAGACGGGCTCTCGCTCAATCGCCTCCCACGTCGTCTCCAACGGCCTCGTAACCTTCGTCCTCACCTCCCCGCTGCGCGCCCCCACGCCCTCCGAGCTGTCCCCCGAGGACGCGGCAGAGCTGGAGCTCGTGCACAGGCACATGACAGAGCACGGGGACGCCGTCAAGGACGTGGCCTTCCAGGTCGACGACGTGTACAAGATCTACGACCGCGCGATGGCCAACGGCGCCGTGAGCGTTGCGCCGCCAAAGGTGCTCAGGGACGAGGGCGGGGAGGTGGTCGTGGCGAGCCTCAAGACGTATGGCGATACGATACATACGCTCGTCGACCGCAGCAGGTTTAGGGGGGCGTTTATGCCGGGCTATCGGGCGGCGACGGAGGTGGATCCCGTGGCAAAGTTCCTGCCGGAGGTGAGGCTCGAGGCGATTGATCACTGTGTGGGCAACCAGGACTGGAACGAGATGGAGGCGGCGTGTGACTAGTGAGTTTCTCCCCCCCTCCCTTCACCCGCACACTCTGTGGTTTTGAGATATCGAAATATATATATACTGACCACATAACCACCACAGCTACGAGCAAGCCCTCGGCTTCCACCGCTTCTGGTCCGTCGACGACAAAGACGTCTTCACCGAATACTCCGCGCTCAAATCCATCGTCATGGCCTCCCCCAACGAGCTCGTCAAAATGCCCATCAACGAGCCCGCGCACGGCAAACGCAAATCCCAGATCGAAGAATACGTCGAATTCTTCAACGGGTCGGGCGTGCAGCACATTGCGCTGCGCACCACCGACATCGTCACCGCCGTCATCAACATGAAAGCGCGCGGCGTGTCCTTCATCACCGTGCCCGACACGTACTACGCGCAGATGGCGAAGCGGTTATCGGCCGCCGGCATGCGGCTCAAGGAGGACTTTCGCGTGCTGCAGGAGCTCGGCATCTTGGTCGATTTCGACGAGGGCGGGTATCTGCTGCAGCTGTTTACGAAGCCGCTGATGGATCGGCCGACGGTGTTTATTGAAATTATACAGCGGAACGGCTTCTCGGGCTTTGGCGCGGGCAACTTCCGGAGCCTGTTTGAGGCGATCGAGAGGGACCAGGCGGAGAGGGGCAATTTGTAGTTGTGGTGGTGGTGGTTGTTTCTTCCTGTTCTTTGCTTTTTTCTCTTTTGTTGCGGGGAGGCTTGTGTGACAGATGGAGGGTTAGGGTTGTGGTTGTGGTGAGTGTGCTTTGGCGGGAGTCTTTTGGTTCTTATGGCTTGGGTTTTCTTTCATGGGCTCTTTTTTGTACATCACTTCTGATTCTTCTTCTTCGTTTCTCTTCTTCTTCACGAGGTCACGTCCGATCCTGTGTAATCAGCTCCGTTAATGTACCTACAATCAATCCTCCACTGCTCCAATCCGCAATCCGTGCTCGTGAAAACACAGTCCATCACTCACCCCAGCCGTCTTGGCACCCACCCCGCACATCGCCACCACCGCGATTCCGAGACGGGATTCAGTGGTGTAGTGGTATCACGGGCGCTTGCCATGTTTGCATGATTTGCGCCCGACCCGGGTTCGATTCCCGGCTGATTCAGCGGTTAAGCATACTTGGGGGTGGCTTTGGGGAGTGAGTCGGTGTTCTTGTTTTTTGGTGGTTGTGCGGAGGGGGTGGGTGGGCTTTGGATGGGCCTTTTGGTGAGGGGGTTGCGTGGTAGAGGTGGTGGGGTGGGGGGTCTTGTGCGAGGGGCAGGGGGGGGGGGGCTGTGTTTGGTAGTGGGGATGGTCGGGGTGTGGGTTGGCGTTGTTGGAGAGTGCTCCTTCATAATTTATCACCCGGTGTTGTTGGGCTCTTCCTCTTCATACATTAGCATCCGACATGTACAGACACTCTTCATTCACCCGTCATACTTCATCACCCGGTAGATGTATGTATCTCTCGTTCATACTTCATCACCCATCACTCATCACTCGTCATACTCCAATCACGCCCCATCACCCAGCATGGCACTCGTCAACACACTCCACTCACTGCATGGCATCTATGGTCTGTCTGCTCTGTATACTGTCCGCTTTCCAGCCACCACTTGATTGCTTCCGCAACTCAAGAGTGGGCCCCGGTCTTTTTGCGTGATGCTTCATGGGGTATGCAGGCTATAGGGATGTGGGTTGCTGGCTGGACCGCTGATGGGTTTGGGGGTCTAGCTAGTCGGTCTGGATATATCAATTGAGCTGATCATGGGGACTAGACTAGGAGGAGGAGGAGGAGGCAGGGGTACAATGGGGGGGGTGAAGGTTGCCCATATGTAGTATTAAGTCGATTATTTTTCTGGGGCGGAAGGGAAGGGAAGAGAGGTGGTGATGGAGGGGGTTGTTTATATATGCATGGCCGGTCTGGATCGACTTGGGTCTCAGTGTGGCGAAGGCGTGTGAAGACCTGCTTGTGTTAATATTTAACTCCCGCTGCCGGCTGGTTTCTATGGATCTACAATACAGGAAAAGCGTTATTTCTACCGGTGGCAGCAGCGCTGGGTGTTTGTTTAGTGTAGGGGCCGAGCACCTCCGAAGGCTTTGGTTGCGGTAGGGGTAATTAGTTTGTGGTGCGGTTTGGCAGGCAAAGGACCACATGTGTGTTTTATTGGGGTGTGTTGTGTGTCGGCGTTTGGAGATGGTATCGAAATCCTTCATGGGAGTTTCTCTCGCGCGAGAGTTTCTTTGGTAATCCTATTACTAAACTATCGCAACGGAGTGCCCACTGACTTGGACCGATTGGGCCGGCAAGGAAGGAAGGAAGGAAGGAAGGAAGGAGATCGTCTGCAGATATACTACATACACGGGGTATCTTTTAGTCCAGAAGGTTATGGATCTAGGGGAAATAGATATTGGGAGGAACAATATAGAAGCAATCTACATTCACGATCTCCTCTGCTCTCTCGCTCGCGCCATCTAGAAACCAGAGTTCAGCTAAATCACCCCCATACGCAGCACTACCAGAAAAAAGAGCTCAAAATCCCTGTGCCACGTATTGTGGACATCATCCGTTGTGGTGTAATGGTTAGCATCAGTCGCTCTCATTCATGATCCGACTAGATCGGGGTTCAATTCCCCGCAACGGAATACTTTTTTCTTGTTTTTTTTTTCGCGCCGGGGGTGGTAGCTAGCGGGACTTGGCAGGTGGATACTAATTGGTGCAGGGTTAGGGTTTGTGTGGAGGGTCAATGATCATTTAGGCTATATCTTTTGAGTGAAACCTTTTTCAGTGAAGGCCCCACTTGGTGCGTGCGGGCTCTATATACAATCAGGTGAATTCCCTAGCTTATGTAGTATATTATATAAATATTGTATCAGAAATGGGGGTGAATCTGATACCGCATCAGTACGGTATTGTGAGAATATGCCGCTTTACCTCGGTATTTAACGAAGTATATGGTAGTGTTACGGCAGCGGTACGGCATTGCCAAAGACTGAGGTAGTCGTTTTATCCATCTTTCTGTCACTGTAACCTTCATCGCTAACCCTAGCGCCCTAGCCGACACTATTTCGCACTGGAACCAGAAACGACTACAGTCTCCTGCTCTATATGTGGGCCCGTACATACCCTGCTAGATGGAGTACTCTATATATTCGTACGTCTAAATGATAAGAGGCACTAATAAAACATAAAAATGTTGTATAAGCGGCCCCAATTCACGCAAAGGCCAGTCTTTTCTTATATAACCAATGAAAATTAAAGCAAATATATGTGTATGAACAGAAAGTATCCGCAAAAAAAGAAAAACCATAATTCTGATCCCTCTTAAACAACATCAATGCATTTCTCGTACGTATTAGTGATCGCCCTCGCCGAGTCGCTCGATCATGTCAATAATATTCCATCAATGAGTATTACGGAACGGTTATTATATTTACCTCAACATTCGGAAAACGAGGCCTCATATTTTTGCAGAATCCGAAACACTTCCTGATCATTCCGCCTTCGGGCATTTGCAAGACATCCAGGGTCGAGGCTCTGGATATCCGCTCCATTTTCCAGAAGACACTCAATGGAACTTTTGTGTCTTTTGACGATGGCGGCATGAAGTGCATTCGGGTATTTACCTCCTTGGGCATTCACGTCTGCTCCCTTGAATATAAGAAGCCGTATCATTGTTGTCCATCCTCTCACCGCTGCTGCCTGAAGTGCATTGCCGTATTTCCCACCCTGGCAATTGACATCGAATCCGCTTGTGATGAGTAATAGAACCGTGAATCTAGCACTGCGCACTGGAGAGCGTTGTGGTACGGTCCACCAATAATGTTTATTGCGAGCCCGTGGGAAATGATGAGCTCGAGCGTTGACCTTTTCCCGCTGAGACTAGCCGCTTGGAGAGCGTTATTATATTTCCCACCTCTTTTGTTCATCCTGGCGCCTCTCTGTAAGAGGAGCTGGATAATTTCTTTGTCTCCACTGAGGATTGCTGATTTCAAAGCACTTCCGTAGAGGCCCCCATGTGCATTGACATCAGCACCGCAATCTAAAAGAAGCTCTATGAGGCCTTGGTTCCGATGATGAACCGCTGCCTGGAGAGCATCACCGTGTCGGCCTCCTTTCATGTGGACATCTGCTCCGTAGCGGAGGAGAAGGTCGGCAACATATGCTTTGTTTCTGTCAATTGCAGCATTGAGTGGCGTCCCGTATCTTCCACTGCTGGAATTGATATTGGCACCATTATCCAGAAGAACTGAACAACTTTGTGATGGCCGGAGTAGACTGCAGCCTGTAGAGAACTTCTATACGGTGAGATGTCTATGTTTATGTTTGCGTTGTGTTCTATAAGTTTCAATATCACGTCTAATTGGCCACTGTGCAATGCAGCTATTGATGCAGCTATTGATGCAGAACCGAAGCGTCCACCTCTGGCGTAAACATTTGCCCCTGTTTGAGGAGACCTCTGGCCAACTCGTAATCACCGCGGTAACATGCTGCCTGAAGTGCTGTGCCATAGACGCCACCCGTTGCATTCACGTCCACGTCAAACCTGAAGAGGATGTTTGCTACTATTCCGCATGCCTTTTTATTCTGAGAGCCCCGGCTCCCAGCAACGGCCTGTATTATGGTGGCAAATCGTCCGCCTGATGCTGTAACTTTCGCTCCTCTGGCAAGAAGCAGTCGTATACAGTCCACGAATATATCGGGACCCGCGGCGCCAGCAGCAGATAGAGCCAGGAGGGGAGTTCCATAAACCTCACAGCGTTGGTTGACGTCCGCTCCTTGGGCAAGAATAACCTTCAGACGTGAGCGGGTGGTGCTGCCACTGGCACATTCGGACACCAACACGGAACTGCCTCTGATGCCGCTCGATGGATTGACTCTGAAATCCTTTTTGGAAAACGAAGGTACCGTCACAGAAGCCCTCTTGGGCAATGTTGTCCGCAGTTTGGTCCCATATCTTCCAACTCGGTTGTTGCCCGTGGCGCTTTTGGAAATGAGCATAGCCACAATATCTCCTTGTCTTTTGTGGGATGCCGCCTGAAGTGCGGTTCCATACTTCCCACCCACGCAATTGATGTCTGCTGCTCTCGCCAGGAGATACCCCACAATATGTGTATAATCCTCATGGGCTGCTGCCTGTATGTCGGTGCTACCAGCTCTAGATCCCGCCACTAATGCGGTGCCATATTTCCCACCCAGTGCGTTTACATCGGCACCCTTTGAAAGTAGGAGATCTACCACAGCTTGGTTGTCTCGGTAGGAAGCAGACTGTAGGGCGGTCCCATAGATATGGTGGGAAACATTCACATCAGCGCCTGCGGAAATGAGCAGGTTCACAAGCTTCATATCCCCTGCATAACATGCCGACATCAACTCACTGAGATGACCTCCCCCAGACACATCTGGGTTGGCTCCGCTGCGTAATAGGAGCTCAAGCGTACTTCCATCTGATCTTAGGATAGGTGGTGGGTTTGTGGCGCTTATCGCGGCTGCCTGTAGAGCGGAATTGTACTTACCCCCGAGAGCATCGACCTCTGCTCCATTCCTGATCAGTATAGTAGCACAACGGCGGGTTAGGTCTAGGTCGGCTGATGCTGTTTGAAGGGCGCTTCCGTATTGTCCTGCCCTTATATTCACATTGGCACCACTAGCTATGAGATATTCTACTATCTCATTCCGATCTGCGTAAGGATAATCGCATGCGGCCATGAGAGCGGTGCCATGCAGCCCGCCAGTCGCATTCACGTCGACACCGTTTTTAATGAGCAGAGCCACGATGTCTAAATTTCCCTGGGCGCATGCTCCCTGTAGCGGGGTTGCGAAGCCCCCGCCTCTTCCATTGATGTCTGCGCCCCTATCAAGCATGAGCTGCACTGTCTCGACGTCCATATTCCCACGGGCACATGCCCCACATAGGACAGGGCCCGTATGTCCAGGCGTGTTAACCGAGTGACCCTTTTACAGGAAATACAGCATCACCTCTTTACTGGCCGGGGAAGACGGGGAATGAGATGTAATGGCATTGAGGGCATTCCCATAGGTAGTGCCACCGTTTGTCATAACTTTATACCCGGGCGCTACATTGTTAACCGATCCTTACTTGTGTATCAATGATTCCCGGCGTCTGTATCTGACCAATCTGCCCGAGTGGGCCCCGTGGAAAATGGTCAGCTTGACAGATCTGGGCGGGGTGTTACCTTAGATGGTTTTATAATTTAGCTGAGTATTTTAGGTAGAGACCCGAGCCGTTTGTGCAAGCCCATGCACGCGTACGCTGCAACCATTATGTAGGGATTGAGGGAGTGTCTGTCCAAATCCTTTAGCTAAAACCCTATTCACTGTGGGCACATTGATTCCCATGAGGTCTTGAGTTTGATCAATTTGGTATCGAGCAGGTAATCCTAGGACATTTGCACGTCTCATTTGTTCTTTTACGACCTAGCATCATGTCATTTCTGTCGTTCTCTTCGTTTGTGTTGTAGCTATTCGTTAGCAAAAAAAATCCCAGGAAGCGATATCAGTATACGAGACGTAGACATACATAGATCGGTGTGGAAGTGGCGGTTATATAATGGCCGCTATTTGCTGAATGCTTTAAACTAATCGATTATGGTTAAGACAGTTATCACTAACCAACTATAGCGAATCAAAAGAGGGGAACTACTTGTAGTATTACACCGCCTGGACAAAATAAACTAATTATTGTAACATGGATGGTGGAGCATTTCGCTCGCTTAATAGTTCTCGCTGCATCACAGAGTCTCACTCGGTTATGTAATACCACTAGTCTGTCCGCGTTCGAGCGACTTTTAGATCTATCGCGTAGACGAGGGCTTGGGATAGAAGTGCTCGCCAGAAGTTCTCGGCGGTCGGAGGAACAGTGAGCCACAGCGAGGTGGACTGGTTGTCGTACAGGGTTAGGGGTTTAGCTCCCGATGAAATATCGCACTACCCATCCTCAACCTCTCATAAAGCAATATCATAATCAATACAACAACCTGAAAGTAAGAGAGAAATAGCAACTTATGAAAAGACATGATTTTGTTCGGTTATTAGTTCTAAGCTGTTTCTGGGATTACTTACATAAGTACATGTAACTATCAGGCTCTGTACGGACATGTTGATAGGATATCCCATCCGAGTGAGATAGTATGATGTGACCCTACCTGACTATTTACATAGAATTATCAAGGTTTATGTGTCCTTGGCTGGCTTGATCTTAGTGCACAAAGAAGAGGCCATTGGCGGGATGGAGTGCGTAAAATTTAAATTCGTTACATGTTAAAAAATATAGATTTTCAATCCGTAATACCATCATACCGTAATGCGCGTGGCTCTCATTTGGCATCTAGAAAAAGATAGCGCTTCTGCAATTGTTGATGCTAATCACTATATAAAATATCGTTAATATCTTCAGTATATATACTACTTGGATTGCACACAGGCGAGTAATAATAGTAGCAAGCACAGCAACCAGAATAATGAGGGCACAAACCTTTAGGAACAAGCTTCTCCGGTCCGATCCTTAGCTCCTACTATCGCAGAATTTACCATCCAACCACCCCCAGCTCTTTTGGGCATAGGGATATAATTGAGCATCACTGCTCCAGCTATCAGCTTTGAGGCGACATCCGCAGGAAAATCCGAACAATATGGGGCGTAGTAGCGACCAATGAGGCGGCAAAGCAACCCATCACGAGCTTCTAGACGAGTCACAAAGGCAGCATCCTTGCAGATAGCTTTCATTCGCTTCTTCCGTGATTGGCTGAACAAGTTCAAACATGTCTCCATCTCGTTGTTTGATGGCCTGTGAATCTTTCGAACGTTGATGAGGTCATGTAGGGAGTTTGCCAAAGCTGCGGCGCTCTCTATGGCACAGTTCGCTCCTTGGCCAATATTTTGAGTGAGCTATTACAATGTGTCAGTATCAGTTTGCGGAGTAACGATATCTTTCTGACCTTATGAATGCTATCGCCTAAGCATACGACTCGACCAACATGCCAATGCTCAAAAACATTCTCCTCTAATGCTGTCATCCAATAACTCTCACGGCCAGCCCATATATCAGCAAAGGTGACCTTCCCCCAGATAGCCTTGGTCTGAATGCCTTCGCAAACCTTCTCGGCGTCAACGTTGGTAAAGCGCGGGATGTCCGGATAGTGGTATCTTTTATCCAACTTCTTGGTGACGAACCAAATGATGCGGCCCTGACTACCGTTGAAAGTCATGACAGATACTCCATCATAGACACATGTGACCTGATCGCCTATTACGAGCTCGGGAATGTTCCACGAGATGCCGTAGATACATGCGTATTCCGCCTTAGTTGCTTTTTGAGACCCCCAGCACGCGTTAGCCATAAGCGAAATTAAGGAGTCATAAAAGTTAAAACATACCATGCTTCTCCTGCGGAGTAATCAGGCCAGGGTTTATTAAGTCTGCGATTTTCCACATCTCGGAGCGGACTTTGCTGTGAACACCGTCTGCACCCACCACCAGATCACCGTCATAGAAATGTCCGTCCTTTGTGGATACTCGGACTAGGTCTCCTAGCTGCTCAATCTTGACGACCGCTTTTCCGAGATAAACCCTCGACTTATCATTGAGGGTATCGTATAGAATGGTTAATAACTTTTGCCGGTCCAAAAGCGAGAGAGGGTACCCGAACCTGTACCTTTATCAGTTAGCACTCAAGTTCTGGCACTGCTTATCTGCAACGATAGGAGATAGACATGCCGCTCGTTAATGATATCAGGGAAAGCGTTAGTAAAGCTGAAGCCATCTGGATAGCATGTGTGTGATCTATGGATTGGTTCAATCTCGGATTCGATGGCATCAAAGAGCCCCAGCTGGTCGAGAATGCGGCCACCGTTTGGCATGATTCCAACACAGGATCCTAGAACAGGGGTGATATTTTCATGGCGTTCGAGAATGATGTAGTCGATGCCAGCTCTGTCTAGAGAATGTGCAAGCGTGAGACCTGTGATGGAGCCACCAACCACGATGACGGTGAATTTTGCTTCCAATTTGACTGGCCTTGTAATGAACCCAGGCATTGGAAAAGTGCTTTTATCGGCCAAATGTGTCGTAGTTTGAGGAGTATGTTGTTCTTCGCTAATAAGAGATCTGATATTCCGGGGAAAGATGATGGGGTTGATGGTGATGGAGATGGAGGAGATGTAAATCGTGGTTCAAGTAGATTCCTGAAAATGTTTGGATTGGTTTGAGTGATTTAGGATGGACCAGTTAAACTCTCCGGGGTTCATAAAGTATGGTATGAGCGGCTAGCTAATTTAGTACATGATGTATTGATGGAGTACCCGGATAGGCCTAACGTAGTACCCGGGCTAGGGGCTATCCCTATTGGCCGCGTTGTTCGTGGTTCTACAGGCCGTACGCGGAAACCTAAGATTATCACAAGCCAATTGCACATACATGTGTGCATACATGTGTACATACAAGTACATGTGTACATGTCGTTTAAGTCATGTAGCCAATGCTCTTTCCCTAAATCGCACGAGGACATCAAATTGAAGGTGTACTTGATATTCCTCATATAATATTGGGGTTGTACTCGCACTGTAGCGCTAGTTGCTGGTTGGTACCAGCTTGATGATCTAGCTTTGATCGTCATTCATGGCAGATACTATCGATAGTCCTTCTGTGCTACCATAGTCGTAATTGATATAAGGACAAACTCTACCCGTCTCTACGAGCGCTGTATGACCTCCAATTGGTTCGATTGTTCTGTAGTTTGATTGGGACTACATTTATTTACAGCAGCTGGCACTGTCATCTCGGGAGGGTGCAATGAAAGCCCAAAGTGACGATATATATGTAATATAATACCTAGCTTTGTCGACACTCAGTACGTGAACAGCTGACCTTACGGTTTCTTGTTGTGGAACATGGGCTTGCGCGTGGTGTTGCCGCGGCCGGGTGGGGGGGTTGGTTCGAGTTGTGTGTGTGTGTGTGTCAAGGTGCCCGGTAGGGGGTGTCTCGGGTCGTACGATTTGACGGTGGGGTTTATGTTGTCTTGGCGGTTGTGCGGCCTATGTACGGAGGTGCGGAGGTTAGTACATGTAGTTTGCTGCCCGGTTGTGAGTCATGGGCTATCACTCGGCTAATCGATTTGTCTCCATTGAAAAAAGTAGGACGAGGACAAGACAGTTAAGTGGCTAGATTGTAATCCCGACAAAGAGATAAGCTACATGTAGCTATATAGTCACGGATCGGACAGCTGCCATTAGACAGCTGTCTTCGACATGACAAGGACAGGTCTCGACATGACATCTCACCCGTACCCGTTGGACATCATTTAAAACGCCAAATATCCAACAGTCTCAAATCGCTCTTTCTTGTGTTTAACTCATTAATTCTACGCAGTTGTCTAAATCGCAGTAAGAGTGATGATACAAGTATTGTTTCATCCAAATTTTGTTGCATTTTTACGAGATGCCGTGGGTAGAAAAGCTGAAATTATCAATTAAATCTCCTTAATTGCAATACGCTACACCGTATTTGAAAACAAAAACTATCCTAATCTCACTAACCATTCCCACAAATCTTCCTCTCTTGCGCATACATTCTGAATCGAAAAAAACCGACTACTTCATGGATCGGACTAATGTCCCCAAACTCACTAAAAAGCATCACCTATAGCCATCATGATTCTGATGTCTATTTAAATCTAATCATGGTTCCTGAAGAGTGCGATAGGGCCTCCGGTCATCCCTCCCTCTGGGGTCTTCTTAGCTCGGGGCAACTGTGGCAAGATCTCGCTGACCCAGCCAATGATCTGTGGTGCTTGGAATGAGAGTTTCATTCCGGTTGCGGTGGCCTCCATTCTTGAGTTGGAACTCGAGTTCTCAGTTTTGAGGTTTGCGCTGGGGTTCGGAGATCAGTATATAATTGAACAATTCCTTGACCACATCTAGTCAGGCGAGTTTCTGGTCCTACCTTGCCTTCGCGCCCCAAGGGCCATATCTAACAGCCATGTTTGTGTTTGATGCAGATGCTTTCATGAATTCATCTGCATGGGCTTCTCCACATGCAATCTTGATATTGTTAGGAAATGTATAATGGTGTGTAGTGAAGGGGAAGAGTCACCTCGATTTCGGTATTTGCAGCAACAATGAATGCAGTTGGGTATGTTGGGAAAAGCCCATATTCTGCCAACGCTTCGTCGTTTCTTGCGGCTAACAAGGACTGAATTTTGGGTGCGCCAGGACTAAGTCTAGAAGCGTAGGAGTAACATCAGCACTGAAACACAAACAATTCATAGGTGCGGCATGATCCTTACTTGGTTGTTTGTGGAGCATCGATTTCATAACCATGGAAAAGCTCGCTGTGAAGCCTGCTAGGAGTAAATAATAGCTCTCCGCCAGCGAGTGAGGTGAGTATGAGTCTTACCAAGGTCTGGAGATTCGAACCATCATAGCCGAACTATATTGCGTCAGCGCACACCGCCGCTATTTCACGATGAGGTGATGATAAGGGATAACTATATCACTATCACTTACAATGTACCCTTGATCTTGGAACTCGCCATTTCATGATGGAATGATCTGTTTTCAAGGCACAGAGTGGAGCGGTTAGTCAGACGTACACAATATCGATATGAGTCACTCGAGGGATACAGACTGGCTCGATTGAGAGTATGCAGAGCTGACTGACGCCCCGCCGAAGAAGCCGCCAAACTTCAGGTTGAATTTGCCACTTACTGCTTTAGATTCATTCGCAGTCGAATCGCTTTTGGCGTCATGTTCGAATGAGATTGTGGTCCATGGATCAGGCTTCTTGTTAGGCCTAGTTGCTGATCCATTGAGAAGGTTCTTATTCTCTTCACTCTGAGCCTCCGTAGCATCGATAAGGCTATATTCCTCCCCCTTCTGGTTGACGGCAAGGTGAGGGCTGATATCTCTGCCAACTGACTCGGTACTCTCCTTCAGACGATCTTCGAGCAGGCCGATCTGTGATTTGATGCTCCTTAGCCTTGCTTGAATTGAGTTGTTGATCCCTTTCCCGGAAGATAGTTTTAATGCTTTCATCTTTGCATCTCATTGAGCTGTGTCGGCCTTGATCATTGCGTCCAGAGCTATGACGGCATTCTTATATTTTTCTTTTACGGTAGCAATCGTTGTATCATTCTTCGGTATCTCTACGTTAGCTTTCTTGAGATCCTCTTCGGCACGGTAGACATTAAGATATGTCTCCTTTGAGTATTGCGCTGATTCCGCTGTCTCAGCTGGTGTGCCTTGGTCTTCGGTGATGTTGGTGTCATTCCACTACAAATAATTAGTTAAAGTAGAAGAACCCCTCGATGATCTGTCCGCTACATACGTCTTTAAAACCCCCATATGCCGCGAGAAGAAGGTTCAGGCGATCAATCTCTCGCTGCAGAACTGCAGCCGAGACTGGGTTATTCTCAACCCAGGAATCTGTCTTCTCTTTGCACAGCGTAGCCCTATTACATTACTTAGAAACTAGAAAAGCACTTGATTCCTGATGGATGCGTACCAGTGCTGAGGCTCAAGTTTGACTTGGGCCCATTGAGTACCGTCGACAAGATCTAAGATGTTGGACGCTCTTACGGCTTCTTAATACATTTCATTAATTAATTATATATTTTATTGTTGGAAGAACGCGAAAAATCATACCTTGCTCGCCTCAATGCGTGACATGACAGTCGAGATGTCCACAACAGCTAGTTTTATGGCTCAGTAATTATCCTTATATGTTATTGTAGGATCGCGCAGGCAAATCTCACCAAAATTATGATCAAGAATCTTGTCACCATTGACAACCCAATCCATCCAGCGAGCTTGAAGCTCGTATTTGGCCTGCCTCACCTATATTAGAATCCGTACGTGATGGGTGTATGGGTTTGAGCGCTATACCATTCTCATCCAGGTGGTTCTCTTTTCCATTTCTTCAGCCGTCATTTCATCAGGGTTGGTCTCCAAGTCCGCTACTAAGGTATCAGCTTTGCATATAACCAATTTTGGAACAGCTTGAAACTACCAGCGTTCTTGTCTTGAATTGCGTCCCACTTTGACTGGGCAAAGGTGAACAGCGCTTGTTTTTCCACATAAATATCAACAGGAGTCCTGGTCGGCATACCTACCGGACCCACAACCGGTTTTCTGAGGTACCTCATCGCAGCACCATACTTGGTGGGTGGCTGATTGTCTTGGTCTGTTCAGATGTTAGAGTTAAGGCCCGTGATATTTGACTCCTAAATACTGGAAACGTTGATTACTAACCTTTGTTAAGGGACAGCGTAAGCTCTGTTTCGCTCGGAACGAGGTAGTCGAGTGCCGCAAGGTAACTTCGGGACACACTTTTCCCAGTGGGTCCCAACTGTACTGCCAGTCATTATAGAGTTACATTATTAACATTGGGAGAGATTGATGTCTACCATCATAGTGTCGAGAGGGATCATGGAATCGACAAGCCTGGCCTCATTGACACGGATCTTGTGGAGCTCGCCACTACTCGGCCTTGCCGAGGGCACATATCTATAGCCAAAGTAGTCGGTTTGGAGGGATAAACAATATTTCGGGAGACTGGACTCTCACGCTTTGCCGGGAGTGGTATCGATGATCTGACCGGGGATGGAAATTGTGATAAATTGCTCAAAGGCGCAAGGAAGCGAGGCAATGATGGCTCCTCTGATGATCTGAGAAACCTTATCGAATTGCTGCGCGGTATCATTACCGGTCATCACCTTAGGTGCTGCGGGTGTAGTTTCGGTTGACATTGAGGAAATGGTTTATAACTATCTGAATAAAGATATCTTGGAATTGGATTGAGTAAGAGTAATGTGTTGGTGAGTGATGAAGGTTTGGAGGATAGTAAAGAGCGGGATAGACCTGCTCTTAAGTACCCTTCGTTGTCAATGATATTATTGACATTAATTTGTTTGAGGGTTTTAATTCCGCTCAGAGCAAAACTCTGATATCGGGGCCCTCATGCTCAGCTTCTCGTGAAATCTATAGGTTTATCCAATATTTCCATAAGCTGAGACATTAGCAAATGATTTATCGCTTATCCAGTTCTCCATTAGGTGTTCCCGAAGTGTCCGAATTGGATTAAGAGCACTCGTACTGGATCCCAATTGAGCTGAAGTTCATAGTGTGCTTAGGAAATCGTGTATGTCAGATTTTCCATCAGGCTTATCAGAACGATCCAAACACTACGACTAATAAACGAGCGCAAAATATTTCATGTTACTGGGAATTTCAGCTAACTCATACTCGGGAAAGTATTTCGTCGGCTACCTCGATGAACCTTCAGACGCCGCAGAGCTTTATATCGTTATTGATTCGCTCGCTTATCTTTTGTGGCTTCGAAACGCCACAACTGTCTCATGAAGAGGTCACAATGGTAGCACACATGCAGGCACAGCAATGTAAGATGAGGAAGTTGCGAACGACGTAGGGCTGAGGAATAAGAAATAAGATGCTCATGGCCCCATTGGGAGGTGTTGTTACAAGTATTGTCCAGCCGAAAAGCGAGAAACATATTCTTTCTTCTGGCCGTCGATTGGCTGATTCAGATCAAGCTTTGCGCATTTCACCGATCTTTAAAACCACTTTCGATTCAAATGCAAAATAATAAATAGAAACGATGGGAGGGATGGTATGTGCAAGCCTTGTTTACCTAGGGCAATAATTAATGCCTGGATTGCTTTAAGGCTGTCTACCTTCTTTTCCGAAGGGTATGTTGATAATACGTTGCCGCATCCATATGTAATGTACTAGCAGTGGCCAACTCGCGACCACCTCCTCCCAACCAAATTTTTTTCTTGATATTCAATTTTCCAATGAGGTTCACCTCCTCCTAGTTAGTCTACCCTTTCTTGATATACTTAATAACGTATCCTTTGGTTGCGCTAGCTGCTCAGGTCGTGTTTAGCCAATATCCCTAACCCTGAAAATGTCTCAAACAGTGTCTCAAACAGCCCAAACCGGCTAACCAAACCACCTCTAAAGATGTATCTGGAGATATCTGTAGTCACGGGGTAACACAAAGTCGGGTCTGAAGAAACGCCTATTAGCCTTTCTTTTGTATAAGTTCTATCTGTTTGTTGCTTCTCCAGCTCCGTGGAAGCTGAAGCTGAAGTTCTCGTCGACAGTTTTGTTAATTCCGTTACTTCAATTCCGTTTCTTCCGATCTGTTAACCTAGTCCCTGGAAGTACCCGTGATTCGAAAGCATCGAAGCCTTCTGCCCTCGTAGGACCATCCGGTACTAATGTGGGAGATTAAGTTTGCGGCTGTAATTGTGTGAAACGATTTTATCAAGTGGGGAAACCATGCTCAGGCCATTCTCGGCCACGCCGAACACAACAATACCATCGGTGTGTAAAATCTTGCTTGAATATCGCGGGGATTTTCGCTCCCAATAGTAATCTGACGCCACCAAATACAAAATTATATTATATTTCTCAATCTGTGATGCTCACCTGTTGATCTGCCCTGGGGGAGGATAAGTTTGTGGTAAAGACAACAGCATGACCCCCGGTGAGAATATGAGGCATTATTCATGATAAGCAAAGCTTAGGCCAAGCCCTATACAGAACGTTGCTGAAGAAGGTACGACCTGTCCACATAATAGAATTGCTGTATCGGTATATGGGTTAATGCGGGATGGTATCTGGTGACCCTGTACTTGAAGGACTTCACGGCGCTAGCATGACTCGACTCCGCCAGTGTACGGAACCCACACAGTCCCTGTCAATTATAGAGGATTGCCCTACTGAACTTGGTTTTTCCCACAGGTAAAGAACCAGGATAAGATCTTATTATATTCCCTTTACCTCCCCAGCACTTCGGCGCCTATTCAATGCTGGATGTATCATGTGGTTCTTTATATTCTGATATCCATCCATCCCTGTTTTTGACACCGGATTAAGGGGGAGTTAAGTCTCCCTTTCAGGAGTCTTTTCAGCAACCATTGAGTCTCTGTATCTGTTTAGAAACGACAGGTATGTGATTAGTTGGAAGGTTCCCATAGACATGTACTTGGAGGTGCGGTAATTTTTGCCGTCTAAGAGACCATCCTCACTATATGCATTCAAGTAGCTGCTGGAAAGCCAAAGAACTCCTTCCACACGGCCGCTGTTTTAATCGCTCGGCGGATGATACATCGGTTGATATCTCTAGAATTGAATAATTTGGGCTTCCAAAAGCATATATATGCACTTCCGGCGTTTTTTTCTTCATGCTTGATGGACTGGTGGTGGGTGTGTTGGTGGTAGAAGACTGTGAGCGAGAAGCAGCTTTACGAGCGACGGTCCAGGACACATAATTCATGTAGTCGCAGAATAACACTTACGCCAAGAGGAGCTAAGCCCTGTGATACGTTGGGATCACACGTTCACGGTCAGCCGCACATACGGCTACGTGTCTGAACGGTAAACCTCATTTCGTTAGACTTCTATGTTCTACGCGTATGTGCAACAAAAGGTGGACAGATAATATATCACATGCAGTGGCTAGGGCTACTGTCCGGATCCTCTAAACCATCGAGTGATATTTCATGATGCGCATGAATTAGCAGGTCTATATCAGAATCCAGAAGTGTGATATAGGTGTAACAAAACACGGATCATCTTCTCACTACGCGTTACGGGTTTGCTTTTGTGTTATATCTTGTACACATTGCATATTGAGATCTGATGGGTGGGTACCGTAAACCTGCTGTTAGCCTTTTGGGCATGGATCTGGAGTCTCAATAACCGGATCCGCAGAATTAAGGCATGACAAAAAGACGATTTTGTCTTACTCTGAGATTATTAACTCACTCCACAACTGCCCAGCATCCGCCAGTGGATTTGGGATAGGCTTTGACTTAGCGATTGTTGAAGATTGTGTTTTGGTTTGTGCTTGCGGTGGGGTTAGATGTTGTCTCGGTCGCGTTGGCCTATAATCATTTAAACTGTCGATAATGATAACCCAAACCCTGATACAACCCAACCCTAACCATAGGTCTTGAGACTTTGAACAAAACATGGCCCTGGTATGATCGATTACGAGACCTCGAGCCTTCTGTAATACAAAACATCTTAGGTATCTGTTTGTTGTGTGTTATGCCCGTCGCTAGATGTGTGGATAGACTCTAAGGCTTGACCATTCCGGGTCGTTTACTCAACTCGTTCAGTTCAGAGAGCTATATAACTCTCCGTAGTTCATCTTTGACGGGCGTATCCGTACGTACTCAACCTCCTGTAAGGTCTTGAGGTCTATGGTAACGATAACACCGAAGAATACCTACTAAATAAAGTGTATTAAGTATCAGTACTCTGAAAAAGCTAAAGGCGGCTATTTGAGATCTGCGATGAAGACGTTCTCAACAGGAGATACGTCCAAAGTAGTAATATACGTGGCTTTCAATATAATGGAGTAAATACATCATGTTGTAATCAAGTTGTCCAAAAGTCGCATGCTAGAATGAGAGCCTTGCAAGCTGTATTTCTTAACCGATTCAACTATGTTCCTGATAAATAGGGGTTCAGAGAAGAAAAATTGTTTTCGACGTTTCCTTTGTATATAACCAATGTAATAAACTACAAGTATTCTCACCACCACCTTTCTCCCATTGGTACCACTGAGAATAAAGGAGTGTCTTCCCCGATCATCTTTCACACCCATTGACAACGAAATAATCGTCCCCGCTTCTGTTTTCTACGCGTATGAGGGTACGCCTTCAACCACACTAGTTATCGCTAGCAAGGGAGCAAATGTCAAAGGGTTGGTATTGGGAGAAAATCAGGAATAACATCCAAATTCCTCGAATGAGATTCCAGAGGACTCGTAGAATCGTAAGTTGTATACATGTTGATCTGTAGTTGAAGGTTCCCTTTTTATCTAAACTTAGTATTCACATGCACACGGAATCTCACATCCTGGCTTAGGGGTGCTCTGCTACATACGTTCTTTCTCCAGTACACTAAAACGTTTACGAATCACCTCAGGGGCTTCCTGAACGAGATTATCTATTCTTGCCCGGACAATACCGGGATCAGTACTGTTATATCCATTACTGAATTTGATCAAATGCTCGTTGTCAGCAGCGAGCGGGATGTGGTCGTAGCGGTTCTCTGTCGGGAGAGCATCTGTTGCTGAGTATTGGGGTACCATCAAAGCTGGAGGACTGGTCTGTTCCCAGTGTCCATCCTCCGTCTATCAACTTGATAGTCAGTAGGCAGCAGAAATTGTAAACAGATATCTTCGGGAAAGCCCACTTCGACAAACGTTTTTGTACCCATGGTTTCGTACGCCGAAATGATCACAGAATCGGGATGTCTGAAATCATAACGAAAGGCATCCTGAAACATTTTCATCAACGTAGAACCCAAGCTTAGGTCATGCATCATTTTCCTACCCTCTTCACCTGGGCATAAATCTCTCAGAGTCTCCGTATTGAAGCCCCTGTGTGGAACACCAAAGAAGAATAGCCCATAGCAAGATAAGTATAATGATCTCTCTGCTTCTGCTCGCTCTTGGGCAGCCGTACAGAGCATCTATGTATAGGCGTCAGTAAAAAGAACAACGAAAGATGGCTCCAAAGTAAAGTATGATCATGGAATAATGCGAGGATGAATATGAGGTGCCTACCCTCTTGGTTAAGACCCCCCACCCCCCAAGTTGTGACCGAGGAAAATGATAGGTCTTTGTTTTTCCTGGATTGTGTAAAACTAGATTGAGTAGCCATCCAATCCCTAAGAAACCAAAGCGCGGGGCGTAGTATACATCTTCTTTGCCTCTCGATGCTATCAACACTTCCAGACGTCTTTGGGCAACTTCCAACCAATCAAGCTTGGTTTCACCGTCCCTCGGCGGTGACTGTTTGGGGAAATGGCCAGTGCTAAGCGATAATTCTGTAGCGTTTAAACTGATGATATTGTAAACCGGATTCCCTTGACTTGATGGTTGATGATACCCTCAAGTCTTCGCATAATCAAGCCCTATTTATACATGTTCGAACCTATGCCAAGGCCCGCTTTCTAATACTAACTGACACAACGATAATAGAATAAGATAACGTTCCCGAAGATAACCCAGATAGAAAAGCGCCCCCGCATAGTTCCGTCCTCCATTCTAATTCCGACACGTAACCATGAACTTTGCAATTGCCAGTCATCGGGCAGTACCATACTATTATCCTAGACCTACTTCCCTAAGCAGAACAGCCTGCAGCCGTAAGCCCCGCTTCCTATTCTATTTCGGGTGAGACACCCAATAGTAAGCGTGCCGTCATAATAGTATAGGACTAGTGTGGTAACACCGCGTACCCCCACACTACCCGATACCTCTCTATGCTTGTCCTTCCGTTACCCGACCGTCCTCGCATCATACCCCGCCACTTGTAATCCTCACTGTTCTAAGCCTCTAGGACAGTGTTCCGTAGTTCCTGTAACACTACTCCCCCTTCCTAGACGTCGTCCTCGACCGTTAAAACCCTTCTATGATAAAAACCCTGTGGGAAAAAGTCATAGAGTAAGGAAAGATATCGAGCTTAGTCCCGCCTGTTCCGTTGTCGCTTGTGAGCCCGGTCAATATCGATCGCTGGGCCTTGACTTCGCGTATAAGGTCGTACGTTCGAGGTTGGCTGAAAATTCTCATCTGCCAATGCCTCCTGTGGCTCGGGTGTTGCCAGTCGCCTTCGTGTAGCTCTCTAGTAGGAGAATGTCGGACAGGATTTTGAGGTTGCCTGGGAACCGTCGCCCCACAATTCCCAATTCCGTGCTTACCGATTAAATAGGCCGCCCCGAGTCCATCGCCATCGTCAAATATGTAGGTACCGGGGATGGTGGTCGTGATGGCAGGGGCGTAGGTGGTGGTTGGGGGCTGTTGGGTAGGGTAACTCCCTGTGAGTCTTGGCGGCCTGTCCTGCAGCACTTCCGGTGTCGTCACTCACCGGTCGGGTACCACGATCGATGCCTGCATGGTACCGAACGCACCGTCTCAACCTCACGATCATGACGGCGCTCGAAATTTAACGATGTCGAGTTTCCCCATCCTCCGCTTCGATGGAATACATGAATTTCGGATTCTGACCTCCGGGTTACCGCATTGGGCGAATCCCACTCCTTGACTCCGGTGCGTTTTATTGCACCGACTCGGATTCTGATCTCCAGCTTACCGCCGGGTGTGTTTTCTAACAGTAATTCGGATTTCAATCTCGGATCATGATATTCGCGATACTTGAAACCCAATATGTGAGTGACAATCCATGACCGACATTCCATATTCTGTATTGTTGCACTCTGGTTTTAAATATCTCCTGGTTAGGGTTGCTCAAAATTTCAAGAAAATTAATTACTTCTGGTAACTTACTGGATTAATTTTTCCGAGCCACAAACTGAATTCTTTTGAAACATTTTAATTTTGTCTGAAAGCCGCTAACCCCGAAACCTAACGAAAATTTTCAAATATACTTAGAAACTAAATTATGATATATAATATTAACAACTTACGATCCTAACAACGCCAATAAAATTTTTTACAAAGACGATGATGTGTGTCAATAGACTGCAGGATATACTAAAATCTTATCGAATATTTATTTGTACAGAACGTTATTGACACAATTGTGCCTGAATTGTGAACTCTTATCCCTCCCAAATTACTTGTTTAATAAAGGAAAACAATCTTTGTAACCATAGCAAAATACTAATAAACTGTCATACACAACCCCCTTATGCTTATCTACCCCATCAAGCTCTGCAGGCAGGAAAAGAAGACTTTTACAAGTCTCTCCTGTCTCCAACTGGCGCAGTATATCCATCATGTTGCAATAAGGCGTCCTGAACATATGCTTTTTGAGAATCATAACAACAGGAATTTTTGCCCCCCCACAGTTCGCCGAAACCTAACAAGCTCAATCAACTTAATCTACTATCATCGAACAAACCGAACTGAACAATGAACCATTCTTAATCTTCGCAGAATCCACCTCATACAATGAATCATACATACCCCGATATTACTACATTTACTCAAGGTTTGTCCTACAGGAATCAAACGGTGGAGTAGACCTGATTTTTATGTTTTGATTAGATTAGTGCAGGTAGTCATTGCATTACTATTATTTCAAAGTGGAATCAAAGTATTAAATTGTTATAAAAGAACGCGGTACCTTTTCAGAAAGTGCAGTAAAACAAGTGGTAATAATGATTCGGTTGAGTGCGGAAATAATTGTAACACCGGAGGATCCCTGTAACATGAATACAGCGGTGCAGATTTTCTCGTCAAGAATTGATTTCAAATTGAAGATATTGCGAGTGCTTGTAGAGCACTTCGGATATTCCTAACAGTTATCAGAATGGCTTCCTACAAGTACCCCTCCAGTGCAGCACCTCATGTACTAAAGCGCCTATGACTCTCAACACGATTTGAGGAAGATGGAGAGATTGATGACCGTGAGATATCTTCCTTACTATTAACCCCACTGCCAACCTGCACTCAGACTAGTCAATTGACAACTGTTACCTAAATAGCCTGGAAAGGTTTTCTTGGTTCTTCCGAAATCTGCATTGGGAGGAGCAGTCCTCGGGGGTAGAATTTCATTTCCCCGAGTAGCATACTGACAATTTTGAAGCACAAAAGGAGCCTAAGGCAATTTAAGTACCCGAGGCGGAAGAAATAATTATACTCGCTACTCAGACTATTATAATGCTCCGAAGAACGACTACGAGAGCTTTCAGGAGTATGAGGATGATGTAACGGGGGCAGCCTATCTATGTATCGCTAGAATCCAATAGAATAGATGCGGCCGTGGAAGATAGAAATCAGGTGCAGATTTATTCAAAGATACTATCGTTAGAACTCAATAATCCTTAAGGGCTCTGCTACCGATAATAGGAGATGATTCTGATAATTTTCGATGAGGATTCCGGACAGTTGGGCGGGAATGATCCTGAGTACTTATACTCCAAAGGACTCTGTTCTCTGCTCCTACTTCCTTACTAAGTTCCGGTGCTGCCTTCCAGCGGAAGGGAAGCAATTCCATCGCTACCGCGCTTCTCTCTAAGCGTCAGCGAGTGCTTCCGGTTCCGAAGCAACCACCCTTAGTCAAAGCTTTGTAACACCTGCAGCCTTTGTTGCCACACAACTGGGGCCTGCATGAATGAGCTGCCGCTCAGGTGTAAGCTTAATCATTGCTGTAGAGCTTTCGCTTATTGTAGACTTCCCAGGCGTAATCCCTTCCATTACCGGCGGACTTCACATGCTCAGAGGATGTAGAGGATCGCCGAGCACTCAGAGCTTCACTCTGGCTGCCTTCTAATCATTGGCGAGGCACAGACTCATCAGTCATTGCTCCCATGAGTAGATCCTCTTCCTAGCGCTCAGAATGTAGTTACTCTGACGGCTGGTAGCTAACCACACTGCCGGTACTTGCATGTCACTGTGCAACTGGCTTCTAACAATAACTCTCAGCATGTAACCGGGCCCTGTGTGTACTCATACACCAGACAGTTGAAAAGGCTCCATTACAGATGAACTGTATGATGAACCTCAAGCCCTCGCCTTAATGTTAGATGCAGAGGTCTCAGACTGTTGGAAAGGGACCTCATACAATCAAGAACTGCCAGAGCACTGGACAACGCTCAAAGGAAACCAATTGCTGTTGTAGCGGAGGTAATTACTTCTTGCGACGTATCGGTGGATGTGGTACAGGTTCGACTCCATCTCGCCCCTCAATGCTTTTCAAAATTTTAGTATTAGTGGTCAACAGTTTAGAGAGGAACTTGTCGGGGCGCGAAAGTAATACGTAAACAAAGGAGAGCAGCACCCACCCAGTCAGAATGCATGCTAGAGAGCACTGCCAGCATCCCAGAGAGCACCCCGACATCCCAGATAGCACCCCCAACACCCTCACAGTATAGCCCCTCTGCACTTATTTTTCTACATTAATATACTTCTTCTATGCCCTAGATCGATTTTTCCTTCATGTAATCTCGAAACGGAATGTCGTCTCCCACGTACCGGAAATATTGTTCTTTACCCCGTAGCAAAGTAATTGGCAAGCACTCTGTTAACAGTCGTTCCGGGAATTATCTATATATCGTATTTTAAATCTTTCGATGGGGTAAGAATGCTAGGGGTTAGGGATCCCGAATTCCCATAGCCCATAACTCCTACCCTTATTTGCCTGATATCGACAGCAATCTAGTACGGCAACCGCACGTAGTTAACAGGGAGTTACTTGAAGCCTAATAATTTTCAGTCAAAGAATGTGGCTTTTGTGAGTAAGTATGGCCCGATACCCTCATTGATATGGCGAGTGACTTGGGAGCAATGCCGGAAGCTATTAGGATTATACGGGATTGCCCAACTGATATCTAAACACTACTAGAAACGTTCAACAGTATGAGCAACGTTTAGAAGATGAGAAATAAATAGAACCAGGAGGCGACCTTGTAGGTAATCAAAGACAACCTTTGAGAAAAGGAATTATACTTCTAGATGCCGGTATTGCGAGTGGTATTCTAAATGATTACCCTAATAGATACGAAATAAAAAGGGGGTAACCATTGAGGTGTTACCGGAGGAGGATTTCAACGGGGACAATGAAGCGTTGGTTGCGGATTGTGCCAAATTCCAAATGCTCAGAGAACAGGCACGAGTGCTTCAGGAGGGCGGGTATGTTCCGACAGTACCCAGTAAAGAGTGATTAATGCCCAACCTCGCGGTATTGACACCGAAGAGGAGGGGGAGGAGTAAGGGGAGTAGCTGGGATTACTTGTAGCGAGGGATTATGAAAGGAGGGAGAGCAGGATTTGTAAACAATCGCGAGTGCTAAAGCAGATAGTGGAGGATTTGTTCTTCTCCGTATACATTATTGGAGTTAGTTGGGATATTTAAATAGCATATCATTTGAGTATTAGGTGGGTATCACGATATTGAATAGACCAATGCTATCGGTGCAGTCGTGGGTGCTATGGAGGCAGTAGAGATCGTCTTCAGCATGATGTTTTGGTAATCTCATTGGGGGATTTTGAATCCTATAGCCTGGTACCGTAGAGAAGTGTAATCCAGGAGAGAATGGGGTACCGACATATAGGAACCGGTACATCATACGTGACTCAGATTTCAAAGCACCTGATCTGGCAAATTCAGGAGGCGTCAGGGCAATAAATCTATCCCAGGGCCAACCGAAGAAGTTGAGAGTAATACAGGAGTAGTAAGGATAAACAAGCAGGCAACTAGCATACCCTCTGCATATCAGTCTAAAGAGCGCAAATCAATCCAATTATATAAGCATGATTACAACTGAAACCATATATGATTGACAGGAACCGGATATTATAGTTTAACGTATTAGATTGCATCAGCAAGCTACCGTATGTCCCCGGAGACTTCTACTTGTCTCTAGAGACAGCTGCTGAGGTGGATTGTCTCCTCAAATCTCCCGTGGATCCTCGTTTCTCGCTTACTCCCTTGAACCTCAGGGGTTGCCCTGTTTTCTCTGGATGCTGTACAGGGATATTATCCAAAACCTCCACCGAATACCGAACACCTGTACCGGAGTCAGTTGGCGGTTCAGATAGAACGTTGTCAGAATACAAACTAATGATTAAACACACCGGGGAGCGTCTCAATTGTTATATACTGCTTGAGGAGCCTTGGCCACAACTAGAATGTCTTATAGTTAATATTTGAAGATTTTGGCCAGAAGCAAACAATCCTTTTAATACAACTTGAAATCTGACTGAAAGTTCTAGAACATACGTGAATACGTTTAAAGCCTTCTAAAGGTTTTGGGAGACCTTGCTTGTGCGACTAGGTTTAAATTGTATTATATAAGTGAGATTAAACCTTATTTATGCTATCAAATACTATATGGCGAAGGGTATCCTGTGTGGGATGAATGTGCTTCTTACATGTGATAAATGGGCCAACAAATTCAATTATTAACTCGAAAAGAACCGTTTCATAAGTGATCCCTGACAACTATACGGTAAAGATTTTTTGTTTTCGGTTAGCATTTTAGAATGCTCCAATGGACTTCAGACAGGCAGTTGGCAATTACAGGTTCCGGAAATCCTGTACGTGATATTTCTGAAGTATTACAAAGAGGAAAAGATGCGTGGTACAAAGAATCCTCATTTCGTCGATGGTATATATCCGTAATTCATATACATAGTCTGCCCTGGGATCTGGTTTGTCCTCTGATTTTGTACAACTGGATATTACGTCGAAGGTTTGCACTTCAACATGAGTCAGAATATAGATAACAGCTGTAACGCGTCTCTAGCCCTTTGAAAGGCTCCTGCTGACTTTTGAATGTCAAGCAACGCATTATAGGATGAGGGTTACATGGAAGAATAGAAGTGTACCGAACGAAGTGGACATTCTAGGAGTGATAGGAGAAACGATTGAATAGAACCTGGAATAGAAGGAAGATGACGAGGAATTGGCAGCAGATATCACTGTATGGATGGCGGTAATGGTCCATCGCAAGGCTCAAGGAGACCGAGCTACGGTCGAGCATAGGAGGTGGACAATATTAGCGTGATATTATGATTGGGTGTCATGGCAAGGGAGATAGGTGCAGCCGCAGGTATTACATGAAATGCTTCTGAAGCCTAACGAAGGAAATACTGTCTCATGGTTGAGAGTTATAGTTTGTCCAATATGTGTATAGCAACAGGTATCAATATAAAGCTAACAAGGGTTAAAAACCGTAACTAGGGTTAACTAGGGTTAGCTAGGGCTACACACCGAAACTAGGGTTAACTAGGGTTAGCTAGGGCTACACACCGAAACTAGGGTTAACAAGGGTTAGCTAGGGTTACACACCGAAACTAGGGTTAACTAGGGTTAGCTAGGGTTACACACCGAAACTAGGGTTAACTAGGGTTAGCTAGGGTTACACACCGAAACTAGGGTTAACTAGGGTTAGCTAGGGTTACACACCGAAACTAGGGTTAACTAGGGTTAGCTAGGGTTACACACCGAAACTCTAGTAGGAGAATGTCGGACAGGATTTTGAGGTTGCCCGGGAACCGTCGCCACACAATTCCCAATTCCGTGCTTACGGATTAAATAGGCCGCCCCGAGTCCATCGCCATCGTCAAATATGTAGGTACCGGGGGTGGTGGTCGTGATGGCAGGGGCGTAGGTGGTGGTTGGGGACTGTTGGGTAGGGTAACTCCCTGTGAGTCTTGGCAGCCTGTCCTGCAGCAATTCCGGCGCCGTCACTCATCGGTCAGGTACCACGATCGATGCCTGCATGGTACCGAACGCACCGTCTCAACCTCATGATCATGACGGCGCTCGAAATTTAACGATGCCGAGTTTCCCCATCCTCCGCTTCGATGGAATACAGGAATTTCGGATTCCGACCTCTAGGTTACCGCATCGGACGAATCCAACTCCTGGACTCCGGTGTGTTTTATTGCACCGACTCGGATTCTGATCTTCAGTTTACCGCCCGGGTGTGTTTTCTAACAGTAACTCGGATTTCAATCTCGGACCATGATATTCGCAATACTTGAAACCCAATATGTGAGTGACGATCCATGACCGACATTTCATATTGTGTATTGTTGCAGTCTGGTTTTATATATCCCCTTGTTAGGGTTGCTCAAAATTTTAAGGCAATGGATTACTTCTGGTAACTTACTGGATTATTTTTTCCGACCCACACACTGAATTCTTTTGAAACATCTTAGTTTTGTCTGAGAGCCGCTAACCCCGAAACCTAAAGAAAATTTTCAAATATACTCATAAACTAAATTCTTATATATAATATTAACAACTTACAATCCTAACAACACCGATAAAATTTTTTGGAACACGATCCTGTGTGTCAGTAGACCGCAGAATATACTAAAATCTTATCGTATATCTATTTGTACGGCAAGTTATTGACACTCTGGTACCTGAATTTTGAACTCTTATCCCTCCCAAACCACTTGTTTAACAAATGGAAACAATCTTCGTAACCGGAGTAAAACACTCATAACCTGGCATACACAACCCCCTTACGCCCCTTTACCCCACCGAGCACTGCAGGCAGGAAAAGAAGAATTTCACAAGTCTTTATACCCCCAACCGATCCGGGATATCTGTAATGTCCCAACAAAGCGTATTGAACTTCTGCTTCGTGAGAATCCTAACCACAGAAATTCTTGCCCCCCCACATTTCGCCGAAACCCAACAAGCTCAATCAACTCAATATACTATCATCGAACAAATCCAACTGAACAATGAACCATTCTTCATTTTCGCAGAACACACCCCATACAATGAACAATACACACACCGATATTACTACATCTACTTAAGGTTTGTCCTCCAGGAATCAAACGCCAGAATAAACCTGAACTATATGTTGTGGTTAGATTAGTGCAGGTAGTGACTGCATTACTATTATTTCAAAGTGGAATCAAACTCCTAGATTGCTCTAAGAGTACCCGGTATCTCTTCAGAAAGTGCAGTAAAACGAGTGATGATAAATGATTCGGTTGAGTTCAGAAATAATGGTAACACCGGATGATCCCTGTCATATGAATACAGCGGCGCAAATCTTTTCGCCAATAATTGATTTCTAATTGAAGATATCGCGAGTGCTTGTAGAGTACAGCGGATATTCCTACCAGTCATCAAAATGGCTCCCTCCAAGCACTCCTCCAGTACAGCACCTCCTGTACTAAAGCACCTATGTCTCCCAACACGGCTTGAAGAAGATGGAGAGACTGATGAGTGTGAGATATCTTCCTTACTATTAACCCCACTGCCAGCCTGCACTCGGACTAGTCAATTGACAACTGTTACCCAAATAACCTGGAAAGATTTTCTCGGTTCTTCCGAAATCTCCACTGGGAGGAGCAGTCCTCGGAGGGTAGAATTTCATTTCCCCGAGGATCATACTGACAATTTTGAAGCACAAAAGGAGTCTGAGGCAATTTAGTTACCTGAGGTGGAACAAATAATTGATACTAGCGACTCAGACTATTATGATACTCCGGAGAACGACCATGAGAGCTTTTAGGAGGATGAGGATGAACCGTAGGATGAACCTCAAACCCTCCCCTTAATCTTCCATCCAGAGGTCTCTGACTGTCGGAAAGAGACCTCATACAGTTCAAACAACCACTGCCAGAGCATTGGACAATGCTCAGAGGAAACTAACTGCCGTGGTAGCGGAGGTAGTTGCTTCTTCTGACGTATCAGTGGACATGGTACAGGTTCGACTCTATCTCGCCCTCGATGCTCTTCAACATGTTAGTATTAGTGGTTAACGGTTTAGAGAGGAACTCGTCGGGGCGCTAAAGTAATACGTAAACAAAGGAGAGCAGCACCCACTCTAGCACCCAGTCAGAATGCATACTAGGGAGCACCCCCGGCATCCCAGAGAGCACCCCCAACACCCTGACAGTCTAGGCACTCTGCACTTATTTATCTAAATGAGTATACATCTTCTATGCGCTATATCAATTTTTCCTTCATGCACTCTCGAAACGGAAGGTCGTCTCCCACTTACCGGACATATCGTTCTTTACCGAGTAGCGAGGGATTGGCAAGCACTCTGTGAGCAGCCGTTACGGGAATTATCGATATATTCTATTTTAAATACTTCGATGGGGTAAGAATGCTAGGAGTTAGGGATCCCGAATTCCTAAAGCGCATAACCCCTACCCTTATTTGCCTGATATCGACAGTGATCTAGCACGGCAACCGGGCGTAGTCCACAGGGAGCTACTTGAAGTCTGATAATTTTCAGTCAAAGAATGAGAGTGTTGTGAGTAAGTATGGCCCGATGCCCTCATTGATATGGCGAGTGGCTTGGGAGTAATACCGGAAGCTATTAGGGCTATACGGGATTGCCCAACTGATATTCAAACTCGAGTAGAAACGTTCAACAGTATGAGCAACAGTTAGAAAGTGAGAAATAAACAGAACCAGGAGGCCACCTTGGAGGTAATCAAAGACAATGTTGGAGAAAAGGAATGATACTTCTAGATGCCGGTATTGCGAGTGGTATTCTAAATGATGACCCTAATAGATACGAGATAAAAAGGGGGTAACTATTGAGGTGTTACCGGAGGAGGGTTTTAACGAGAACTATGAAGTGTTGGCTGCGGATCTTGCCGAATTCCAAGATGTTCAAAGAACACCCACGAGTGCTTCAGGAGGTCGGGTTGGTTCCGACAGTACCCAATACAAAGTGATTAATGCCCAACCTCGCGGTATTGACACCGAAGAGGAGGGGGAGGAGTAGGAGGAGTAGCCGGGATTACCTGTAGCGAGGGATTAGGAAAGGAGGGAGAGCAGGATGTGTAGAACAATCGCGAATGCTAAGGCAGATAGTGGAGGATTTGTTCTTTTCCGTATACGGTATTAGGGTTAGTTAGGATATGTAAATAGCATATCATTTGAGTATTAGGTGGAGTATCACGGTGTTGAATAGACCAATGCTAAAGGTGCAGTCGTGGGTGCTATGGAGGCAGTAGAGATCGTCTTCCGAATGATGTTTTGGTAGTCTCATTGGGGAATTGTGAATGCTAAAACCTGGTACCGTGGAGAGGTGTATTCCAGGAGAGGATGGGGTACCGACATATAGGAAGCGGTACATCATGCGTGACTCAGGTTTGAAAGAACCTGATCTGGCAAATTCAGGAGGCGTCAAGGCAATTAATCTATCCCAGGGCCAACCGGAGAAGTTGGGAGTAATACAGGAGTAGTAAAGATAAACAAGCGAGCAACTGGCGTACCCTCTGGATAATAGTCTAAAGGGCACAAATCAATATAATTATCTAAGTATGATTACAACTGAAACCATAAATCATCAACAGGAACTTGAAATTTTAGTTTATCAACGAATCAGATTACATCAGCAAGCTACCGTATGTCTCCAGAGACTTCTACTTGTCTCTAGAGACAGCTGCTAAGGCGAATTGTCTCCTCAAATCTCCCGTAGATCCTCGTGTGTCGCTTACTCGCTTGAACTTCTGGAGCTGCCCAGTTTTCTCTGGATGCTCTACAGGGACATCACCCAGGACCTCCAACGAATACCGAACCCCTGTACTGGAGTCAGTTGGCGGGTCAGATAGCAAGTTGCCAGAATACAAACTAATGATTAAACACACCGGAGAGCGTCTCAAGTGTTATATACTGATTGAGGAGCCTCGGCCACAACTTGAATATCTTATAGATAATATTCGAAGATTTTGGGCAGAAGCAAACAATCATTTTAATACAACTTCAAATCTGACTAAAAGTGATAGAACAGACGTGAGTAGGTTTAAAGCCTTCCATAAGGTTCAGGGAGACCTTGCTTGTGTCACTAGGTTCAAATTATATTTTTATAAGTGAGATTACACCTTATTTATGCTATCAAAGACTATATGGCGAATAATATCCTATATGGGATGAATGTGCTTCTTGTAGCTGATAAATGGGCAACCAAAGTCAATTATCTACTCTAAAAGAACCGTTTCATTAGTGACCCTGACAACTATTCGGTAAAGATTTTATGTTTTCGGTTAGCATTTTAGAAGGCTCCAATGGACTTCAGACAGGCCGTCGGCAATTATAGGCTACAGAAATCCTGTACATGATATTTCTGAACTATTACAAATACGAAAAGATGCGAGGTGCAAAGGATCCTGATTTCATCGATGGTATTTTTCCGGAATTCATATGCATGGTCTGTACTGGGATCTGGTTTGTACTCCGATGTTGGACAACTGGAGATTACGTAGAAGGTTTGCACTTCAACATAAGCCAAAATATAAATATCATATATAAGGCGTCTCCAGCCCTGTGAAAGGCTCCTGCTGACTTTTGAATGTCAAGCAACGCATTATACTCATTTCTGATGGGGTGAACTTAGGGTTAAGGTTAGCCCCCCCCATCCCCAAAAACACGGAGACCCCTATAGTATGCAGTTCTACGTGCTGTACAGTCCCCTTCACCCACTTCTCCTTTGTTATATAGGGGACGTACGGTTGACTTGCTTTTGCCTCCTAGAACAAGCGTCGTGAGACGCTTGCTCTAGGAGGTTAAAGTAACAAGTCAACCGTACGTCCCCTATATATCAAAGGAGAAGTGGGTGAAGGGGACTGTACGGCACGTAGAATTGTAGGGTATTAAAACTAAGCTGCCGTACGGTCGCCTCTTCACACATTATCACTCTAGCTGAGGTGCCGTACAGTCACCTCTTCATACATTATCACTCTAAACCAAACTACCGTACGGTCGCTTCTTCACACATTATCACTCTAGCTGAGGTGCCGTACGGTCGCTTCTTCATACATTATCACTCTAAACCATACTACCGTACAGTCACCTCTTCATACATTATCACTCTAAACCATACTACCGTACGGTCGCTTCTTCACACATTGTCACTCTAGCTGAGGTGCCGTACGGTCGCTTCTTCACACATTATCACTCTAGCTGAGGTGCCGTACGGTCGCTTCTTCACACATTATCACTCTAGCTGAGGTGCCGTACAGTCACCTCTTCATACATTATCACTCTAAACCAAACTACCGTACGGTCGCTTCTTCATACATTGTCACTCTAGCTGAGGTGCCGTACGGTCGCCTATGCAACCAGTATCACTCTAGCTGTGGTGCCGTACGGTTGCGAATGCAACCACTATTACTCTGGCTGAGGTGCCGTACGGCCGCTTCTTCATACACTGTCACTCTGGCTGTGGTGCCGTACAGTCACCTCTTCATACATTATCACTCTAAACCAAGCTGCCGTACGGTTGCTTCTTCACACATTGTCACTCTAGCTGAGGTGCCGTACGGTCGCCTATGCAACCAGTATCACTCTAGCTGAGATGCCGTACGGTCGCCTATGCAACCAGTATCACTCTGGCTGAGGTGCCGTACGGTCGCTTATACTCGCGACAGGCCTAAAGTACCCGAAAATGCAGCTGCAAGGTTTTGTTACCTGCTGCGAGTACAACCACAATCACTCTAGCATTAAGTGAACAGATCCTCACCTGTCAACAGCCCATTTAGTTCACTCACTTAATGCCAGAGCCTTATACAGTACGATGCCAGTCGTGAGCGTCAGGCGCGGCATCGCAACGCCCCCCCGAACCATCACGGGTACCAGCACAGCAACCACAATTGATCCTTTGGAGAGCTGAATTTTTGTATAGTTGTTAAATAGTAGATAAATAACAATAATTTGACATTTAATATCTTGTGTACCAACCCGCCGTGAAAAGGTTGTGGAAATCTGGTTGCGCCTGACGCTCACGACTGGCATCGTACTGTACCGGGTGTTGAGGGTAAATGATCAGAATCTGATAAGTGAATGTTACGGTGAATAGGTGTATTTGTCTTATCAGATTCTGATCACTTTTCGCTACACCCTAGTCCATTCGCTTTTTAGGAGACTGAAACGCCAATCGCTTGGATTACTAGAAAATAACGGGTGATTACTGGTGACCGCCCGTGCTTTACTGATGATCGGATAACTGCAGGAAAATGAAAGTCACAACCCACAATTAAATAAACCCTATTTGATGCACCGGAACTAGAGAAGGAAAGATATGCTTCCGCAGGTCCATAGGAAACCATCAAAAATTCATCGGGATGCAAAGTGTGTGCGTCGTGCTGGGAATATAAAGCTTCATCCACCAACTATACTACACAACCCCAACTAACGCCATGTATCGCTGGCACTACAAAGAAACGCTTACAGACGAAGACTGCTGCGCAATCGAGCGAGGGGTAACGATCGCGCAGGCGTGCCACGATAAAGCCTATGTAGCCGATAAGCCCCGCAAACCGGTGAAAAAGCAAACAACGTTGGATTCTTACTTTAGGACTAAAAGGTTAGACGTGCTTATTATCGCACAGATTACATTTGCTGACTCTGGGGCCGTGTGATCGAAGATGAGTATGTACAGCATCGCGGGGGGTAAGGTTTGGTTGTCACCTAAACATTTTTGCATGGGAATTGGACGCGCCCACGGGGATATGGCAACCACACGACAGTACTGAAATTGATGTAATTGTTCGAGTATATTTACGGATCGGTTGTTTGATGGATTGATTTATCTTTTCGGTTTTATTTAACGTCATCTGGTAATGTATCAAATGATATCCGGCAGCCTGATTGGCCAACAGCGAAAACCCTAGGATAGAGTACTATACACGAAAGGAAGGACTTGTTAAAACCCAATCAGGCTATCATTGTTAATGATGTAATGTTATTCATCGCATACAAAAAAGTAATCATACCAACTCCTAAAAATATATCCCGGAACCATAATACCAAGAAACGTCAAAAAAAT